>NC_138886.1:59178726-59778726 GCF_965194825.1 Balaenoptera physalus
TTCCTGAAATCCATACCTAAAATGTTCATTAATGTTCTTGTTCAGCATCACTGTAATGGATAAGATTCTTTGTCCTTCAAATTCTTACTTACATTAGACTTCACTGTGGTATCAATAAATAAGAAAAAATAACAAAATAGAGTGGGCAGTTTGATTTAAGGGGAAAAGTCTTTAAACGAATCTTTGGTTTGCCTGCTCTTGCTACCTCATTAATTCTAAATGGTGTCAGTCAGTTGAGTCTAATAGCTGTGAGTGTTACTACCATGGTCAGTTCCAAATTATAGTATTGATTAATTGATTGTCTTCTTCCAGTTGTGAATTATATGAGTGCTGGCTCAGGCAGCTTGGCTTAGGGCCAAAACCTTATTTTCAATGGAAGGCAACAAGCAATTTCACTGTTTCACTGCTGTGGTTAAGCGGATGCTCAGAAAACCAAAAGCTTTGGAAAGACAATTGGACAAAAAAGGAATGCACTAAATATAAAAATATGCACTTATTGATGGTCTCTCTCCAACCTAGAGAAACAAGCAGGAAGAGAGTAAGTCAAAAATTCATCATTTCTCAACCTCAGACTTCCCAAACAGTCTTGAAACAATTGACTGGGGGATGAGAGTAAGAGGGTAGAAAGATGGTCAAGAATGATAACGAGCCAGCATTTGCATCTGCGGAATTAAGTCCATTCAGGAGAAGTGTGGTGACTGTGGTACTTTCAAACCAAGTACAACATAAAGTGGATTATGGGCTTGGCTACATCATAGGTACAGCTATCCAGGAAAGCTTAAAAAGTACCTGCCACATTGTGGCACCACCAGGGCAGTGGTGCCATGTTCTTAGAATAATATAAACATTACCAAGTTGAAAGACAATACAGGAGGCACTCATTTTGTGTTAACTTTCTGCTTTAATGAGAAACATAAAATGGATGGGTGTGTTTATCATTGATTCTTGTGGAAGGGGAAAAGCTAAATGGGGCATTGAGAGGTTAATAACTTTCACAGATCCATAACTTTGCCTTTGTTTGCTGCCAGATCAATTCCCTTTCCCTACAAAATCTGAAGGGAAAATTGGTATGGAATGGAGTAACTCTGATTATAAAATTATATTCACATTAAAATGTATTTATAATCATTATTGGTCTTTCTTTTCAATATGAACACAATTATACTTGATTTCACAGAGAATTAGAAAGAAGAACCTTCATGGACATATATACACTACCAAATGTAAAATCGATAGCTAGTGGGAAGCAGCCGCATAGCGCAGGGAGATCAGCTCAGTGCTTTGTGACCACCTAGAGGGGTGGGATAGGGAGGATGGGAGGGAGACACAAGAGGGAGGAGATGTGGAGATATATGTATATGTATTGCTGATTCACTCTGTTATAAAGCAGAAACTAACACACTATTGTAAAGCAATTATACTCCAATAAAGATGTTAAAAAAATTAATCAAGTAAAAAAAAAAAAAGAAAGAAGAACCTTTCTTCCTCAAGTAAAGGGAGTGATCCTGAAAAGAATGAGGAAAATGATTCCAGGGGTCCTAAATTGTAAAGCTTTAAAACCAATGTTTAGACAAGACTGAAAAATGGAAATTTATAAGTAGAGAAACAATTGTGAATATATGGAAAGCATGTATCACAAAGTCAAATATGCTGATGAAAATTAGAATTTTGTGGAAGTATTTTCTATAAGAAAGGGGAGAGAGATTGCAAGTAAATGTGTCAATGAGGAGAAATTAATCTTCTATAAGTGGTACTAAATTCAAGATTATTAATGATTGATTATACATACATGGAAAAATCCTTAATAGAAGCAATGATGTAAAAGCCTCTTGGCATAGATCCTATGATGAAAGTTCATAGAATAAATATGCATAAAATATAAAAGTATATTAACTTTTCATGGTATACTTCTTGGCACCCAGCACAGAAACCCTAGCACAAAATGGGTGGTCCACAGATATTTTTTGAAAGAAAGAATGCATTAGAATATAGCCTTTGAAATAACTTCCTCTCCAAAGCAATAAATAGTACCCTTAAAGAAACATAGCAATAGTCATTAATAAAATGTTTTCAAATTTCAAGTGCTTGTGATCCAAAGCACATAAATATAGCTAGTTTTCCCTCTCCCCCATGTCCTTTCCTCACCTGAATAAATGTGATTCACCCTTAGACTCAGACATCATGTTCCTTCCTGAATAAGTGGTTCCTCACCTATTTGGACTAGATTAAGCAACCTTAACATGACCTCCAGTACTTCCCATATTTGGGGACTATTTGCACTCTCCTGTAACTGTTTATTTAATTGACTATCCATCTTAGATAGATTATGTCTGTCTTATCCCCCATTTGTGTCCCCTAGGCTCTAGCAAAGAGTTTCATATTGACAACTACTTGTTTTTTTCCAGATAGTATCATTCCTGACCTTTCTTTTCCATACCCCACATCTGGTTTGCTGGCAAATCCAAGTAGCTCTACTTTCAAAGCAATGACTATCTAGAATTCAACCATTCTTCCCACTCCCAAAGCCTAACTTGGTCCACCTCTTGCCTGCGTTACTGCAATAGCCTCTGTGCTAGTATACCCGCCACTGCCCCTGTTTCAATTAGTTAGTTCTCAACCCAGAAGCCAGACAGATCGTCTTAAAATATGACTAAACGTAATTTTTCTGTTCAAAACCTTCAGTGAGATATCATCTCATATAGAACAAAAGTCAAAGTTCTTACTAGGAGATATGAGGGTCTTCTTTTCTTATCACTTCAGCTATGCTGGCCTTCTTGCTGTTGCTCAGTTCAAGTAAGCTTCCCCCCAGGAAGCAGGTATAGCAGGTGTAGCCTTCATACCTGCTATTTCCCCTGCCTAGAATGGTCTTCCGCCAATATCTACATGACTAACTCTCCTACTTTCTTGAGAGTTTTACTCAGAAATCATCTCTCAGTCCAAAATTTCTAAAATTTCAATATTCTCCTAACCTGATACTTTAATTTCCCTTCCCTGCTTTTGTTTTCCTATTAGTGCTGATTCTGAGTCTGATATTCAGCAGGTAGAGTACACTTCCCTTCTGAGTGGCCTCATGTCTATTTGATGAGTAGGTACTCATTTATGCTCGTTGTTAAATATTTTAAAGCTCATCCCTGCTCTTCACTATCTAATATACTCTCTACTTCAATTATTTCTCTTTACCATCTACCTCCCCAACTCTAACGTAAAATATTTTTGTTCAACACTGTATCACCAGCATCTGAAGCACCTGGTCTTCTGTAAGGTACTCTAGCTGTATACCCCAATTTTAGCCTATGCATGTTTCTACCTTAAAAGATACTATAAAACATTGTTACACTTATTTCTTTCATGTTGTCTCTGCAATAAGTGGTGAACTCCTTGAGGGCAGGTTTCACTTTTTCTTTTCATCTTTGTATTTCAATCATCTAGGGCACTGACTGCTTAATAAATATTCAGTGAATAGAAGAAAGAAGAAATGACTTTGTGCATACCCATAATTACTCATGTAAGATAAATTATTACAACTATGTTTTTATTTATTATGCCTACCTACTTTATTAAAAATAAATTTATTTATTTTTATTTATTTATTTTTGGCTGTGTTGGGTCTTCATTGCTGTGTGCGGGCTTTCTCTAGTTGCAGCGAGCGGGGGCTACTCTTCGTTGTGGTGCATGGGCTTCTCATTGTGGTGGCTTCTCTTGCTGTGGTGCACGGGCTCTAGGCACGCGGGCTTCAGTAGGTGTGGCTCGTGAGCTCTAGAGCACAGGCTCAGTAGTTGTGGCACACGGGCTTAGTTACTCTGTGGCATGTGGCATCTTCCCAGACCAGGGCTCGAACCCGTGTCCCCTGCACTGGCAGGCAGATTCTTAACCACTGCACCACTGGGGAAGTCCCATGCCTACCTACTGTCAATGAAGATAAAATTATGTATACAAACTTAGATTGGTACAACTATAACCTTGTAAATTTTATAGGTCTAATGTATAAAAATTTGTCTGTCTCAAGGATTTTTAGGAGCACAATCCTTGTGATCGAGGAGAAAACATTATATAGACAATCTTTTTTTGACATTTCTATGGTTTTAAACTGCAGTAATATGAAAATCTCAAGTAAACTGTAGACAGCTGTTTCAAACCAAAGATATTACATAGGAAATTTCATAATTCCATTCTATAACTACAGGTGATTTCTGATCTTTTAAAATATGATTTAAAAAATATGATTCTGCATAGGAAAATCTGGGATCAGATTCAAAAGTCTTTTTTTTTTTTTTAAAGTTTGGAACACTTTCATGTGCTCAAGATTTAAAAAAAAAATGAGATTTTTATAAAAAATATCTTTAGGCCATCCACCACCAAAACAATTAACCCCTAAAATCTTTTTTAATAAATTAAAAATCTTAAAATTTGTATGGGGACACAAAAGACGCCAAATAGCAAAAGCAGTCTTGAGGGAAAAAATGGAGCTGGATGAATCAGACTCCCTGACTTCAGACTATACTACAAAGCTACAGTAATCAAGACAATATGGTACTGGCACAAAAACACAAATATAGATCAATGGAACAGGATAGAAAGCCCAGAGATAAACCCACGCACCTCTGGTCAACTAATCTATGACAAAGGAGGCAAAGATATACAATGGAGAAAAGACAGTCTCTTCAATAAGTGGTGCTGGGAAAACTGGACAGCTACATGTAAAAGAATGAAATTACAACACTCCCTAACACCATACACAAACATAAACTCAAAATGGATTTGAGACCTAAATGTAAGACTGGACACTATAAAACTCTTGGAGGAAAACACAGGAAGAATACTCTTTGACATAAATCACAGCAAGATCTTTTTTTGATCCACCTCCTAGAGTAATGGAAATAAAAACAAAAATAAACAAATGGGACCTAATGAAACTTCAAAGCTTTTGCACAGCAAAGGAAACCATAAACAAGATGAAAAGACAAACCTCAGAATGGGAGAAAATATTTGCAAACGAATCAACGGACAAAGGATTAATCTCCAAAATATATAAACAGCTCATGCAGCTCAATATTAAAGAAACAAACAACCCAATCCAAAAATGGGCAGAAGACCTAAATAGACACTTCTCCAAAGAAGACATACAGATGGCCAAGAAGCACATGAAAAGCTGCTCAACATCACTAATTATTAGAGAAATGCAAATCAAAACTACAATGAGGTATCACCTCACACCAGTTAGAATGGGCATCATCAGAAAATCCACAAACAACAAATGCTGGAGAGGGTGTGGAGAAAAGGGAACCCTCTTGCACTGTTGGTGGGAATGTAAATTGATACAGCCACTATGGAGAACAGTATGGAGGTTCCTTAAAAAACTAAAAACAGAATTACCATATGATCCAGCAATCCCACTACTGGGCATATACCCAAAGAAAAACCATAATTCAAAAAGACACATGCACCGTAATGTTCATTGCAGCACTATTTACAAAAGCCAGGTCATGGAAGCAACCTAAATGCCCATCGACAGACAAATGGATAAAGAAGGTGTAGTACATATATACAATGGAATATTACTCAGCCATAAAAAGGAACGAAATTGAGTCATTTGTTGAGACGTGGATGGATCTAGAGTCTGTCATACAGAGTGAAGTAAGTCAGAAAGAGAAAAACAAATATCGTATATTAATGCATGTATGTGGAACCTAGAAAAATGGTACAGATGAACCGGTTTGCAGGGCAGAAGTTGAGACACAGATGTAGAGAACAAACGTATAGACACCAAGGGGGGAAAACTGTGGTGCGGTGGGGATTGAGGTGTGTTGAATTGGGCGATTGGGATTGACATGTATACACTGATTTGTATAAAATTGATGACTAATAAGAACCTGCAGTATAAAAAAACAAACAAGCAAACAAACAAAACAACTAATACTAAACTTTCTTTGGGTTGTTTGTATGGAAATATGTTAATATAAATGTTTCAGTCATTACATGAAATTTCTAAAAATCTTATATGTTCTGGTATAATGTTATAAGTCATAATTCTAGCTATTACTTTAAAATGTATATCTCAGAAATAAAGAAAAAATAAATTATATAAGATCATACAAGGCATGTTTATCAAATGTACAAAAGATTGTCTTAACAATTCTTATAAACTTAGGACTCAAAATGATACTTACTGCCCATTTTACAGAACACTCCCCTTCTTATATGACCCTGTTTTGTTATTTCCTTTCTTATACATTGCCCCTGACCCAGGCAACTCTCCCCATGTTCAACGTAGTCCATTCTAGGCACTCCTGTCTTCATCCCATTGAATGTTTGAGAAACAGGTCAGGTACTAGCACAAACTCACATAATTTAGAAATACAGAGCCAAATGCAATGGATATAGTTTAGTTCCCAGATCCTGGAGATCTCAAAAAAAAAAAAAAACCACCCAAAACAAACAAAACAACCTCACAGCTTTTTATATCTCATTCTCGAACTTAACTTCCAGGTAATCCTTTATAACTGAGTCTCCAAGCCCATTCCTTTGGACAGCAGATGTTAGCTATCAGGCACCAAAATTTAATATTTCAGACAACCTCAGAATGCTACCCTGATATTTCATTACCCATCTTTCTACAGCCTATAAATAGGAAAATAGTGGAAGAAAATGAGACAGTTAAATGTGAACACAGGGATTTGACGCCTAAGAAGTTTCTCAGTGTACTAGTGTGATTCTAGTTCTACACTTGAACACCTATAATTGAATTTGATTAAAATTATTCAGTTTATTTATTCAGTCATTTATTTCTAGAGAGGGACATCTAAATTTGCATAAATATAATGTTGGACGATTTGACCATTAAGTTCACTCGGAGTTACGAGTCAACCTCTATTTACAGCTCTACTCAGCTGTTAAATACCATTCATTTTCTCCTAACCTTCCTTACTTAGGGAATTTTTTCCTTCTTGTGTTGATTTACATATATATATTCTCCTAAAGTCTACCCTCATTTGGAAAAAAAAAATTGTAAGGCAGGATTCTTTTTTTTTTTTTTTTTTAATTAAGACTTTATCTTCTAAGAGCAACTTAAAGTTCACAGCAAAATTGAGGGGACCTAACCATTTTCAGCTTCTATTTCTAGAAGAGAATTGATGAATATGACCAAAACTAGAAGATTTATACTTTATATTGATTAATATATAGCATTTTTAGGGAGAAATATGCTATAATCTGTATAACTATCTTACAAGTTATTTTATACTACTTGTTTTATTTTTAGCCTTTATGAACTAAGTTTAGACTTAAAATCTTTTTTTTAATCATCATGACTTTCTTGAGCAACTCAAATAACCCAAACTAGTAATGTTTTTGATGTTTATGGTGATGATGATAGCAAATATGTTTAATCCTGTCAATCTTGACTTAAACATGATAAGAATAATCCAATTTAAAAATAGGTGTGAACCCCTTATTTATAGCAGTCCATGTGAAAAACAGCATTAGGCCTTAGTTGTTTCATAAGGGCAACTGAAATCATGCAAAAGGCACAGTTAATTTAAAAAGCCAAAAGCACAATGGTCAGATCAAGAGATAATAGTGTTTCCACATACTTATGGTAGCACCCAGGTAACATTTGTCACATTGTGTTTTATTCTAGGCATCAACCTGAAACATGAAACATTTTATTGATATGCTAGGAGGAGGTATCAGAGGATGAAATATCTGAAACTCATGTCATAAAAGGAATGGATGAAGTAGGTATGGATATTTTACACAGAAAACAGAAGACTAAAGGAAGAAATAAAGGCAGGTATATTTTTGCATCAATATCAAGAAGACTTTTCTTGCAATTGGAGCTACCCAGTAATGGAAATGAGGTTTATGTATCGTTTTAATCACAGACTGGCTGACTGTGTGTCTTGGGGAAGTTTCCTATAGAGTAGGAGACTGAATTATGTGAACTTCCCTCGTCTTTGTCTCAATTTTTCTTTCCTTTTCTTTTTTTCTTTTTTTTAATTCAAAGGATAATATGGTTTATCAATGCATAGTTAAAAAAACAAAACAAAACAAAACAAAAACCTGAGTCACAGATACTCTACCAAATATCTTTTTGATCTTGGGCAGCCCATTTTTCTTCTCTGGGTCTAAATTTATCATGTACAAAGCATGGCCTGGAGTCTTTAAAGTATATTTTAGTTCTGATGTTCTCTAACCATACAAATGTAGACACTGAATTAAACTCTGACTCTATTCATGGTGAAGAATCACTACAATTATGGAGCTGGAAAGCAGTTAGAGCTGGAAAGCATTTAGTCAACCCCCATACACACCATTAGATTATACATATCATAGTTCCTAAACCGTCTTGCTAGTAAATCCTTGGAATAAGTCTTTCTTTTTAATGCTATGTGTATAATATGAACATTTTGGTTATCACCCCTGAATAAAAAAAGTAACTCTCTCAAGCAGAAATGCCCAGAAAACATCCTGCTGAGCTTTCTTCTTCTGGCCATACAGTCTGCATACACAATTAACCTTCCCTTAATTAGATTAACTTGTTCTCTATCTGAGATTGTCAAATTAATACTGTAATCAAAAAACTATAATAGAGACCTGAATATGTCCCTGCTGTGTATAATGTTAATTACTTCTTCACTCAGAATAACTGAAATCAGGCTCACTTAATGGGATGCCTTAGTTAGCAGATCTGTTTTATTTCTCTAAAATAGTGCTAGTCAGAACTTTATAAACAACTCTTAAAATCACCTAAAGAAACCATAGTATTTCTGACTTTCTTAATTGATGAAGTTCCAAGAATTGACTAAAATTGCAGAAGGTTACTATTAGTTATATGAAAATATTTACAGGCATTGGCATTGGTCCTTATATTAAAACATGATCTGGCACAGCAAATATTCAAATGTTATCATTAACAAGAAACTAAATTGCACTTGCCAAAATTAGCAAAACATTTGGATATAGAACCCACAGTAACATCAGGTTCACCCCACATATCTGTGAATTTCCAGATTCAGACATTTTAACAGTTTCTGGCTAGCATTAGCTTGATCCAATTATGAAAAGTGACACTGACAATTACATGAAGAAGAAAGCTCATTTAACCAAATTGACTAAACTTGGTCAATGGCCCTAAGGCAAAGTGTTTTAAACCTTTAATTACAGAATAGTGTATTTATCATTAACAGTATTTTATATATCTCATAATGTTCTCAATCAATCACTTATTAAGTATCCATGATGTCAAGGCAGTCTTTTAGCCACTGTGAGGAGTGTAAACATGAGTGAAAAGACATAGACTCTCCTTTCAAAAAGTTTACAACCCAGGCACTATGTTCCTTAAGGAGGAACTGGCAGGAGAGTGGAAGCCTCGTGCTTTTGCCATCTAGTAAGATGGTTTTAGTTCTCTCAACTCAGAGCAAGCAAGGACCATGTCAAAACATAATGGCCTCGTCTCTGGAGTTCCACTGGGTTAGAATTCTGATACTACTACCACTTGTATGACATTGGGTAAGATATTTAGTTTCTCCAATTCTCAGGTCCTTCATCCTAATGGGGAGATAATTAGAGTACTAACCTCAGAAGTTTGATGTGAAAAGTAAATGAAATAGGTGTGCAAATTGCTTTGCACAGAATATGCATAGCAAAAACAAAGGTTAAATATATTTAAGGGATAAGAGATACATTAAATAAGAAAGCTGTCTTTTCTTTGGCAAGATTAAGAAGTTAAATATTTGGTAAAGTATTAGATTTAGATGCCTGCAATCAAGACTGATTATATAACATTCACGGACTAGAAAGGGAAAGAAGAATTTCTAACACAGTGCTCTGAAACAACACCGTGTGTGAGCTGGTGATCTTAGATAAATGAAGGGGAAGACAATTTGGGAAATACTGATCAATTATAATGCCCTAAAGAAAGAGTACTGGGCTTCACCTTATAATAGAATTGACTTGTTCTGAAGAAGCAATGTCATAAATGGAGGTATATTTGAAATACTTTGGTTGGCACTAGATCAGACAGCAGTAGAACTTAAAAGCAAATAGGAACATCACTTCTATTATTAGTTCTATGGGAATAAGTAACTTGGATTCCCAAACAACTGGTTTTTAAATTAACTCTGGAATATAACATGCTCAGAAGATGGGAACTGATCTATACAAATTGCTGAACCATAAAAGCAGAATGATTAGTATCATAAGAGAGTCATGAACAAAGACACATGAGAGTTCAGAAGAAGAATAAGACATCATTTTGATGGGGAGTATCCAAGAAAGCTTTAGGGTAAAAGTGAGCTGAATCTTAATGTATAAAATAGAAACAATGAGGAACCAAAGGGGAAATAGGCTGAAAGCCTGAAATTAAATTTCCTACAATCTCCATCTCTCATTTTTTGTTTAATCCTCATCTTATTTGACGTCAATGGCATCTTGGTTTCTGAAGGATCTTTGTGTACCTTTTCTATATACAGATACGTGCTTTTTCCTTAGAGTCATAAGAAGTATCAACCCCAAAATGAAGTTAAAAGGAAATATGGGAGGTGGCATCCTGTCCTTTAAATTGGGAATACAACATTTTTAGCAGATAAGAGTATATGAGCATGCTAAGGAACTTCTAAACTTTGTAAACTTCATTTAAAAAATTTGCATTTACAAACATCAATTAAAAACCATTTATTTTATAATTCACAACATATTTATACTAGATAATAGTTTTAAGTGGTGAGCCAATAGATTAAATATCTTAGCAAGCATAGGAATTATTTATTTCAAAGAATTATCATTTTAAGATTAGAAGCACACTGTGAAGCTGCAATGAAAAAAGGTACTTGGTAGAGAATTTTCTCAAAAAGTATTATGATAGATGAATGCCTATATTAGAGAGAGGATATGCAAGGTAACAAAGCTGTGTTAATAGCAAAGTTTTGTGGGAAGGTAGTGAAAACTGATAACCTGCAGTTGTTTAACAGAGATTAGACATTTAAAATTTTGTTAATCTATTTGCTAATTTGTTTTCTCACTTTATTCCCTCATTAACAATAAAGTTTGTAGCTCCAGAAGAACCAAAATAAAGTATATAGGCGAGACCACTGCCAAGGGCTAATAATTTCATGGCAGCAGCAGCTAAATTCAATCAACATTTAAATCTTATAGGCATCTGCTGCTCCAGATCAAAACATTAACCCATTGTTAGATTTCTCACATACTCACGACTAACACCATCCATAATTCAGAACTGGAAAATAAATCTGTCATTGACAGATCTTTTCCTAGTTGTTCCACTGTTTTGAGTGTGTTGCAATTTTATTTATAAAAGAAAAACTGGTCATCCAGAGTAAAAAAACAACTCAGTCTCAGTATATTTTATACGAGGAATATCAAGTGAATATAATATAATGTTTGAATATTTCATCCATCCATCCACCCATCCATTCATCCATCCTAACCAATATTTGTTGAGTGCCAACTACATATCAGGCATTTTATCAGGCGCTAGGACCCCAGGAAGAGAAGGAGTTAAGATGTGTTGTAGACTTACCTTGTGTTAGCCACTGTATGTGTTTTCAGACACAGTCCTTGGCCTCAAGAAGTTCAAAACCTAATTAGAAAAATAGAAATAAAAATTAGTTAAAAAAATATTTCAAAATCTAAGTTGTCTTCAACATATATTTTCACCATTCTTTTTTTTAGGGGGGATTGAGACAGAGAGGAGAAAAAACAAGAGGGTTAGTGAGAAGCTGGTATCAATTTTATGTCATACAATCTTTAACTGAAAGAGTGAAATACCAACTCAATATGGAATGTTCTTTTGTCCACATGATGGAAAGCAATGGCTATTGAACATTCCTTACTATTCTGAATTGGGATTATCATGTCTAACATAAAATGGTTAAATTAGCTTCTTACAACATCTATTTCATCAAGTCTAACGAATGTCTTAGTTTGTTGCTTCCTGAAATTACATAATACCTTTCAAATTTCCCATCCTCTGGTCTTTGTGGAGCTGGATAATGCCAAAGTTCTTAAGGGGATCACTTAAACCATAGCAGCCAAGATAAAACAAATCCTTGTCTTCCCTATTGATCCTGGGACTAACTCACATGGAAGAATTCTAAATCTCATCAGAATTACATTTATGGAAAATAATCTCATTATTAATTTTTCAAAATTCACATTCTGAAACATGTAAAAAAGCACTTTGTCTTAATTCCTTAATAGAATTTAGAATATCCTAATTATTCCTGTTTGTTTTTAGAATTATTTCCTTCTGTCCAGACAACCTTCTTCTCAAGTCTTTTTCACATGTTCAACTCTTGTTTCTCCTTCAATTCCCAGCGAAGTCGTCATTTCATGCAGAGAGCCTTCCTTGACATTGTGCTTCCTCCAAGTTTCACTTCAATGTATTTTTTAGATGCTCCAACAGCTCTGTGTACTTCCTTATCACGTTACCTTGTGTCACAGAAATTGGCTAGTTGTTTAGAAAACTGTTTGCCTTTTCCTCTTGTTACAGAGCTGGGCTACATTCTTTCAGAGAGATGTGAGATGTGACTGAATTCTTCACAAGGGAATACAGCCAGATATAAATCATGCCACAATCAGTCCTGGCCTTAAAACATCTCATACATGATCCTTTATTCTTTGGTCCTATCTGCAGGTAGAATCCCTGAGGACCTACAGAAGAAAAGATCCCTAAGAAGGAAAGAGCCTTGTCGTTCAGTCACATCTTTCAGGATCACCCCTCACCTCAGCTAATAAAGTCTGTTCATACTAAGAGTGTTACAAAAACGACTATCCATCACCTGGCCCTGACTAGAAACATGTACTGGCACTGGAGTTTCAGGTAAATGAGAATTAAACTTTGGTTCTTTTTTTATTGAAGTTTAGTTGATATACAATGTTATATAAGTTACAGGTGTACAATGTAGTGATTCACAATTTTTAAAGGTTATATTCCATTCATAGCTATTATGGAATATTGGCTATAGTCCCTGTGTTGTACAATATCTCCTTGTAGCTTATTTTACACATAATAGTTTGTACCTCTTAATCCCCTACCCCTATAGTGTCCCTCTCCCACTTCCTCTCCCCACTGGTAACCACTAATTTGTTCTCTATATCTGTGAGTCTATTTCTTTTTTGCTATTGCACTAGTTTGTTGTAGTTTTTAGATTTCACATATAAAGTGATATCATGCAGTATTTGTCTTTCTCTGTCTGACTTATTCCACTCAGCATAATACCCTCAAAGTCCATCCCTGTTGTTGCAAATGGCAAAATTTCCTTCTTTTTTTTATGGTTGAGTAGTAGTCCATTGTGTGTGTGTTTGTGTGTGTGTATATATACCACATCTTAACAAATAACTTAAAATTTTATATGGAAACACAAAAGACCCAAAATGGCCAAAACAAAATTGAGAAAGAAGACAGAGCTGGAGGAATCATGTTCCCTGACTTCAGACTATACTACAAAGCTATAGTCCTCAAAACAGTATGGTACTTGCACACAAATAGATCAATGGAACTGAATAGAGAGCTCAGAAATACACGCACACACTATGGTCAATTAATCTATGACAAAGGAGGCAAGAATATACAATGGAGAAAAGACAGTCTCTTCAATAAATGGTGCTCAGAAAACTGGACAGCTACACGTAAAAGAATAAAATTAGAACATTCTCTAACGCCATATACAAAAATAAACTCAAAATGGATTAAAGATGTAAATGTAAGACGAGACATTATACAAATTTAGAGGAAAACATAGGCAGAACACTCTTTGACATAAATCACAGAAATTTTTTTTTTTATCTCTCTCCTAAAGCAAAGGAAATAAAAGCAAAAATAAACAAATGGGACGTAATTAAACTTAAAAGCTTTTTGCATATCAAAGGAAACCACTGACAAAATGAAAAGACAACCTACTGAATGGGAGAAAATATTTGCAAATGATATGACCGAAAAGTGGTTAATATCCAAAAATATAGAAACAGCTCATACAATTCAACATCAAAAAACAAAAACAAACAAACCAAAACCCTGATCAAAAAAGGGGGCAGGAGACTGGAATAGACATTTTTCCAAAAGAGGACATGCAGATACCCAACAGGCACATGAAAAGATGCTCAACATTAATAATCATCAGGGAAATGCAATCAAAACCACAATGAGATATCATCTCATGCCTGTCAGAATGGCTACCATCAAAAAGAACACAAGTGGGACTTCCCTGGTGGTCCATTGGTTAGGACTCTGCCCTCCACTGCAGGGGGCACAGGTTTGATCCCTGGTCGGGAAACCAAGATCCCACAAGCCACGCAGTACCACCAAAAAAAAAAAAAAAAAACAAACTCATACACTGTTGGTGGGAATGTAAATTGGTGCAGCCACTGTGGAAAACAGTATGGAGGCTTCTCAAAAGACTAAAAATAGAAGTAACTGTCATCCAGCAATTCCAATCAAGAGTGTATAACCAAAAGAAACAAAAACAATAATTCAAAAAGATATATGCACCCCAATGTTCATAACAGCATTATTTACAATTGCCAAGATATGGAAGCAACCTAAATGTTCATCAACAGATGGATAAATTTTAGTTCTTTGAGTGATTAAAATGGTGTGTATTACAGCACTTAGCCTACAAAGACTGTGATTATTTAATCTGTTTGATCTCCCCCATTGGATTATAAGCTATAGTACTCCCACAGAAACTGGTTTTGTTTTGTTCTAGGTTACAGCTGGAACATAGTGTATGGCACATGATGACCATCTCTCTCTATTTTTTAATAACTTGAACTTTATATGATAAAATGTACCATGAAGATTTCATAGGAAATATTATTATAAATACAGTTTTCCCTTTGGGCGTGGGGGGATGCAAGGCTTCTTTTGGCACAGTCTTCAAAGTACCTTTTGCCAAAAACCTTAAAGGTAGAATCTGATTTTGCTTTGTAGTTCAAAGCAAGTGACAACATTGAAACATTTTTGCAAAACTGTTTTTGTAGGCTTCTATTTGCATTTTGGGGTAGAATGGTGAGAGCGTTTGCAAAACGTTAGTCAGAAGTAACAGACTCAAAAACCCCCTACTGTAGTTGCAGTGATTTGGAATGTCTTTCAAACCGCCACTGGGGATTTAGCGCCAATGGAGAGAAAATGAAAGGTAATTTCCTTTCTTTTTCAAAACAATAACCAATCACAGAACCCAAGACCTTCTGCTCTTCTCATAGTACAATGAAATAGCTTTTGAAGTTCAGACAAAAATAGACACACCTGACACGCAATATCAAGCCTTAGTCAGCAAGCAACCATGTACTTATTGCCAACACATCTCTTTCTCACCTTCCTTCTATAGCCAAAAACACTGTATGCACTGACTCCTTTTGGGAAGCCACCTGTTTGAGGCCACTTCCCAAAGGGCTCTTCATAAATTTCACCCATCTGTCTCTTTACTATGTCCACTTACAGGTTAAATTTAGTCCTATTTGGCAGAACCTAACTTTCAGACGCATACTTCCTTTACTTTCAGCCCTGTTTAAGTGAGGAAAATATAGAGGAGATGGTCAGATCTCCCTGCTTCTTTTCTGAAGAATTAAGAGGAAGCTTTTCCTGCTACACAAGCAACTGCATTGCCTTTTAACCTGAAGTAAAAATCCTCAGGCTCTATTCCGCAACTCATTTAGATTATTGCTGAATGGCACCTTTAGGCTAGATTTTATGATAGCTTTAATAAATTTGTAATTCACTCACATCAATGTTAATATATCATTTACCTTGGTAAAGCACTTGTCTCTTGAGGGTCAGGCAAATGCACCATTGGATCTGCCAACTGAAGCCATTTCTTAGAGATTTTATAGACATGAATGCAACTCTTCTTCTCAGACCACTCCAAAGCTACCTTTCCTTTCGGACTACAAATATCAACCTAATCACCAGTTGATCTAGTAGAGGAGACAACAGAAAGTATGTAACACCAGCCCAGAATAGAAAACATTCAATTCTTTCTAAGTCATGCTTCACGTTTAGGTCAACTGAATTTCCTACATGTGGCCAAAGTGCAAATTATTAAGTCTCAAATTTGTTTCTTTTCTGAAAACTCAGGATAAGATGGATCATAAATTCCCCTAAGTGGCAGAAAATGGATTTTTGGCTGTTGATTTCACCAAGTAAGAACACTCTCCAGCTCACAGAACATGCCTGATACGGGTGAGAGGATGAAACACACAAGAAGACAACTGGTGCAAAAGCATGGGGTCTTTCATCTCTATGCTCTCTGCCAAAGTTCTAACTAATTGTTGCAGCTGAGGAAGCTGTAAGAGCTAAAGTCAATAACTATCAACAGCAGAACTGTCCATGGTGAGGTATAATCTCGGCTGATATACTTTTAGTAGTTACAGATGTGCACTGGAAATTGTTCTAAGAACTTTTGAAGGTTTCCATTTACTTTGGACATAACCCCAGTTTTTTGTTCCCTGCACAGAAATAAGAAACATCTCATAAATAGCCTTTCCTATAGTGTGTTTCACATTGGAAGAATATCATCTTTTATTTTTTAAACAGAGTTAGCTAGAGTCAAATCATGTTATTTTACATTCTGACACATAAAAAAAATACTTTGGATTTCCCCACTGTAATTTTTATCTTTGCTATACGGCATCCCTTCTGTTATAATGTGAAAATTCCAAGTTTCATTAATGACTCATGACTCTATCTTATGTAATAGGCATATTTTAATTAAAATACTTCAAACTTTAAAAAGGTATTTTAACAGAAAAGATGGAGTTTAATTTATATGCTCTAGTGTGATTTTTTTACAACTCTATTTAAATTTTTAAAAAGTTTACTTCATATGAAGATCTTTTCTGCTGTCTATTCTAAAACACCAAAAAAATCCTGATTATCAAAATAGCATGTCATTTTAAAACAGTTCCTACATTAGCACAAGTAGTTGTGACCCTTTAAAGTAGTTTAAAATTACATATTAAAGAGATTTCATTAGGAGTTTTCATTCACTTTTATTTGAAATCGGCTGCACATGTTTTTCTTTAGTCCCATTTTTCATGGATCCAAGTTTGTATTAGATAAGCAACACTAGGTAAGCAAACAGCCAGAAAAAAAAAATAAAATTTGAAATACCTAAAGGTAACTCTTCAAAATTATCAAATTTGTTTTTCACATACAGACTGTAGAATAGAAAATCAGTTTTAGATCAGGAAGAGAGTATGTTTTAAAGTTTTGTTTTGTCAAACATGTCAGACACCCTAAGTAACAGATTTTTGCCCCTTCCTCCTCTCCTTCTCTTTTTTATTTTGTTCCTTTTCTACTGTATATATTTAGTAGATTGAGTGATTTGGAGCTTTGTTAATTGAACAAAAAAATCCTACCTTAAACCACATTGCAATTAACATAGAAACTTAGGAAAAATATTCTACAATAAAGAAGGTTACTGGAGTATAAGATTTTCATAACACATATGGCAGGATATACAAACTGGGATAACAATTGTGCATCTCATCACTAAAGAATGAGAGGTTTTTTGACTGTGCGTTTCCACATGGTCTCTTTAAAAAAACACGCAGAAGTTTTTGGAAGCCCAAGTACTTTCTAAATTATTTTTTTTAACTCAAAGTACAGTGCACTTATAGAAAAGTGCATAAGGAATGAATCATACAAAAGCTAACACCAGGTAACCACCACCCGGGTCAAAATACAGAACATTTCTATGGCTACAGCAACCTCATGCTCCCTCCCAATCCCATTTCTCCCTCTTCATCAAAGGTAAACAAACATTATCTTGATTTCTAACCCTATAGTTTAGAGCTGCCTTGAACATTATATAAATATAATCATATATTACATATTGCTTTGTGTCTGGCTTCTTTATTCACCGTTATGCTCATTGGTTTCATTCATGTTGTAATTTGTCAAAAATCATCTGAATATACCACGCTTTCTATATCCATTCTATTGTTGTTGAACATTGGGTCATTTCTAGTTTAGAGCAATTACAATTAATGCTGCAATAAACATCCTTGTAAATATTTCTTGGTACACATGTTGTGTATAATGAGGAGTGGAATTGCTGGATCATCTGGTACATATATGTTCAACTTCAGTGGATAATGCCAAATTGTTTTCCAAAGTAGATGTAGCAATTATACTCCCCTGAAATACATGTGTTCCTGTTGTATCATGTCTTTGCCAATACTTGGTAGGGGTACTTGCTTTGAATGTCTAGGATAGATCAGTGAAAGAGGAGAGAGAGAATGAAGGCTTGAGGTGGAAGCAGGAAGACTCCTGACCCAGAGTCTAGTTGACTAGTAGGAGAACAATGATTGTGCTGTGAGTGGTGAAGATTTGAATGTCACTGCCAAGGATTTTTCCTTGAAGTCGGAGAATCCATGAAGTGTTGGTGAGTCAAGTGAAAAGCATGGTATTCTGTAGAATTATGAGGGCGCAAATTAATCTGGCAACGGAATTTCGGTGCATAATAAATTGTGTGTGTAGGGGAGGGAGGGCTTGAGTCCTTTCACAGGCAAATAGACAAATCCAATACATAAAATAGGAAGAGTCTAAGTAGGAGAATCATTAGAACTATCTAGAGTGGTAGATTAAGGATGAAAAATATCACAAGAGTAAAAGTTTGCTACGAAGAACTACTTTATATCATTCTATCCTGAACAACATCTTATTCTTTTTGTGATCAATTTTGAACATACTGTGTCTCAGAAGGGATGGGAAAACAATTCCACTATTTTCTGATACGGGAATTTCCCATCAGTGTTTACTGCACTGTTTTAGTAAGTGATTGCTTTATAAGGTAATTATTTTATAATTATCCTATAAAGCCTACTTTAAAAAATGTCCTCTAGAGCCAGAAACAATCATAGAATTTTATAGTTGGAAGAAGTCTTGGACAACATCTAATTAAACCTTCTCATTTCACAGATGAGGAAGTATAGGTGCACAGTTGCCCAGTTACTTGATCAGGCTAAGGCACTGGTTAATGCAAATGCAGAAGAATCCAGGCCTTTTGACCTAGAAGATGATCATCATAAATTCACTTTATTAAAGAAACACTGAAAAATGTCTTTCTTGATTTTCCTTACGTGGCCTATTTCTACACATCTATCAGAACTCACCAGAGTTCATCTACTTTAAGACCTTCTGATCCCCTCTTTACTTTCATCTACTTTAAGGTCTCTGATCTCCTTGCTCTTTAAGTCTGAGTTACACGTCTTACTATGTCTTAAATGACATTTTATAATGACTTCTATTCTGAAATTATCTATATACTTATCTCTTTGCCCACCATATTGAGGAACCAGAAGGTAGGGACTGCTTTTTTCTCTGCTTAGGCCTTAGCATTTTGCAAAAACTTAGTGTACAACAGTACTTGTTAAATATTTGTAGAATGAGTTAAATGTATCAAAATTTGGCCCATAATCATTTTGGTATGTACTTAGGTAGAGGTGAAATACGTGACTTTACCCATCATGTTAGTCTTTTGGGCTGTTCATTGATACTTCTATTTCTCTTCTTTTCAGGCACATGGTAGAAATGTAGTTCCTTATGTCCTTGAAATTAGTGTGGCTCTGTTATTTGAGCAGAAGTAACATATGTCACTTCCATGTAGAAGCCTTTAATAGCCATCAATTTGCTCTTCCCTCCCTCCAGCTTCAGTGATCTTGGAGACTGAGTGAGGAAAACAATCCTTAGCCAACCCATAATAGACATGTAGGATAATGCAGAAGTAAACTGTATTGTTTTAAATCAACAGGATTTTAGAGTTGCTACTGCAGTATAACCTAGCATGTCCTGGCTTAATTGTAATGAGATGAGACTGGGGACTCTGGGAGAAAGTGAGTCTTTGTACGTGGGACGGACATGAGCCATCGGGGGCCAAAGGGTGGACTGCGGTAGACAGCTTCTAAAATGGATCTTGAAGATCTCCATCTCCCGGCATTTGTGTGCTTGTGTAATTCCCTCTCCCTTGAATGTGAGTTAGACCTAGGATTTGTTTCTACAAAAAAAAAAAGCAAAAGTGATAGGATGTTGCTTATGAAATTAGATTTTTAAAAGACTGTGGCTTCCTTCTTGATCATCCCTCTGAATTTTTCTTTCTGGGAGCTCTTGGTCTGGAGAAAGTGAGCTACCATGTGGTGAGTAAACCTATTGAAAAACCTACATGGCAAGGGATTAACGTCACTGGTTTATATCAGGGAAGTGTGTAAGGTTTGTAAACAGCCAATGAATGAGCTTGAAAGTGGATCTCCTGTGCTTTGCCAAAATCATGCTAGTATACTTGGAAGTGGATCATCTTCCATTTGGGCCTTGAAATGACCCCAGTCCTGGCTGATACCTTGACTGCAATCTTGTGAGAGATCCTGAGTCAGAGGCATCCAGCTATACAACCCTAATTCATAACTCACGGAAACTATGAGATAATGAAAACTTGTTGTTTCAAGCTGCTATGTTTTGGGATAATCTGCTACCCGGCAAGAGATAACTAACACATTTTGCGAGTAATTCCCTGTGTAAATATGTTATAACAATAGGGCAGACACATTTACTTCATGTCAGACATGCCTGATGATGACTATATCTGAAGTTAAAGGTACTCTTTTAATTCTTTATTTATTGAAGCATTGTAATATAGTTATACCCCACTGGTGGATATAGGAACCCAAAGCCATATAAGAAGCAAATTCATACTTTAGTTATTTGAATCAGTTAATGATATCAAAAATTTATAGATATGGAGGAGGGGCAAGATGGCAGAAGAGTAAGACGCGGAGATCACCTTCCTTCCCACAGATACAGTAGAAATACATCTACACGTGGAACTGCTCCTACAGAACACCCACTGAACGCTGGCAGAAGACGTCAGACCTCCCAAAAGGCAAGAAACTCCCCACGTACTTGGGTAGGGCAAAAGAAAAAAGAAACAACAGAGACAAAAGAATAGGGACGGGACCTGCACCAGTGGGAGGGAGCTGTGAAGGAGGAAAGGTTTCCACACACTAGGAAGCCCCTTCATGGGCAGAGACTGTGGGTGGCAGAGGGGGGAAGCTTCGGAGCCATGGAGGAGAGCGCAGCCACAGGGGTGCGGAGGGCAAAGTGGAGAGATTCCCGCACGGAGGATCGGTGCTGAGTAGCACTCACCAGCCTGAGAGGCCTGTCTGCTCAGCCGCCAGGGCGGGCGGGGCTGGGAGCTGAGGCTCGGGATTCGGTGCTAGCTGGGAGGGAGTCCGGGAAAAGTCTGCAGCTGCCGAAGAGGCAAGAGACTTTTTCTTGCCTCTCTGTTTCGAGGCGCGCAAGGAGAGGGGATTCAGAGCGCCGCCTAAATGAGCTCCAGAGATGGGCGCGAGCCGCGGCTATCAGCGCGGACCCCAGAGGCGGGCGCGAGCCACGGCTAACAGCGCGGACCCCAGAGACGGGCGCGAGCCGTGGTTATCAGCGCGGACCCCAGAGACGGGCAGGAGACGCTAAGGCTGCTGCTGCCGCCACCAAGAAGCCTGTGTGCAAGCACAGGTCACTCTCCACACTGCCCCTCCCGGGAGCCTGTGCAGCTCGCCACTGCCAGGGTCCCGTGATCCAGGGACAACTTCCCCGGGAGAACGCATGGCGCGCCTCAGGCTGCTGCAACGTCACGCCGGCCTCTGATGCCGCAGGCTTGCCCCGCCTCCTCCATACCCTTCCCTCCCCCTGGCCTGAGTGAGCCAGAGCCCCTGAAGCAGCTGCTCCTTTAATCCCGGTCTGTCTCGGTGGGGAACAGACGCCCTCAGGCGACCTACATGCAGAGGCGGGTCCAAATCAAAAGCTGAACCCTGGGAGCTGTACGAACAAAGAAGAGAAAGGGAAATCTCTCCCAGCAGCCTCAGAAGCAGTGGATTAAAGCTCCACAAACAACTTGATGTGCCTGCATCTGTTGAATACCTGAATAGACAATGAATCATCCCAAATTCAAGAGGTGGACTTTGGTAGCAGGATATATTAATTTTTCCACTTTTCCTTTTTTTGTGAGTGTATATGTGTATGCTTCTGGGTGAGATTTTGTCTGTATAGCTTTGCTTTCACCATTAGTCCTAGGGTTAGGTACGTCCGTGTTTTTTTTTTTTTTTTTTTTACTTAAAAAAATTTTTTTTCCTAATAAATGTTTTCTTAATAATTTTTTCCTTATTTTCTATTTTTAGAAATTAAAAAAATTTTTAAATAAGTTTTTTCATATTTTTTATTTTAAAAAATTAAAAATTTTTTTTCTTAATAAATTTTTTCTTAACTTTTTTTATTTTTTACTATAAAAAATTAATAAATCTATTTTTAAAAATTAAAAAAATTTTTTTTCTGAATACATTTATTCTGAAAAAATTTTTTTTCTTATTTGTTATTATAATAGCTTTATTTTATTTTATTTTATCCTCTTTCTTTCTATTTTTTTCTCCCTTTTATTCTGAGCCGTGTGGATGAAAGGCTCTTGGTGCTCCAGCCAGGCATCAGGGCTGTGCCTCTGAGGTGGGAGAGACAACTTCAGGACACCAGTCCACAAGAGACCTCCCAGCTCCACGTAATACCAAACGGCAAAAATCTCCCAGAGATCCGTCTCAACACCAAGATCCAGCTTCACTCAACGACCAGCAAGCTACAGTGCTGGACACCCTATGCCAAACAACTAGCAAGACAGGAACACAGCCCCATCCATTAGCAGAGAGGCGGCCTAAAATCATAATGAGGCCACAGACACCCCAAAACACACCACCAGATATGGACCAGCCCACCAGAAAGACAAGATCCAGCCTCATCCACCAGAACACAGGCACTAGTCCCCTCCACCAGGAAGCCTACACAACCCACTGAACCAACCTTAGCCACTGGGGACGGACACCAAAAACAACGGGAACTACGGACCTGCAGCCTGCGAAAAGGAGACCCCAAACACAGTAAGATAAGCAAAATGAGAAGACAAAAACACACAGCAGATGAAGCAGCAAGGTAAAAACCCAGCAGACCTAACAAATGAATAGGAAATAGGCAGTCTACTTGAAAAAGAATTCAGAATAATGATAGTAAAGATGATCCAAAATCTTGGAAATAGAATAGAGAAAATACAAGAAACGTTTAACAAGGACCTAGAAGAACTAAAGAGGAAACAAACAATGATGAACAACACAATCAATGAAATTAAAAATTCTCTAGAAGGGATCAATAGCAGAATAACTGAGGCAGAAGAACGGATAAGTGACCTGGAAGACAGAATGGTGGAATTCACTGCTGCGGAACAGAATAAAGAAAAAAGAATGAAAAGAACTGAGGACAGTCTCAGAGACCTCTGGGACAATATTAAATGCACCAACATTCGAATTATAGGGGTCCCAGAAGAAGAAGAGAAAAAGAAAGGGACTGAGAAAATATTTGAAGAGATTATAGTTGAAAACTTCCCTAATATGGGAAAGGAAATAGTTAATCAAGTCCTGGAAGCACACAGAGTCCCATACAGGATAAATCCAAGGAGAAATACGCCAAGACACATATTAATCAAACTATCAAAAATTAAATATAAAGAAAACATATTAAAAGCAGCAAGGGAAAAACAACAAATAACACACAAGGGAATCCCCATAAGGTTAACAGCTGATCTTTCAGCAGAAACTCTGCAAGCCAGAAGGGAGTGGCTGGATATACTTAAAGTGATGAAGGAGAAAAACCTACAACCAAGGTTACTCTACCCAGCAAGGATCTCATTCAGATTTGATGGAGAAATTAAAACCTTTACAGACGAGCAAAAGCTGAGAGAGTTCAGCACCACCAAACCAGCTTTACAACAAATGCTAAAGGAACTTCTCTAGGCAAGCAACACAAGAGAAGGAAAACACCTACAATAATAAACCCAAAACATTTAAGAAAATGGGAATAGGAACATACATATTGATAATTACCTTAAATGTAAATGGATTAAATGCTCCCACCAAAAGACACAGACTGGCTGAATGGATACAAAAACAATACCCATATATATGCTGTCTACAAGAGACCCACTTCAGACCTAGAGACACATACAGGCTGAAAGTGAGGGGATGGAAAAAGATATTCCATGCAAATGGAAATCAAAAGAAAGCTGGAGTAGCAATTCTCGTACCAGACAAAATAGACTTTAAAATAAAGACTATTACAAGAGACAAAGAAGGACACTATATAATGATCAAGGGATCGATCCAAGAGGAAGCTATAACAATTGTAAATATTTATGCACCCAACATAGGAGCACCTCAATACATAAGGCAAATACTAACAGCCATAAAAGGGGAAATCGACAGCAACACAATCATAGTAGGGGACTTTAACACCCCACTTTCACCAATGGACAGATCATCCAAAATGAAAATAAATAAGGAAACACAAGCTTTAAATGATACATTAAACAAGATGGACTTAATGGATATTTATAGGACATTCCACCCAAAAACAACAGAATACACATTTTTCTCAAGTGCTCATGGAACATTCTCCAGGATAGATCATATCTTGGGTCACAAAGCAAGCCTTGGTAAATTTGAGAAAATTGAAATCGTATCAAGTATCTTTTCCGACCACAACGCTATGAGACTAGATATCAATTACAGGAAAAGATCTGTAAAAAATACAAACACATGGAGGCTACACAATACACTACTTAATAACGAAGTGATCACTGAAGAAATCAAAGGGGAAATCAAAAAATACCTAGAAACAAATGACAATGGAGACACGACGACCCAAAACCTATGGGATGCAGCAAAAGTAGTGCTAAGAGGGAAGTTTATAGCAATACAATCCTACATCAAGAAACAGGAAATATCTCGAATAAACAACCTAACCTTGCACCTAAAGCAATTAGAGAAAGAAGAGCAAAAAAACCCCAAAGCTAGCAGAAGGAAAGAAATCATAAAGATCAGATCAGAAATAAATGAAAAAGAAATGAAGGAGACGATAGCAAAGATCAATAAAACTAAAAGCTGGTTCTTTGAGAAGATAAACAAAATGGATAAACCATTAGCCAGATTCATCAAGAGAAAAGGGGAGAAGACTCAAATCAATAGAATTAGAAATGAAAAAGGAGAAGTAACCACTGACACTGCAGAAATACAAACGATCATGAGAGATTACTACAAGCAACTCTATGCCAATAAAATGAACAACCTGGAAGAAATGGACAGATTCTTAGAAATGCACAACCTACCGAGACTGAACCAGGAAGAAATAGAAAATATGAACAGACCAATCACAAGCACTGAAATTGAAACTGTGATTAAAAATCTTCCAACAAACAAAAGCCCAGGACCAGATGGCTTCACAGGCAAATTCTATCAAACATTTAGAGAAGAGCTAACACCTATCTTTCTCAAACTCTTCCAAAATATTGCAGAGGGAGGAACACTCCCCAACTCATTCTACGAGGCCACCATCACCCTGATACCAAAACCAGACAAAGATGTCACAAAGAAAGAAAACTACAGGCCAATATCACTGATGAACACAGATGCAAAAATCCTCAACAAAATACTAGCAAACAGAATCCAACAGCACATTAAAAGGATCATACACCATGATCAAGTGGGGTTTCCCCCAGGAATGCAAGGATTCTTCAATATACACAAATCAATCAACGTGATACATCATATTAACAAATTGAAGGAGAAAAACCATATGATCATATCAATAGATGCAGAGAAAGTTTTCGACAAAATTCAACACCCATTTATGATAAAAGCCCTGCAGAAAGTAGGCATAGAGGGAACCTTCCTCAACATAATAAAGGCCATATATGACAAACCCACAGCCAACATTGTCCTCAATGGTGAAAAACTGAAACCATTTCCACTAAGATCAGGAACAAGACAAGGTTGCCCACTCTCAACACTATTATTCAACATAGTTTTGGAAGTGTTAGCCACAGCAATCAGAGAAGAAAAAGAAATAAAAGGAATCCAAATCGGAAAAGAAGAAGTAAAGCTGTCACTGTTTGCAGATGACATGATACTATACATAGAGAATCCTAAAGATGCTACCAGAAAACTACTAGAGCTAATCAATGAATTCGGTGAAGTAGCAGGATACAAAATTAATACACAGTAATCTCTTGCATTCCTATACACTAATGATGAAAAATCTGAAAGAGAAATTAAGTAAACACTCCCATTTACCACCGCAACAAAAGAATAAAATACATAGGAATAAACCTACCTAAGGAGACAAAAGACCTGTATGCAGAAAACTATAAGACACTGATGAAAGAAATTAAAGATGATAAAAACAAATGGAAAGATATACCATGTTCTTGGATTGGAAGAATCAACATTGTGAAAATGACTCTACTACCCAAAGCAATCTACAGATTCAGTGCAATCCCTATCAAACTACCACTGGCATTTTTCACAGAACTAGAACAAAAAATTTCACAATTTGTATGGGGACACAAAAGACCCCGAATAGCCAAAGCAATCTTGAGAATGAAAAATGGAGCTGGAGGAATCAGGATCCCTGACTTCAGACTATATTACAAAGCTACAGTAATCAAGACAGTTTGGTACTGGCACAAAAACAGAAATATAGATCAATGGAACAGGATAGAAAGCCCAGAGATAAACCCACGCCCCTTTGATAAAGGAGGCAAGCATATACAGTGGAGAAAAGACAGCCTCTTCAATAAGTGGTGCTGGGAAAATTGGACAGGTACATGTAAAAGTATGAAATTAGAACACTCCCTGACACCATACACAAAAATAAACTCAAAATGTATTAAAGACCTAAGTGTAAAGCCAGACACTATCAAACTCTTAGAGGAAAACATAGGCAGAACACTCTATGACATACATCACAGCAAGATCCTTTTTGACCCAGCTCCTAGAGAAATGTAAATTAAAACACAAATAAACAAATGGGACCTAATGAAACTTAAAAGCTTTTGCACAGCAAAGGAAACCATAAACAAGACAAAAAGACAACCCTCAGAATGGGAGAAAATATTTGCAAATGAAGCAACTGACAAAGGATTAATCTCCAAGATTTACAAGCAGCTCATGCAGCTCAATAACAAAAAAACAAACAACCCAATCCAAAAATGGGCAGAAGACCTAAATAGACATTTCTCCAAAGAAGATATACAGATGGCCAACAGACACATGAAAGAATGCTCAACATCATTAATCATTAGAGAAATGCAAATCAAAACTACAATGAGGTATCATCTCACACCGGTCAGAATGGCCATCATCAAAAAATCTACAAACAATAAATGCTGGAGAGGGTGTGGAGGAAAGGGAACACTCTTGCACTGTTGGTGGGCACGTAAATTGATACAGCCACTATGGAGAACAGTATGGAGGTTCCTTAAAAAAGTAAAAATAGAACTACCATACGACCCAGCAATCCCACTACTGGGCATATACCCTGAGAAAACCATAATTCAAAAAGAGTCACGTACCAAAATGTTCATTGCAGCTCTATTTCCAATAGCCAGGACATGGAAGCAACCTAAGTGTCCATCATCGGATGAATGGATAAAGAAGATGTGGCACATATATACAATGGAATATTACTCAGCCATAAAAAGAAATGAAATGGAGGTATTTGTAATGAGGTGGATGGACCTAGAGACTGTCATACAGAGTGAAGTAAGTCAGAAAGAGAAAAACAAATACAGTATGCTAACACATATATATGGAATCTAAGGAAAAAAAAAAAAAAAAGGTCATGAAGAACCTAGTGGCAAGATGGGAATAAAGACACAGACCTACTAAAGAATGGACTTGAGGATATGGGGAGGGGGAGGGGTGAGATGTGACAGAGTGAGAGAGTGGCATGGACATATATACACTACCAAATGTAAAATAGATAGCTAGTGGGAAGCAGCCACATAGCACAGGGAGATCAGCTCGGTGCTTTGTGACCGCCTGGGGGGTTGGGATGGGGAGGGTGGGAGGGAGGGAGATGCGGGAGGGAGGAGATATGGGAACGTGTGTATATGTGTAGCTGATTCACTTTGTTATAAAGCAGAAACTAACACACCATTGTGAAGCAATTATACTTCAATAAAGATGTTTAAAAAAAATTTATAGATATGAACAAGGGTTTCTGAATCTAAGTAACAGTGATCAGTATTTAGGATACTAGGAAGTCAGGTATTTTGGACCGCTTTGATTTTCCCAGATAACAGAAAACTTGATTTGTAGATTAAGGAGAAGCATGAGTTACATTAGACCGTTTCCCTGTAGCCCCAATATAAGCTGACTGTTACATAAATAGCTAACCCAATTCTTGTATTGCTTCTGAAATATTTATCAAAATATGGTCAAAAGAGTGCAGGGACAGTATGAGATGAGGGCTCTCAGGCTATTTTGAGTCATCTGACTCTAAAAAATGAGGGCATGACACCTACACGTTTTCCCATAGCTGTTCAATATCAGGAATCCAGGACAGTGTTTGTTCAGGAAATCAGAGAGTTAATGTTAAATTCTATATAGCAAAGATGAAAAAAAATAGCTGTAAGAAAAAAATTACAAAGTATGTGGGAGAAAGCAAGACAGCAGGTCTCATATGAAAAAATAAACTCTTATGCTGAAAAATTTTCTGCTAGCAACCTTAGGACAATATAATAAGGTTTGAGCCCCACAGAGGGACGCTGCTTAGGTATTAAGCTAACAAGAGACTTGGAAGACAGGTATACTAGCTATTAAAAGGTTTTTCATAGGTGAGTACAATTGTTTTCACATGTTTGAAGTCTACCCTGTTTCAATCCCACCAGGCATTCCTGATGAATACTGCATTTTCCACGGAAGCAACAATTTATAATTTCCTTTTATTCTTGTTTGTTACTAGAAAAGACCCGGTCTCAGGGGGCTTTGATTAAGATGATGAGACAAAGAATGAAACAAATAAGAGTCTGTTAAATGTCTGCCTGAAACCAGAGCTGCACCACTTAATATGAAAGACTCTTCAAAACCAATAATGAAATAATCACCCTTTTTGCAAGACTGATAAGAAAATGAAGGCGAGATGTACATTAGGGGAAACTAATTTACACTGTAGGAGGAAAGAGGAGGAAGAAGAGCAATGACAGAAAATCAACTGTTAATAAATATCAGAGACTGCAGAGAAATCACAAGATAAGCTGTAGCATATGTTCCTCCAGCTAGAATACGGCAATCATTTCTCTGAAGAGAAGCTCCTAGACTTCCCCACCCCCTCCAACAGGCAATCATGTTGCATTTTACATTATTTGAAAAGAGCTTGATTATTTTCCTTTGAAAGAAACCGGATTGATTCACATTTACCTGTCAACAGAATGTTCTATTCCTCTGTTTTGCCTGTCTATTTAAAGGCATATGACCTGACTATGAAATTCCATAGACAAATAGTTCGTCAGATGTAAATATATAATAGTGAGTGAACAGCTCATGTTTTTATGTTTTTCTTTTTGTTAAATTATGCTAAATTAAAATCCACAGCCTGATATATATGACTGATAATTGCAGTAATATGTAGAGATAATGAATATTGCTTTATTCAAGGTCAGATACAATCTTTAAAAATCATATCCAGAGGGAAAAGTTCCACATGAAAATGATAATTATGTTATTTGAAGTCTAGTTTAAAAGGGGAGCAACATAATACGTAATCTCTTCTGGTTTTGTAAAGCTGTATAAACATTTAAATGTTGCTCTATCAAGAAGGGATCGACAAGAGAAATGTGTAAAGACAAACAAGAAGTGGGCAGCTTGTCAACTGACTTATATGGGTTTGATTTTATTTATTGAAGTAGGGTTCTAGGATCCAGAGCCTTAGTGAGACAGTGGTTCTAGAAGCATTTATGTAGCATTTCTAAATATTATACATATATTATATATTATTGAGGGGGATAGGGAACAAAATCCTTCACTGAGCATCTAAAAACTTGGGTTCTAGTATGAGTTCTGTAGCTTATCAAATAGGTATCTTCAGTAAATCAGTGGAACTTTTTTAGCTTTAGTTTTCTCATTCCACCAAATGAAAGATATGAAAGATATAAATAAATCAATAATATTATCAAGGACCAATCTAACACAATGAACCCTATGTATCACAATTATACTACATATTTATATATATTATCTATGTATTTGTATATGTGTATGTGTGCATATAGGTGTATATATGTGTATATATATGTGTATGTTTATATATACACACACACACACACACACACACACACATACAGACTTTTCAAATAAACAAATCATTAGGCTGTCATTGTGACAGCACTCAAAGCTATGAAAACTTTACCCAAAGTCTGAGATAAAGAAAGATAATTCACACTGAAGCTCAATTTCACAATGCTACTCAAGTAATTCACAAAGACATTCAGTTTAAAGTTTGGTTTTGCAAAATGAATCAGAATATTCTGTGTGTGGAATGCAAAGATGATCCTTTGAAAATGGAAGATCTTTGGGTGATTGGAGCTCAGTGTCCATTATCAATAAACTATCAAATTCAACCTAACTACAGGCCTACAGGAAGGCCTATTCCTACCAGGCCAACAGGAAGACATATTTCTAGGAGATTACACAAGAACTATGGCAGCCTCTGTTTCAGTATGTTTCTCAGCGAGTTGATATAATATGAACTTTTGCGGTCTTCAGGTTTTTTATTAAAATATTGTGTTTTTTTTTTTTTCCTCAATTCATCACACAGCTTAAGATCTTTCATGTGAATGGAGCGTTCACCTCCTTCAAAGAGTCTGTAGCATTGTTGCTTTTAGCCAGATATTAGCAGTTTTCCTTAATCATAAACATTATTTAAATGCAAAAAAAAAATGTGTGCACACAAAGATAATTTTTTTACACGGACTATAGATTTTTCACAGTGCTGAGGAACTGAAAGAGCTATAGGCTGTCAAGGGCAAGAGAGAACAATTACCTAAAACAGTGCTGGAAACAGAATTGTGGGCAGGTCATACATTCATCATGACTAATTAAGTAGAAATGTTTCATAAATGCTGATGTTTAGAAATTGTGAGAAAAACATTTTATGCAATCTGAAATTCCATCCTGTACCTAAATTATTTTGGGAAATTATAAGGAAAAATGTTCTACAGTTTGTAGGATAGTCCATGGGACTGAAAGTTGGGGAGGCCAGGAGTCCAGCCCATGTTTGGCCACTTGGCAGCTCTGAGATTTTGGGTGAGGATTTAACATACCTGAACTTTCACATTCTCATGTGGAAAATAAGATAATGGTCTACCTTTAAGAACATCTGCATGGCACTGTATGGTAAAAATCACACGCAATCAGAAAGCTGAATAATTGCTACCACTAACAGTTTAAGGTTTCTTCCTACTGCCTGGGACACAGAGTGAAATTATATCAAACAGTCATGACCCTGATCAAGTGTAAACTTTTGATTCCATCCACCACCCATCTAACCGATCATTCAATATTTATTAAGCACCACTGTAGGCAAGTCACTGGTTGAACTAGAAAATTCAAAAATGAAAAATGTAATATCTCTGCCCTCATGTGCCCTATAGTTTAATGGAGAAGCTTATCTCTTAATACACCAATGCTGTGTTCTTATCCACTTTCTTCTATAAAGCAGTGATTAAGCACATTGGCTCTAAAGTCAGGTCTAGGATTCTAATCCCAACTTTTTAAAGGTGGTGCTATTTTAAGTAAGTATATTTATTTCTCTAAGCCCTATTTTCTTTACTGGCAAACATGTGTACTAAAATAGTACTTAATTCATTGGACTGTTGTGAATATTAAATCACCCACATGAAGCATTTAGCATCGTGCCTGACATGTAATATGTGTTCAATAAAAAAATATTAACTATATTTATTAGCACTTTTTCTTACTCTGATCTTCGTATGCTTCCTCCTAGGAAAGAGAAAACCAACACCTCATATCTAGGAGCCAGCCTGCTCCCATCATTCAGGCCTTGGGGTCCGCCTGGTCCTCACAGCTAAGTCTCAGAATTCTCCTGTCGAACATAAATATTTTCAGAGCACATCAACATCAGACAGTTTCACTCTGTGGCCATGGTGGAGCTAGACAAAAACAAGGCCACTCCATTATCATGTCTGAAAATAGATAAAAACATGAACATTGTGAAAAGTAAAAACTGATCAAACATCCCTCATCCTGGCTCATATGAGTGACTGGACTGTTGCTTCTTTTCCAGTAATAGACTTTGTTTGGTCTTTCCTCCTTCTAGGTAAGATTAAGATACCCAGTTGTAGAGTTACTGGCAGCATTTCATGAAGAGCGAAGCCCCATTTCCTTACACTCTCCTCAAAAGCATTTAACACAAGCCAAAATCCTATCACCCTCTTACTGAAGTTCCCTGTAACTCTCCTTGGTATATGGTCTCCCAGGCTGCAACAAGCAATAAGTCCAGCTCTTCAACTACAGATGTGTTCCTGGAGGTCATCGGCTGGACTGATGGCACACCCATGTGTCATCTCTCTTGCCTCCACATGTCATTATTTTTCTACCCTGTTGCACAAGTCTTTCATTCTACTTTGACTTCTTTTTCCTGGTCTAAAAGCATGCATATAGCTTGGCTCATATTTTTAGTTATAAATCTTGTTTTTCTTATATTTACTTGAGTTCAGTTATTATTTTAATTTCACTTAGATCTGTGGCTTTGTATTTCTTTAATCTTCCATAGTTTCCAGTGGGTGATTTTGGGGCTATAAATACACTTGCAATTAACTGGGTTGAAAACATGCATCATAAAATCGAAGCAAACTTAAAATGTAAATTTTGTTCATTCTTCTACTCTACCCTAAGTATCCAATTAAAATTTCACTGGAAATTAGCTCTCCTGTGGGGAGTTTGTAGCCCTTTATCAAATAGGTTTAAATCATTTTTTTCTTTTGATTTTTCCTTTATCCACTCAGTAAACATGAAACCACTTAGAAGTTAAAGATGTTTTAGGATAAACAAAGCTGCTGGTAGACACATGAGATGTGGAAGCATACCACTTTAGTTTTCTCTTGCTCTGAATAAAGTCAGTCTTGTGAATTTTAGGTAATATCTTCTCCATAAATATTTTTAGTAACTCAGGTTGGAATGCCTAAGATTTTATATTTCAGTGGGATAGTGTTACTGAGGGAAATGGGCCCAAATGCAAACATATGGAGTTAGTTTTAACCTAAACTTAAATTCCTACATGTTCTAAAATAAAAATGAACTGGACAGAAACCTTATTATTCCACTGGCTGAGGGTGTCTAGAAGCAGTGTCTTGTCTTAATGGAAAGCATCTGATTTTCCCCTCTGGATAGATGGCTATACAGTATAGCTTCAAAAGACTGGCGGTAGTGGAGCGAACTCCTTAATTGGTCCCTACCTGAATTCCATTATGTGAGGTCTGCCTTTGATTCTAAGGTGAGGCCTCTGGCTTCCAAATTCATCATAGCTTGGGTGTTTTTTAGAGAACTTCTCAGTCACAGAAGGAGGACACAACTTATGATTAATTATGTATATAACACCAAAGATATCCATTGGACAGCAGATCAAGTGTTATCTAGAAGGTACAGATTGAAAGTTGGCTAAGACTTGAAGGGCTTCACTGACAATGAGTGCAAAAGGAAACACAATCTCATCCTTCTAGGTAAGAAGACAAAGCAGAGGGGATGGTTGGCTGTTGTATCTAGAGTACTTTGCAATATACATAAAACTAAGCTTATCCCTCAAGGAAGGATTCTGGGTGTTGTGCACATATTACTGCTGGGATAGGAATTGACTTTAGAAAACAAGGAAGACCTTTAAGCACATTCCCTTATTCAGGGACCTAGTACAAAACTAGGAAAGGTGAATGTAAACGAGTTAAATGGCATTTGAAAAAAAAATATTTCAGAAATATGCCAAGACTAAAGAATTCCCAAACATTTAAGCTATGCAGGTCAACTTCTTTTTTTTTTTTTTTAAATAAATTTATTTATTTATTTCTGGCTGCTTTGGTTCTTCATTGCTATGTGCTGCTTTCTCTAGTTGCAGTGAGCAGGGGCTGCTATTCGTTGTGGTGCGCAGGCTTCTCATTGTGGTAGCTTCTCTTGTTGCGGAGCACGGGTTCTAGGCGCGCGGCCTTCAGTAGTTGGGGCATATGGGCTCAGTAGTTGTGGCTTGCAGGCTCTAGAGCGCAGGCTCGGTAGTTGTGGCACATGGGTTTAGTTGCTCCACGGCATGTGGGATCTTCCTGGACCAGGGCTCGAACCCGTGTCCCCTGCATTGGCAGGCGGATTCTTTTTTTTTTTTTTAATTATTTATTTATTTTCATTTATTTATTTATGGCTGTGTTGGGTCTTCGTTTCTGCGCGAGGGCTCTCTCCAGCTGCGGCAAGCGGGGGCCATTCTTCATCGCGGTGCGCGGGCCTCTCACTATCACGGCCTCTCTTGTGGCGGAGCACAGGCTCCAGACGCGCAGGCTCAGCTGTCGTGGCTCACGGGCCTAGTTGCTCTGCGGCATGGGGGATCTTCCCAGACCAGGGCTTGAACCTGTATCCCCTGCATTGGCAGGCAGACTCTCAACCACTGTGCAACCAGGGAAGCCCCGGCAGGCGGATTCTTAACCACTGAGCCACCAGGGAAGCCCAGGTCAACTTCTTAAGGTAAAATAATTTAAAATGTAACATAAGGTCTCAAAAATAATTTTATGAAAACAGATGCTAAAGTAGTTTATATACACACACTACATTTATAGGTATGTATGTATGTATTTCTAATCCTAGTGATAAACCTGAATGGCCCTGCTGTGGTCACTGGACTTGGCATTAGAAACTTGCATTCTGATTCCAGCTCTCCTCCTTTTTGCAGTGTGGTCTAGCAAGTCTTTGAACTTCTGACTGAAAATTGGCAATACCTATTTACCTACACGAGGTTGTTATGGGTCCAGTGGCGGGCACAAGATCTGATGACCTAATTAGATCAAAGGGGCAGTTTAACAGGCCATGGTTGAGGAACAGTTTTGACCATCACTGTGTGTGAGCAAGGAAATGAGTGGTCCTGTTCTATCTGGCAGCTATCTTGGGACTAGGAGGGAGGAAACTTGGCAAAAAAGCCGAGGTGAGGAGGAGGATAGAAGGGAGGAATCACTGTGAATTTGAGCAGAAACCATGATATCCTACACGGGGAGTCTTTCTGATCTCTGGACTTCTTGTTACATAAAACAAAGTACTTCCTTATCACTTAATCTAGTATGAAGATAATCCACTTTATTGGTAGTTTCTCCTTACGTTTCCAAAATGAGCACTCTCTCTTCTCTTTATCTGGATCAAGCAGGTATTAAATCTCTGAGAATGAAGACAGTCTATACTTGTTAGATCCATTTATGGGTTAAGCACTAGTTGATATTTTACGTATGTAATCTTATTTAACTTTACAGTCCCCTCACTTTACAAATAAGGGAACCAAAGGCAAAGTTAGTGAAATGATTTGTCTAAGGTACACAGGATTCCAACCAAGACTGTCTGGTTACAGATCTCATTTGTTGTTTTTGTTTCTTTTTTCATTATACCACTGTGCAAAGCGATTGTGAATCTTTATGAAAGATATTCCTATTTGGTAGAGGTCTGCTAAAAATTGATTCTTTAAAAGGTATCAGTATATACCCTGGATAATCACTAATGCTTTTGCAGTGAATAAAATAATGGCTGGATAGTGGTGGCAGTCCCTTACCCTTCTAACCAAAAACTGCAAAAAGCTTCAGAACAAAGAAATTATTAATGTCTGCATAAAACCATCATCGATTACATTCCCCCATGTGGTTTCCTTCTCTATTGTAGAAATTCTTTCCTAATTCAAAAGAAGCTATTATTAAAAAGCTAATCTCCTCTTACATGAAGAACAGTATTTGCTGCAAATATCTCAAAATATGTACTAAACATGGTTTCACTGAAGGGTTAGAATAGCAGGACTATTATCAAGACATAAGGGAAAAAGAATAGAAACCTCTGAATAATATAAGAAAATTCTTATCATGAAAAGTGGCTTATTTAACTACAAACAGTGACATCTTCAAGAAAGCATTCTTCTCTTTTTGTAAACAACATATAAAATTGTCATATTCTACCACACATATGTCAGAAGCAAGAGGAAAACTAAAATAAATGTTGAAAATAGGGAGCATTAAAAAGCAATGCTGAGCTGAGTGGAAGGAAACAGGAAAATAGGAAATGGAAAGAAACTCTTGTGTTAGCATTTGGTGTCAAGGTCCTTCCTATTTTTATTATAGTGAAGAAAAGCATGGAATATGTTTGTCTAGACAACTTATATTTGGTAAAGGTGAGCACAGCAAGCTTCAAAATCAATAGTTCTGCTGATTCTAAGTTTATTTTGCTCGGTCGTCTTAAGAATAATGCAAATATTAACTAGTGTGTTAAGTGTGTAAGGCAATAGGATAGAAAACCCAGTGGTGAATAGAGTACAATATTGGAGGCTTTGTGATTTAAAAAAAAAAAAAACAAAAAAAGCATTGATTTGTTATTATAGGATTATGATTAGGCCCAGATGTCAAACTTCTCTAAGAGACTTATAAAAAAAATCTTTTCAATAAAAACAATTTAAAAATGCCATGATGTTAACAATGCATTTAAAAGGTGAAAATAATGTTCTATTGACAGCAAAATACTATACAAAATAATTCTGACTTATTTAATAATTTAAATAAACTGATTATTTGGATTAATTTTGAGGTGATAATCATAGCACAGTTCTTAAATTATTTTAAGGATAGTCACCAAATTTTTACTCAACATCGACTTGTAGAAAACACAGGTCTGGGAGCTGTGGCACAGAGCAAAAAGACGATAATGAGGAACAGTCTACCTTCAAGGACTTTGTTGAGTATGAAACACTTATAAAAAGAAGCAGAATGTGTTGAATGCACTATGAGAGATGTACACAAATTTTTGGTGGATTCTGGTGCAAGAGGTGCTCATTTTCAATTGGAAGGTGAGAAAAGGCCCCATGGTAGTGATGGCATCTGGACGAACTTTGGATAGTGTGCTGCAGAAGGACATGCAGATGTTGGGAACATGCTAGCAGAGAGACCAGGGCTCAGAAATCCCAGTTTTCCAGCAAGAGTAATTAACATTGGTGGAATCTCTTCACTCTACTGAATTTGTACTCTATTGCAACACGGATCTTATTGTTTGATCCACTGCTCTCTTCCATTTCTACAGATTACTGACAAGGTTTGATGTAAGCTGGTTAGACATTAATTATATACTTCCCTTTAACACCCCTATGTATTTAAAAGCTTTCCATTTTCTTCTGGACATCTTTAGTATTGGGTAGAAGAGATTAAAGCTATCCTTAATAGCTGTTTTTCAGTCTTCTACTACTGTTAAACCAAGATGAAAATTTTTCTTAACACAAAATTCCCCAAAGAAAACTATCACAAGTTACTAAATCCAGACTTTGAGGAAGCCACATTATATCAGATCCAAGTTTGATCAAGTTTCCTCTTTTATCAGAATCCTGTCTAATTGGGGAGGAAAGCCTGGTATATCATTAGCTGTTGCCTTGAGACTTCAGTCTTACAGGTGTGAAGTAGCAGCATGACTGGCATGTGTATAGATGCAATAAGCTCCGAAAAAGTGATCATCTGAACTGCAGCCCATATCATGACCTTCTCAGAAAGACAGGCTCAGTTAGCACAGAGCACAACTGCACACACAGGGACTTTATGGCCCCTCTGGTCTTGACCTTTGAAGACTGGCTTTCTTACCTCTATTTAATTGAGTCCTTTTCTGACTCTTCTTTCATGTGCCCCTTAAATTTTGATGTTTCTTCACATCTCCCATCTTCATCCTCCTCTTGAGACCTAGACATCTGTTTCCAGCTGCCTACCTGCCATCTCAATCTAGAAACAACAATCATATTAACAGCTATGAACTACTGAGAACATACTATGTGCTAGGTACTGCCTGGGCACTTTAGGTATTTCATCCAGTTTAAACTTCAAAGACTTCTGAAAAATCAGATTTTTTTTCTCTTTTATCTGAAACTTAGAAAGGCTCGGTCATGCACTCAAGGTCACACAGCTGGTATATGGTAAAACTTGGATGTGAGTCTATTCTAAAACCTGATCCACTGAAACCCATGCATTTTCCATTATGCTTTACCATACCTCCCACAGGAATTTCAGTGTCTCTCTGTTTTTCACATCATTACCATCTATCAATTTTCTCAAACTAGAAAACTTGAAATTATTTCTTCCTATCCCTCTATAAGTCATTAATTCAGTCTCTTAAATATCATTTTAACCCTCCTCTCGATCTCACTGTTACAGTAAGGTTCTTATTCAATCTTTCCTGAGCTAATACAAAAGCCTTTCAGCCATTTTTCCTATCCTCAAACTTTCCTCCCTTTAATCCATTCTCTCCACCTCTGCCACAGTCATATCCCCCAAAGTATCCAAATTGGATTACAGGTAATTTACACTTTCTTCTTTGCATGTTTTTTTTTTTTTTTTTTTTCAGTTTCTGATGTATCAAGCACGTGTTTTTACAAACTCAAACAAATTATGCTTTAAAACACAGAAGAAGGTCCTTCAATTTTTATATGGAAGAAAATGACTGTTTCAGAGAAGTGCTCTAGAAAGATCAATTTGGCAGTAGAGTAAAAGAGGGATTGGAAAAAGAAGAAAATGAAGCTATAGAACCTGGCTTTCTCTGTTCAGTAAACTCTTCGTCTTTACAGTGTGGATAAAGACAGGGGCGATACGTCTCTGATTTGGGGAGCAGATTAAATTGGGAAAACTGAGAATTTTGCCCTGAGCGATCCAGTGCCTTTCTAGGTCAACTCAGACTAATACTGGTTACATTACTGCTAAAATTAATGCTGTACACCAGGGAACAGATGTGAGTTCATCATGTGAGTTCAAGAATTGGGACCTCTGATTTCTAATACAGCCTGATACCCTCTTTAGCTTTGGGGAATTGAGTGGTAAATCTGTTTTGCAGAAACGTGGTTAGTAAATATGCACAGGCCCTGTTTCATTAGTTAATATGCCGGATGCTTCCAGTGACCACATTTTTCACTGCAAGCATGTCTCTCTATAAACAGTTGCTATATTTTTTCCTCCTTCTTTGGAGTTCTCTTAATTATCATCACAAAATCAAATTCATAAATTTATTGATAGTGCTAATATGCTATTAAAACTTTGTCAGCTAGTGTAATCCATTTATGTTTGGACAAAGCCTAGTTTAGACACTTTAGAAAGTTTCCAGAATTCCCTGGTGGTGTAGTGGTTAAGAATCCGCCTGCCAATGCAGGGGACACGGGTTCGATCCCTGGTCCGGGAAGATCCCACTTGCCATGGAGCAACTAAGCCCGTGCGCCACAACTGCTGAGCCTGTGTTCTAGAGCCCGTGAGCCACAACTACTGAGCCCGTGCACCACAACTACTAAAGCCCACGCGCCTAGAGCCTGTGCTCTGCAACAAGAGAAGCCACCGCAATGAGAAGCCCGCGCACCGCAACGAAGAGTAGTCCCTGTTCGCTGCAGCTAGAGAAAAGCCCGCACACAGTAAAGAAGAACCAATGCAGCCAAAAAAAATAATAAATAAATAAAATTAAAAAAAAATAGTTTCCTCACTCCTAAGCATTATTGGGAACTCAAGTTCTGTAGGCAATACTCACAAACCCCTTTATTCCAGCTATAGAGTAGGTACACCCTACATAGATCTGGCTCAATTTTGATAAAATGTACAGATGAATTGTTTAGATTGTACATATTTATGCAAGATATTGCAATCAAATATTAAATCAGCCAATTAGAAGGCGGTTCTAAATTGATGGCTTTGAAAAGTTGGAAAAAGCATAAATAGTCAATGTAGTTTTGGCCCTGTTGCAGCTTTGTGAACATGGATTTGGACATGGATTACCTGGAAACTGTGCCTATATATATATATACATACATGTATATATTCATATATATGAAGAACCAAAAAAATCTTCAAGAACCATTATTATTATAAAACAATATACAGAACTAGGAATTTCAGCGTTCATAAAATGACTTATTGTTCTTGGAGGAGCATGTTAGGATATACACCCTAAAGTATCTGTGGCATTTAATAAAAGGTGCAGTGTGTGGCTATTACAGAATGCAAATTAATTCAGAGTAGCTTTGCAGATCTCTAGGGGTGGTAATTTAGTCTAATGGGAACTTAATAACTCATATTAAACACATTACTAATCTGATGCTTTGCTTACAGTAAATTAGAACCAGTGAAATTATAAATCACTTATTAAAGAAAAAAAGAGTATCTTCTTGAATTGAATTTGAATCTTCTCTTAACTAAGAAACAGCAGGTAGGAAGAATTCTTGTTGTTTCCAAATGAATTCCAATCAAGTTTCATATTCATGTTAGAACACTAAGTAAACATGTCTAATTCAGACAACTGAAACCAGTGCCTCTCATGTAATCACATAATACTGTAAATATCAACTAGGTTCTTTACCAGTTCATATTGGACTATACACTGATCTCCCTTCTCTTGATGAGTGGGGATCATGTGTGTTTAATTCTAAGTACTTAGTGATACATTGCTCAGGATTCATGCTCAGTTACTTCTAATAATGATAATAAAAATAATAATGATAATGATGATGATTATGGTACAAAAAAATCTATAAAGGTATTCCAAAATTTAGATTCTGTATAAAACATCCTTCCATAGAATTCTATAAAACAAAGCATCATTAAGAGATTTTTCTTTTCTTTGCATTATCCAAGGTGACACTGACCACAGTTTTCCTAAAACCAAGTATTCATTTTTATGCCTTTCTTATAGGCTTTAGTTTTTGTCATTACGCTAGTTTGCAGTTATTTCTGCCTGATGTAATTGCAAAGTCAATAAAATATAACTTTATATTCATCTGTTCTTTTATTCCTTCATTCACTCATGTATAAGAAATTTACAGAGTTCCTACTTTGTGCCAGGCACTATTCCAGAAGCTTCAGACACAGCAGTGAACTAGACAAAGTTCATGTCCTCATGGTTACCCTCCAGTGGGGGAAGCAAACAACACAATAAAAAAATCATTATGCCAGTTGGTTCTAAGTGTCTCGAAGGGAAGAGCATGATAAAGGGGAGTAGTGAGTGTAGCAGAGTACAGGCTTATTATTTTCAGGGGCAGGGAGCTTTCATGAAAGTACTTAGGGATGTGGAACATTACAAGCACAAATTAAAAGAAAATGAGAGGGTGAGCCATGGAGATACCTTGGGAGAAAAGCATTCCAGTTACAGGGGTTGGCAAAGGTTAAAAGGCTTGTGGCTAGCATAAGATGAGTTTGCTCAAAGGACAACAAGAGACCAGTGTTGCTGAAACTGAGTGCTAGGGAAGGAAGCAGGAGCTAGGGAGTGATAGAAGATGGTGGACCAGATGACACATAGCTTTACAGAGCATTCAAAGGACTTTTGATTTTATGAGGGGGGGACACTGGAGACTTGTGAGCAGAGGAAGGGCATGATCTTACGTGTTTTTAAAGGGACACTCTGGCAAGTATGTGAAGACCATACTGGGGATAGGGGAGGGAGATGCAAAAGAGATCCACAGGGAGGCTATTGCAATAATCCAGCTGTGAGATAACAGCTCAGATCAGAGTTGAACAGATTTGAAGAGAAGTAGTAAGATTTGGGATATATTATGAAAGTAGAATCAACCGAGATTGTTGATGGAATCACTGTGCAAACTGAAAATGAGGACAGTCAAGGATGACTCTAAGCTTCTTGGCCTGAAAAACCTAGAATGATGGAGCTGCTTTACTGAGTGGGGGAAGACTAGAGAGAAGATTTAGCATGTGGTGAGAAATCAGGATTTCCATCTTGAACTTGTTAAATTTTAGATGCATAATAGATAACCATGTGAAGATGTGGAGTAGAGAGTTGGACACAGCAATCTTGAGTTTCATGTAGAAGTCAGTGCTGGGGATATTAATTTTGGAGGTGTCAGTAAATAGATTATATTTTCCTAAAATATAAAGAGCTCCTAAAATTAGAAAAAAAAATCCTACAGAAAAATGGTTTAGAGAAATAAACAGTTCACAGAAAAAGAAATGCAAATGGCTCTTTACCATATGTAAGGATGTTTGAATCTTGCTCATAATAAGGAATATACACTAAAGCTATTAGATGGACAAAAATTCAAAAGTTTGACACCATATGATGTTGGTGGAACTTTGTGAAGATTTGCTTTGTAGAGAGATGGTCTCTGTTACATTGCTGGGGGGAATGCAAAATGTTACAACTACTATTCAGGAAAATTTGGCAACATCTAGCCAAACTGACCCAGAAATCCCAATTCTAGAACTCTATCCCAAAAGTACACTGGCAGAAATATCTAACGGTACATACACAAAGTTATTCATTGTAAGAGTATTTGTAATAGCAAACTACTTGAAACAACTCAAATGTCCATCAGTAGCAGACTGGTAGAATAAATTACGGTGTGTCCATGTAATGGAGAGCTATGTAACTGTGAAAGGAATGAGGGATATCTCTATATACTGCTATGGAGTAATCTTCATGGTATACTGTTGAGTGAAAAAGGGAAGGAAGAGACAAGTACATTGCGTGCTATTAAGAATTTCATGTTCTTAGCAATGTTCTTTATTGCTTAAAATATTCTATTAGCACATATGTAGAAGAAAAAAATTAAATTAACAACTACTATAAAATTATTGCCAAAGACTAAGGAAAATCATAGTAATTTCACTAGTACACAGGGAATGTCCCCTGCCACCTGTAGACTTCCTTGTGATTTTTCCCCATAGGCTGAAACAGTTATTTTATGCTAGTTCTTTTTTTTTTTCCAGCCATCCTTTATATTTTCCTATTTTGCCTTCCCATGATTTAGTTTGTTTGTTTACAATTTGTGATTTTAAATCTATCAATGGTATATTCCTGCAATAGTACTTGGGTCAAATCAATTGAGCAGCAAAGCAAATGCTTATTTTAAGTGCTTACTAGCTCATTCCATTTTAAAAATGCCCTACATAGCCAATCAATAGAAAGTTGGGAGAAAAATGTAGAGGGAGCAAGAAATCTGGCATGTTGAGATAGAAGTATTTTGCAGACATAGACACACAGATGAGCTCTGTGTACTGTGTATTGATATGAATACTGCACTCCATATCAATCCTACTAAGAGAGCAGTTGGTGTGTCACTCTTGTGTGATGCAATCTTTCAACTGTTACAGTCTGACCTAGTTTCTCCTTTGCTTTTAGGGAGTGGATGTGGTAAAAAGAACACTGGAGCAGGAGCTAGGTCTGGCTTTCCTCCTGTACCATGTATCTTGATATAAGTCACTTGGCCTTTGCCTTTGAATTCTCACCTCTAAAATGAGGGATGAGCCTGGACATCTGTAAGATTCCATAGGCTCTAACTTCTGAGAGTGTGACCTATCTTTTTAGGTCAGGTTAAGAGTAAGATGCTGATTAAAATTTTAACTATTATTACACAATTATTTATTCAATGAAGATAAAATAATCACACAAAATCCCAAAGTAGGCTCTTAAGTGAAAATTCTAAAACTTATTTTCTCAAGATGGTTTAATAAACTACTGTACACAGTGGTTCAAGATTCTGTTAGAGATCTTAATACAGAGGAATAACTTTATTTCTTTAGCTGAACTCATTAACTGAGAGAAGGAAATAAGTATCATTAACTAGGAAGCAGCTGGTAGGGGTATGGGGGAGTCTGAGAAACCTGGCGCTTTTGAGACAACAGGGAAGATTTCTCCATATTTATGCAGATATATGGACAAAAGTTAACACAAGACACAGTGTTGCCCTATTATTTGTACACAGTCATGGGCATTTGAAAGTACTCTATGCTAAATTAAATGCATTATGTTTTAATTACACTTAACATAATTTAAAACTATGCTTGAAAAACCAAATGCTGTTGTTTTCCTCTCTTGATTTGTAAGAGATCACCATCGATTAGGTCCAAATGACTTGGGTGATTAAGTTGCATTTATTACAAACATATTGTAAAGGTATAGATTTTAGTCCCTCTGTATTCAGATGTACTGACACATCATGCCAAAAGGCACATTTAGCATCCAACAGCGTGTCCCGAATGTTTCTGAATATGGGTCCTTTTTCAAGGGAGATGGGTAGATGAAAGTGAAGTGCGAGGCCAGAGGAAACAAAAGAACAGCTGATCAACCTTCTCTTCACTGCACATCTTATGATTAAAAAAATGTACACGTAGAAGGCAATACAGGAGCAGGAAAAATGCAACAGATCCCAAGGGCTTCCTTTCCCTTCTCCACAGCAAAGCTTGTCCCTTGTTTAGCTTTATTTTTTGAATAGGTATAGTTGTATGTATGCTTTTGTTTGCTAAAGGCCTTGTCATGTTCCTGGTATATTTTCATCTTCCCTTATATCTTACCTATTTTTATCATAAGAATGACAGCAAATATCTGGCAAACAGATGAACATAAACAAATTCTAGTGCCTACCACCCTGCAGACAAAATGGCAACCATAAAAGAACTCTCATTCCCAAACCAACAGAGTGCTGCCTGCCTCCTCGTAGCTAAGGAGAAGTGCAAGTTATCCAGGATATTTGCTGATGGACATCAGGCCTGCTCCAGCTGTCAAAAACACAGCTGTTGGGTTTCCTTCCGAGTGATCAGTGTTACCGATGCCCTCCAGCTAGTGTGTTCCCTGATAAGGTCCAGTGGAGAGCTGCAAAAGAGCTGAACACTTGGCTTCTAATAGCAAATGCAAAAACAAATTTCCCAACAAATTGCATTTTCAGCACTGCCTGATGCCATACGATTAAATGGGCCGAATTTGTTCTAGTCCACTAACTTGGAAGACACCATGATGGAACAGTTTCTCTCGGTGACTGTTAAATGTTAAACCAGTTAGGGGAAGAATCTTTTTTTTTTTTTTTTTTTATATACTTCTACAAAGCAGGGAGGTGGGGCAGGGAAAGCTGATCAAGCTTATTAGAGCTGCTCAATTAGGAGAAAGTAAATAAGGCCATTTAACATCTTCACCAGGGTGAAATCTGTCAATGAAACCTCCTCATGAGGTTTTTTTGTGCACATTTACAAAATTTTAAACTGGGAAATGGGAGATGGAAAATCCAATATTTTTATCAAGTACTTCCATTTTTTCCCCAAAGCCCTGTTTAAAAATACACTATAGGCAGAAATATTGATAGATACATTTACATAATGCCTCCTGTGTGGTCAGCACTATAGATATATGTTAACTCATTTAATCCTCTCAGCAAGCCTCTGTGATGCGTACTAACACTACTACTTTTTACAAATGAAGGAACTAAGGGCCAGCGAGGTTATGTAACTTAACCAAGACCACAGACTTATAAACGGCAGGACCACAATTTGAACCAGCCCTTCTGGGTTCAGTCTGTGCTGCTAATCACTATATTCTGCTACCTCTTGAACTCACAGTACTTTGATATTTGTTCAAATACAGCACTACTGTTGGGGTCACCTTTGGGGAATAATAGCTTCAGTACAGAATCAGTTTGATGATTTATTTGTGTATTAATGATCGGTGCAAACCACAACCTGGTGAAACTTGCCCATTCATTTTGGGGAAGGAAGATCCTTTAAAACTCATCCACTGGTGGGAAATGTTTAATGCCTGCTTACTCATGTCTCTTCATAGACTCATTATTTGTGGAAGTCATGCCTGGTAGTAGCTCTAACCAGGGCATGCAATGGAGTAGTTGCATACATACACGTATTCAGTGGGAAAGTTATGAAGCTACAGGAGAACTGGATTTGCCATCCTGCCACTTACTGCCAATCTCTTTCCTGAGTTCTAGAGAAAAGTAAAAATACCCTGTCTACTGCACAGAGTTGCTACATGAATCGAATGTGATAACGTATGTGAAAATATATTACAAAATGTGGTTTTACAATGGGTAGAAAACTGAACTGCTCCATGGATCAATGGATCAGGCAGGCTGGGACAGATATGGGAGGAATTTCCCCCACTGCTGTAGGAACTAGACGCCCGAATATGGAGCAGAGACTCGAGGTGGAGAGCTGGGATGAAGGAGGCAGCTCCTCAGGGGCTTGTACAAGCCACCAGGTTAATTTCAAACAGTTGGATTAAAACCCTTCTTTACAATTAACAACTAACGCATGTAGTTGCTCACGGCTTTCTTCATTCAATCATTCATTGATTCATTCAAGAACCATTCATGTAATCTTGTAGATAACAAGAATCATGCTAAGAGGTCAGACCATCACAGCAGTATAATAGCACAGTATCTGCCCTGGTGCAGCCAACTGTAGAGTGGAGAAGGCAGATGAGTAAACAGACAAGTACTGTACACCCTGCTAGGTTAGGGGCAAGCATTTCTACAGACGTTCATGTGATGCTCTTTCTTCTGCCTTGACTGTTACTTGTATCACATATTATTGGAAATACATGGTGGAGTGATTACCAGCATGCACTCTGCTGTCAGCCTGCCTGGATTAGAATCCAGATTCCATGTCTTGCTAGCTATGTGACCTTGGGATAGTTGCTAAACTTCTAAGTCTCGGCTTATCTACCTTTTCAATGGGGATTATAATAGGGCCTACCTCACAGAGTTGTGAAAATCACATATGCTTAGCCATGTAAAGAGCTTAGTGCAATACTTAGAAAGTAGTAGTTTTCAACAAATATTAACTGTTATGATGCTGATGCCAGTGCTGACAGCCACCTGCTGCCAAGCCCTAGCCATTTCTCTCTCTCAACCTCAGTTTCCTCCTCTGTAATATGCGCTGATAATAATACCTACTGCACAGGGTTACAAGCAAGAAGTAGGATCAAATATGTAATCCTGGGTTTAGGAATTTAAAATTTCAAATCCTATGCAGAACCAGCTTCCAACTTGCCCCTTCCTATTTCATCTCTTTTTCTCCCCAATCCCCCCAAAAGACTAAGCCTAATTATCCACACTGCCATCAACTTCCACATTCATAGTCATGCTTGAATAAGTAAGAGTGAAAGGTAAAGGAAGCTGAGAACACTGGAACAGGATTGAGAGCAAGCCCAAAAGTAAACCTGGAAATTATGGGAGTTCTTATAAAACTTTAGCTTCACTTCTGACTTAGATCTAGAAAAGAACTCTTTTTTTTCTTTCTATTTTGTGCCTTTCTTTTTCTTCTGATTTTCTTATTTTAGAATGAAGCAACCCTCTCTTCTTTCCTGAAAATATAATAAGAAGAGTATAGACGTTGATATAATCAAATGACTATATAATCTATAATTGTGTTGACATAATAACATGATAATAAAAAAACTAATTTGAAATAGAGTAATTAAGGGAATTTTGGTTACCAACATTTATTGCTTTCTACTTCTGAATTATTTCTCTTCTTCTATTATTTCCTAAACTGAGTTCCATGGGGCAATAGTTTTATGGGACTTTAAAAAATGGAAAAAAAAAAATTCTTAGAAAAGCACAACCTTCCAGGACAGAACCAGGAAGAAATAGAAAATATAAACAGACCAATCCCAAGCACTGAAATTGAAACTGTGACTAAAAATCTTCCAACAAACAAGAGCCCAGGACCAGATGGCTTCACAGGCAAATTCTATCAAATTTTAGAGAAGAGCTAACACCTATCCTTCTCAAACTCTTCCAAAATATAGCAGAGGGAGTACACTCCCAAACTCATTCTACAAGGCCACTATCATCCTGACACCAAAACCAGACAAAGATGTCACAAAGAAAGAAAACTACAGGCCAATATCACTGATGAACACAGACGCAAAAATCCTCAACAAAATACTAGCAAAAAGAATCCAACAGCACATTAAAAGGATCATACACCATGATCAAGTGGGGTTTATCCCAGGAATGCAAGGATTCTTCAATAAACTCAAATCAATCAATGTGATACACCATATTAACAAGTTGAAGAATAAAAACCATATGATCATCTCAATCGATGCAGAGAAAGCTTTCAACAAAATTCAACACCCATTTATGATAAAAAACCCTGCAGAAAGTAGGCATAGAGGGAACTTTCCTCAACATAATAAAGGCCATATATGACAAACCCACAGCCAACATTGTCCTCAATGGTGAAAAACTGAAACCATTTCCATTAAGATCAGGAACAAGACAAGGTTGCCCACTCTCAACACTATCATTCAACATTGTTTTGGAAGTTTTAGCCACAGCAATCAGAGAAGAAAAAGAAATAAAAGGAATCCAAATTGGAAAAGAAGAAGTAAAGCTGTCACTGTTTGCAGGTGACATGATACTATACATAGAGAATCCTAAAGATGCTACCAGAAAACTACTAGAGCTAATCAATGAATTCGGTGAAGTAGCAGGATACAAAATTAATACACAGTAATCTCTTGCATTCCTATACACTAATGATGAAAAATCTGAAAGAGAAATTAAGTAAACACTCCCATTTACCACTGCAACAAAAAGAATAAAATACATAGGAATAAACCTACCTAAGGAGACAAAAGACCTGTATGCAGAAAACTATAAGACACTGATGAAAGAAATTAAAGATGATAAAAACAAATGGAAAGATATACCATGTTCTTGGATTGGAAGAATCAACACTGTGAAAATGACTATACTACCCAAAGCAATCTACAGATTCAATGCAATTCCTATCAAACTACCACTGGCATTTTTCACAGAACTAGAACAAAAAACTTCACAATTTGTATGGAAACACAAAAGACCCCGAATAGCCAAAGCAATCTTGAGAACGAAAAATGGAGCTGGAGGAATCAGGCTCTTGGACTTCAGACTATACTACAAAGTTATAGTAATCAAGACAGTATGGTACTGGCACAAAAACAGAATTTTAGATCTATGGAACAGGATAGAAAGCCCAGAGATAAACCCACGTACATATGGTCACCTTATTTTTGATAAAGGAGACAAGAAAATACAATGGAGAAAAGACAGCCCCTTCCAATAAGTGGTGCTGGGAAAACTGGACAGCTACAGGTAAAAGAATGAAATTAGAACACTCCCTGACACCATACACAAAAATAAACTCAAAATGGATTAAAGACCTAAATGTAAGGCCAGACACTATAAAACTCTTAGAGGAAAACATAGGCAGAACACTCTATGACATAAATCACAGCAAGATCCTTTTTGACCCACCTCCTAGAGAAATGGAAATAAAAACAAATATAAACAAATAGGACCTAATGAAACTTCAAAGCTTTTGTACAGCAAAGGAAACCATAAACAAGACAAAAAGACAATCCTCAGAACGGGAGAAAATATTTGCAAATGAAGCAACTGACAAAGGATTAATCTCCAAAATTTACAAGCAGCTCATGCAGCTCAATATCAAAAAGACAAACAACCCAATCCAAAAATGGGCAGAAGACCTAAATAGACATTTCTCCAAAGAAGATATACAGATTGCCAACAAGCACATGAAAGGATGCTCAACATCACTAATCGTTAGAGAAATGCAAATCAAAACTACAATGCGGTATCACCTCACACCAGTCAGAATGGCCATCATCAAAATATCTAGAAACAATAAATGCTGGAGAGGGTGTGGAGAAAAGGGAACCCTCTTGCACTGTTGGTGGGAATTTAAATTGATACAGCCACTATGGAGAACAGTATGGAGGTTCCTTAAAAAAGTAAAAATAGAACTACCATACGACCCAGCAATCCCACTACTGGGCATATACCCTGAGAAAACCATAATTCAAAGAGTCATGTACCACAATGTTCATTGCAGCTCTATTTACAATAGCCAGGACATGGAGGCAACCTAAGTGTCCATCAACAGATGAATGGATAAAGAAGATGTGGCACATATATACAATGGAATATTACTCAGCCATAAAAAGAAACAAAATTGAGTTATTTGTAGTGAGGTGGATGGACTTAGAGTCTGTCATACAGAGTGAAGGAAGTCAGAAAGAGAAAAACAAATACCATTTGCTAACACATATATATGGAATCTAAGAAAAAAAAAATGGTTATGAAGAACCTAGGGGCAGGATGGGAATAAAGATGCAGACCTGCTAGAGAATGGACTTGAGGACATGCGGAGGGGGAAGGGTAAGCTGGGACAAAGTGAGAGAGTGGCATGGACATATATACACTACCAAATGTAAAATCGATAGCTAGTGGGAAGCAGCTGCATAGCACAGGGAGATCAGCTCAGTGCTTTGTGACCACCTAGAGGGGTAGGATAGGGATGGGGGGGCGGGAGGGAGATGCAAGAGGGACGAGGTATGGGGATATATGTATATGTATAGCTGATTCACTTTGCTATAAAGCAGAAACTAACACACCATTGTAAAGCAATTATACTCCAATAAAGATGTTAAAAAACAAAAAAATTAAAATAAAAAACAAAAAATGGAAAAAGAAAGTTGCTGTGAAGAAATGTTTTTAGGAAATGATAGAATTAGCAGTTTCTTTTTTTATTTTTAATTCCATTTAGATGCATTAATATGCAAATGAGAACTGAAAGTCCCCCTTGGCCAAAGGGGTTCTATTAGAAGGCTGCAGGCCTAGTAGTTTAGAGCCAACTAGTTCCCACCCCAGCTCTGCCTCTTTCTAAGGTGGGATTCTAGGTAGGCATGATGTTTTTCATCTGCAGAATGGGGATGAGAATAGGTCCTACCACATAAGGTTTTAGCATGAGAATTAAATGAGTCATTATTTGTAGTTACTTAGGAAGAGTAACTGGTACCTAGTGTTTTATGTGCACTGTAAATAAAATAAAATGTGATCCAGTATTTCCCAAACTTATTAATTTTCCAAATCTCCTTTCAAGGTGTATCTCTCTGGACCAGTAATATTTGGAATAAAATAAATAAACCCTCATTCATTATTGTCTCTTCAATATCACAGCCTTTGCCTTAGCTCAGCCATTATCCTCTCATCTGGGAATGTGTCGGCTACTTCTGATCTTTCTCTTATTATTCCCCTCCTAAAAAACTATCTTTCAGGATCTTATAAAGGTCTGTTTCCAAGGGCTTTATGAAATCCAAACTCCTTCTTATAATAGTCAAGGCTCTTCAAAATCTAGCCCCAGACAATATTGACATCATCTTACTTGGAGCCATTTCCACTCCTCTGTTAAACCTCATTTCCATCAAAACACGACACTAGCACCTAGCATTTCAGCCAAATTCCTCTTTGCCTTCGATTGGCCTGTACTGTTTTCTCCACATGTTTTCTGACAAAATACTTCAGAAGTAGCTTCCTTTCGGAAGCATTCTCTGGTCCCATCCTCTCTTACAGAAGACATACATTTATTCTTCTCTCTTGAGTGCAATAGCTCTTTCTTCCTGTTGCTAACAAAGTATGCATTCCATTGTATGACAGTTTTTCCTTGCATGTTCACTCTGTTCCTATCTAAACCCTCCAGGGTCAGTGGAGGAAACATACACATACTTGTTTATAGAACACCTGACTTCAGGCCTGGAACATAGCAAGAGCTTAATAAATTCTTGTTGCACTGTACTGACTAAAGAAAATAAAATATCTCTGGGAAACTGCTTGTTTCATTTTCCAGTGTTATTGGCCCTTCTCCATATTCTCAAAATGTCAAATTTTTGTCACCTTTTGCTTTCAATTTATTCATATATATTTTAAAATCACTCCTACGTGACTCATAGATCCAGGTGTAGATGGGCCTTGAACTTGCTTGATGCTCAGTTTAACTTCTTTCTCTGTGTCATACTTCATTTTTAAAAGATGTTTCAATGCTAAGACAAGAGTAGTGGTAATCAGCTTAAAAACTCATCATTGCATTTAATCCTGCACCTCTCTTCCTGGGTAACAAAATATATTTGTCTCATTCTGACAAGAAAGATCAAGTGAAGTGTATTTCCAATATGAACACACCTACTATAATCTTAGGTACAAAAAAGGACATTTGTGTTTTTCTTCCTCTGTTGAAGGCTGCTAAATCAGACAAACTAAGGCCAAGCTCTCTGGTCACATGTATAATGGGACAGACAAGGCAGGTAAGCATTGTAAATAAATCCAGGACTTTTGCCTGTGGTGGTATCATCAGCATTATTCTTCTGGTCTGGGAATACAAGCAAAGAGTATCTTTCTCCACTGTCCTGAATGCTTGCCAATTGCAGCTGCAGTGGTAAGAAACACCACGACCATATCCCAGCCCACATTCTCCAGAGGAAACACTGCAACTTCCCTGGGGCATAATCTTGCCATTCCCTGAATTATAAGAAGCCAAATAGGCCTCTTAGTTATGTTTCATTTGAGTAGCCCAGCTGTTAAGTAGCAAAAAAGCATAAACATTGTCCGATGAAAATAGCAAAAGGAAGGGGTATTTTGGTACACAGTTTCTCCATTAAACTGACCTCTTTTTATATATTATGTGCCACTTAAAGTATATCACATTATTATATATGCATAAGTGTGAGTGGATATCCTCTTCAGATTCCTATTTAGAGATATTTATAAATGAAAATATTAGAAAAATAGAATTGCTAAAATAAAGCTGCTGGGTGAAAAAAGCACTTAAAAACTTTTATAGATTTTAAAATACTGTTCAAAAATATTTTTAGAAAAATGAGTCTCAAGATGTACAGATTGACACTGTACAGCTGATTTTCTTGTCAGAAATTACTCTGGTTTAAAAAGAAATAAAAAGGATTATATTTCAGAAAATGTTTTGTTCAAATTATCAAATTTCACAGATGATTTATTCTGTAATGATAATACATCTCCTGATGTTTATTAAATTAAAGAACTTGATACCCAGGAAACTAATATCAAAAACATGTCCTTAAACATTGGGTCAATTGCTTATAATTCCTTAAAAGTTTAAAGCAGCTGTTCAGTTTGTATTCAGGAAAAATCATAGAGATAAATTAAAAATTCTTCCTAATGATTTTTTCACTATAGAATAACTGTTGACAATGAACCAGGCAAAAGATATGCACTATCAAGCAAAGGAAAACCGTCTGAACGTATTAAGCATAAAACCTATATCAACACTGAATTCGACTCTGATAGGAGGATTGAATACTGGGCACAACTAAACCTTTGGAGGAATTTTCTGTGGAATGAGGGAGGAAGGTGGATCAAAATTCTAACCTCTACCCCATGGGATGTAACAGTTCTGCATATGGCAGAGAGTCAAAACTGGCAGCTGCATGTTCCAGGTCTGCAATTCTCTGCAGGAAATGGGCATCAGCCCCATTTTCAGCAAGAGACTGGGACTATGAGAAAGGCAAGATTTCTATTCTGCATTAGTTCAACAGGATATGCATTCTGTAATTTTTTCATCCTTTTCAAGCAGATTTTTCAAAGTGATATACAAACTCATATTTAAGTGAGAAGGATCATATTTGAAATACTCTTGGAAAAGCTTAGAATTTGAAGAACTTAGCTGTAAGAAATTTTAGTAGGGGAAAATGGAAGAAAATCATGCTTTGTACCCTTTCCTTTAGTTCACTTAAATTCAATATTTGGATAAAGATAGATCAGTGGAGTGCTACCTAAGCTCAAGTCTATGACTTTTTTGTAATTATAAGAAATACTCATATGCAAATAATTTCTGTACTTATTGTTGACAGCACTATTCATGAGGCTTCATATTCCAAAATAACAATTTGGGGGTAGGTTACTGCTAGGGGGAAAAAAAAAGCGGTGGATAAAGCTTGCCAAGTGGAGGCCAATACAGCAACTAAATTAGCCCTTGTGGTTAGCATATTTGGTCTCAATAACCCTGTTTTAATTTTCCTGCTTTGTGCCTTGTGCGTATGTTTCTAATAAAGCTGTTTCTGAAACTTTCTGGAAATAGATGGGACTTTTTAAAAAGAAGAAAGTATTCCACGATAGCATACAATAGTAGGTCTTTCTGCAGTGTAAAAGATATGTTTTGAATCAGGCATTCACTTACATGTTTGGTTAAATTCAGATATCGATGTATTTAATGTTCCCAGAACAGAGTCAACTACATTTGACATACACTGCAAAATAATCACAGTTTGACTGTATCCAACACGGGTAATTTAGGCAAATTTCTACTTCACGAAATAAGTTTGTTCCCATGGACATTTTGCACCTTCATAACTCATAAGATATTCTTTATAGCCATGTTATTTCACAGATCCCTCCAGCTTTCTCTGAGGAGGTACCTTACTTTATTTCCCTGACACTTGCAGATTGATGTCCTGGTTTATGAGTGGGAAAGTAGGGGGGAGCTTAACTGATTGGCAGCAGCCAGGATGGCTGCCTCTATATTTCAAGAGGTGAAAAAGCCATGAAAACAGCCTCTAGTTCAGTTCCTCTCTCTGGTCAAAATATAGGGTGGGAGGACATGGCAGAGGCTGTTGCCCTCAAATTAACCAGGTGGAACTCTTCAACTAATCAGTTTGTAATCTCCACTCTAGGGCTTTAGGAAGGTGTCTCAAATATTTACTTTGACAACATGAGTAATGTAGTAGCTAAAGAAAATTAAATGCTTTCTTTGGTAAGATAAAAAAATGCATCATGTTTCATTTTCAATCCAACTGATGTTGATGCATGATATAGACAGGATAGAATTTGGAACAACAGTTGAAACCTTGTTTCTGCCCTGCTTACACCAGCTTCCTAATCTGGTTAATTTTATTTCTTCAGGGGATATGTGGGAGTGAGAAAAACAATAAGCAAAAACAACTGTATTAGTCTGCTCAGGCTCCAATAACAGACTATCACAGACTAGGTGGCTTAAACAATAAATATTTATTTCCCACAGTTCTGGAGGCTGGGAATTCTAAGATCAAGGTGACAGCAGATCCAGTTGAGAGCTCTCTCCCTAGCTTGAAGATAACCACCTTCTTGCTATCTTCAAAAAAAAGAAAAAGAGTAAGAGCTAGTTCTCTGGGCTGTCTTCTTACAAGAAGGCTAATCCTATCATATATCATGGCCGCACGTTTATGACCTAATTTAACACTAATTACCTCCATAACGGCCCTATCTCCAAATACAGTCATATTGGGGGTTACGGCTTCAATATACACATTTTAGAAGGACACAATTCAGTCCAAAGTAACAACCAAAACCTGTAAGAAATCTGTTATGTGCATGATCAGAAGGGAAATCAAAGGAATGAAGGGAGATTATGTATTGTAACAATGTTAATATTCTCAGGAAAAACTTGGTCAGAAAATTCATTAGTATTATTTTTGCTATTGTAGGTAAAAATAATCTATCGACTGAATTTCAAACACTGACATTTTGTGAATATAGTTTGCAGTAGACCATTAGATTCCTTGCCCAGAAAGTTTAGAAAAAAACCCATTAAGCCTGGCTATAAACTAAAACTTTGGTTAATTGTACCATTAGCTTAAAAACATGCTATTCATCTTTTACAAGTGCTCTATGGTTTAAAATGGCATTATTTGTGAAATAAATAACACTTTAAACTAGGCATATATTTTCTATAACACAGGGAGTGTGATATTACTTATAATGGAATTTTCAGTTATGTAGCATTTCAAAGCAACTTTTAAAAATTTATTCCATAATGTCAAAAATGTAGAATTATGTCTACAAAGCTTAATATTTGGGCGCACGCCTAGAAAAGTGTTTGATAAATCAAAAACCCTTCTTATAACTGACATTTATAGGTCCCTACCATATATTTCCTTACTATTCTGCCTAAACACTAAAATGGATGAAATATGTAAGAGAATACAACTTTCTCTGCCAATGAGAAATAAAAGATACGCCCAACTATCATTCTTCAAAATATTAAAATTAAGAGATCACTGAAAATATCAATAGATGTCTTTTAGATTCTATTTTGAGTTGAACAGCAAATAAAAGTGACATACTTCTCATGTAATAATTTATAAGAATTTGAAGAAATATATTTTAATATTAGCATATATTCTGGGTTATAGTACAATATTCAAATTTATTCCTGAACTCTTAATGAATGCTTCATGGAAAAAGCAATGTAGGTTAGTAAGGGTATGACTTGCATAATTATTAGCCAAGCTTCAACAAGTATACAGTCCATGTTGCTAAACCATGACTTTTTCTAAATTTGACTGTATTTTTGGTTGGTTGGTTTGTTTTACATCAGAGCTACACTGCAAAGCTACAATAATTTGTATTCATAAGAACCATAAAGAATATTGTGATGTGATAAAGTATTAATACTGCGTTAGATCTCCCAGCTTATTTATAATATAGCTCTAAGTAGGTAGGTAATTTTGGAAGGTCCCATTGAGTAATTGAGCAATAGAGCTGTGTGGAGGAGGAGGCATCAACATGGCATCATATACTTTGGGGCATTGTAGAGCACAAGTCAGAAGTGTTATGATTTCATGAAAACCACACCTCACTGAGCCGCCTTATTGCTGTTATAAAAAATCTTTATTATAGGAAGCTCTTTTGTGCCATAAGAAGATGAATTCCACACTTTAGAATGTTAAACAGCAGTTTCAGCAGAGTTCTGTAGTTCACACAGATTAATCTACCCCTTTGGAATATTCATGATTCAATCAGAATGCTGTCTAAGTCTCGGCAATTTTACCATTGTAAAATAAACTAGGTACAATCTGATGAAACAGGCTGTGCTTAGAAAATGCCTTCATTAATTTTTTTATTTTATGGATTCTGTTACTATCAAAGAACATCTCTCTGTGAAAGCAGACTCAATCCCACTAAAGCAAAATTGGTATTATTGAAAAACTTGGTACTTGAGAAAAACAGAATAAAACCCAAAGACTATGAGGCAAAGTACATTGACAATGCAAATCAAATGCACACGGTTCAATTATAATTGTGGATTAACTGAAGAACTAGAGATTAGAAATGATGTGTCTCTGGTGAAAGGTTTGGCTGAGTACATTACATATTCATTAGCTTTCCATTTTTGTTCACTAAATGTCCAGTCCTCTCTCTGACACACCTGGCATTGTGCCTCCATGACTGAAATGAATATTTTGAATTCAAAAAATCATGTTTATATATATTAAAAGAAAACAAAATGAAGTCTTAAATATAAAAAAAAAATATTTCTACTAATCTACTCATCTTCATCTGATTAGCAGACTGTTGGTTTTGTACAGTGCCAGAACATTCTACAATGACTATTCAAAGATTAGATTTGGAAAGGGTTGAAAGAAAAGCTAAAAATGGGGGCAAAAAAAAAAATATCTGCTCGGGTTCAGATGTTCCAATAGTCTACTTTATAGTGAAATTTGGCAATTTTGACTAAGTAATTACTAATGATTAAGATACATGTATTACAGATGAACCGGTTTGCAGGGCAGAAATAGAGACACAGATGTAGAGAACAAACGTATGGACACCAAGAGGGGAAAGTGGCTTGGGAGCGGGGGCAGGGGGCATGTGATGGATTGGGAGATTGGGAATGACATATATACACTAATATGTATAAAATGGATAACTAATAAGAACCTGCTGTATAAAAAAAATGAACAAAATAAAATTCAAATAAAAGATACATGTGTTAATTATGATTAGGTTTATACTTAATTATGACTAAAAACAACATATTTAAACTGGCTTACCTAATTTATTACATTCATTAATAGCTATTTTAACAGATACGGCAGTTAAATTTTCTAAGTATTTGCTGACTTTCCTATGTCTTCTAAAGAAAACTTGACATTGTTTTATGGCATGATAATTTTGGGGAATGTATAAGCTCTACCTTAACCTAAAAGGTGATTATCCTTCACAATAAAATAACAATAGCAAGATTTAAATTAATACATTTGCTAGTTGCTGATCTCTGTGTACTAGCTATGAACTGAAATTCCTCATTGTTTTATCTTTTTTTTCTAGGAAAGGTCATGATTAAGATAATGAACCTTCTTTATATAAAATACATAGTCATAATATTATCAGACAGCAAAAGAAGAAAAAAGCTGGACTGAGATAGAGATTTGTGAAACTCTTCTAAATGGTTTCATTTCTTCGTTAAGTTTGTGATTAGCTTATCTGATTTATTTATACATTAGCTTGGTTAAGCACCTCATGAAAAACAACCACAGAGAAATCACCTGACCAGGTAAAGTAAATCACACACGGACTAGCCTTTGCACCCTTATCAAACACTTAAAGAAATATGAAGTCTTTTTTACAAGGGACACTATATAAGAGGATGAACAAGATTAGTGAAAATTTCTTCACATCTAGGAGAAAAACAACTCATGCTAGTTGCTCATGGCAAATAAAATGATGCAAGAGCTTGGTTTCCTGTACTATTTTTCCTAATGGGGCCCACGTCCCTGTATATCATCCAATGTCATCAGTGTCCTGCACCGAATGCGGTCCTTGCTACAAACCAAAGCCCTTACTGAGATATCACTAGTTCAGAAACTTACTTTGAGAAGTCATCTTCCTGTTTAGGTGATAGAGCAATTAAGAATTCTAGATTCTGAGATTTGAATTGTTTTCATGAAAGGAAGATGGAAAAAAGGACAGCCCACAGGAAAATCAACAGAGAATTCTGTGTTGTGAATGCAGATTACAAGAAGAGAAGGAGAAGAAAGAACTAGAAGGTTTTAATTGTGTCTATTCCAGACAAAGACAGATTGCCTTGGGTATTTAGGAAAGTCACTCTACAGCAGCATACTGGTGTGCCTCACCCGGACTTGCCATCTTAACATGGGCATTAGCACTGGCTTCTTCTTCACAGGCCCAGACAGCAGCAGGCATTCCTGACATTTCCTTCTACCTTAGGGGCTTGTTGCTGAGAAAAAATTATGGTTCCCTCTTCTGGAATTCTAGGATCCTACCCTACACAGGAAAATGATAAGCCAGTTGGGTGAAATTTATCTACATCTAAAAATGAGTTGACATTAGCTCTCCAGGACATTATATATATATTTAATGATTTCTTTATATGAGATAAAGTGGGGGAAGAATGCTGGTCATTTCAGGTACCTAAACTGCTCCATTTTGGAATTAGGAGATATCTTGAGAGAAATCTAGCAGACAGCAGTCTGTTTCTCTGTGCAAAGGGCTAGTCTTGTAGGAAATGCTTATTGGCCTTAGTTCACAGCTATGATTTGAATGAAAAATCTAATTACAGGGCATTCGGGCAATTTTTACTCTTACTTAAGACCTGCCTACTTGCTATCAATAACTCTTTTGGAATCCCTAGCTGTCTCAAAAGACTTACCTTTGCTTTACTATTATTATTATTTGGCTCACAAATATTTACTTTTACATTATTGATGATACCAAATCAGTCAGGGTGATAAAACTCAGCAGAAAGAGTTAAGTGGGAAGTAAGGGGTATGGGATGGCGGAGTTGAATAAGCAGGGAGATAAAAATGGAGAAAGTCTGGGAAAGAGGAGAGAACTCGGTACAATTCCTAGGTTTAGTGGAGTAGTTAGATCTTGGATTTTGGTTGAGGCACTTGGAAAAAACCTCAGTTTCCTCAACTACGGAGATAATAAGAACAGAACAGCTAAACTGTAAACACCATGATGGACATGACCTCTTTATCTGTGCTGCTTATCAGTATATCTTCACTTAACATGGATATCATATTTTAGGTACTTGATAAGTGTTTACTGAATTAAAGACACATTTCCTAATCAAATGATGATAGAGCTATCATCTAGTCTGAATTGAAAGCTACACCAGATAATAAATATATCTAAATTTTGCCTCCAAGATACTTAAAGAGGACTTCCCTTGACAGTGAGATAAGCTTGACCCTCTTAGACATTTCTTTTACTTCATATTTATATAGAATTTTATGTTTTTCCAAAGTAGCATTGTCATAATTTCCTTTTATTTTTATAATACCTCTGTGAAATAGATTAGGAAACTAATGTTATCTCTATTTTACAGGAAATGAGGTAAAATAACTTGATCAAAGACTCTTTATACCACCCCCCCGAGAACAACCATGGTCATAGTGCATGCTTCCTTGCATACTCAACGGGCTCTTGAGTAATTTTTTCTATTCCTATTTTTACATATGTCATAATCCTTCTAAGATCCCGGTTTTACGTAGTGGAGTCAGTGGTAGTATTTGCATGGCATGGGAAAAGACTGAAGTTGGTTGGTTTATTTTTCCTCCAATGTGAAAATTAAAACCTCAGCCCCTAGCCTGAGGCTATACATCCTCATCAGAAATCCCATTGGCTCTGTCTCTAGCTTCCCCCTAACGATCTGACTTTTTACTTTTTTGTGGTAATTGTGGTGGTTTGAAAACATGACGTCCACATCTCTTTGACACTCCTCCCTTCAAGAGATGGAGGCTTGAGTGTGCGCTGAACTTAGGGACGTTCTTCTAGTGAATAAAGTACACAGGATTATGTGATTTGGGGGAGAATAGGTTGTAAAAATACACTATGACTCCCTTCTTGGTCATTCTCTCTCTCCTGAGTTATTTGCTTTGGCAGAAGCTAGCTTACCAATGGAGAGACTCACATGACAAGAAACTGAGGCCTCCTGCCAATAGCCATGTGAATAAGCCATCTTGGTAGTGGATCCTGCATCCTTAGCCAAGACTTGATTGCAACCTAATGAGAGACTCAGAGTCAGAACCACCCAACTAAGTTGTTCTCAAATTCTAGGTCCATGAAATGAGATAATATCTGCGGGCAATTCATTACTCAGCAATAGATAATTAATGCCATATTTTTTCAAGCATTTCTGTTTCTGTAGTGGGAGAATGCAGGCTGTCTAAAGCACGTCATTTGGTCATGCCGATTGAACTTTCTGGGTACAACAGATTACACAGTAAAATGTGCAAATCATAAATGCATAGCTGAATTCTTTTTTACATATATATGTATAAACATGTGCCTATATTTTTAATGTGTCACTTGCTTATCTGTTTGCTCAATTGTTTAAATAACTGCTATTCATACAACCCTGAATGCTGAAAAGAAGAAGTTGATATTCATAAGTATTGAATTCAATTAAATATGATATAATCATGTTTCTTTCAAAGTGGCACTGGAGAAGTTCCCAGATGAAATAAACATCAAGAAAAAAATTTAAACTCATTCTTCTTTCTAAAAATATATTATTGAATTATTTAATTATACACACACACACATATATGCATGTATGTATGTAGATATTTAGTGTGTGTGTGTGTATCAGCTATATGATCTTTTAAAAATTAATTAATTATTTAAAACAACTTAATTGGTGTATAATTGCTTTACAATTGTGTGTTTGTTTCTGCTTTATAACAAAGTGAATCAGCTATACATATACATATATCCCCATATCTCCTCCCTCTGCGTCTCCCTCCCACCCTCATCTCACCCCTCTAGGTGGTCACATAGCACCGAGCTGATCTCCCTGTGCTATGCAGCTGCTTCCCACTAGCTATCGATTTTACATTTGGTAGTGTATATATGTCCGTGCCACTCTCTCACTTCGTCCCAGCTTACCCTTCCCACTCCCTGTGTCCTCAAGTCCATTCTCTACGTCTGCGTCTTTATTCCTGTCCTGCCCCTAGGTTCTTCAGAACCTTTTTTTTTTTTTTTAGACTCCATATATATGTGTTAGCATACAGTATTTGTTTTTCTCTTTCTGACTTACTTCACTCTGTATGACAGTCTCTAGGTCCATCCACCTCACTACAAGTAACTCAATTTCGTTTCTTTTTATGGCTGAGTAATATTCCATTGTATATATGTGCCACATCTTCTTTATCCATTCATCTGTCAATGGACACTTAGGTTGCTTCCATGTCCTGGCTATTGTAAATAGAGCTGCAATGAACATTGTGGTACATGACTCTTTTTGTATTATGGTTTTCTCAGGGTATATGCCCAGTAGTGGGATTGCTGGGTCACATGGTATCCGTCACACTTTTTTTAAAATTTAAATGCCCATCTTCCCTATCAGGTTGTAATTTCTTTCCTATTTCCAGCTATATGATCTTTTAAGAAGTTACTTGATCACAAGTTCCATGACTACTATATTACCATGCAATTGAGTTACTATGAAAATTAAATGTCATTATGTATCTCAAATGCTTAGCAGAGCAACTTGTTCATAGATATCACTCATAAAGTATAAATTTCCTTTTCTTTTCCCTTTTCCTACCTTTCTTTTTTGTTTCTTATTTATAGTTAATTAACCCTACATAACTAATCAAAAAGGAAGAGTTCTAATATGCAGTCTCCACAAACAGTATTTGAAAAGCATATAAAGGGAAGATAGTTTTATGTGTGTAAATTATCACACATGGTTTTTCAGGAGATAGCATGAAGGGTTTTATCTTTAAATGCAATAGTGGTCTTTAACCATGTATTATTCCTTCTTGATAGAAATAATTCTGTAATGTAGGTGGTCAAGCCTAGAAATAAAATGTTAACATGGGTTGACCCTTGTTTTCCTGTAACATTCATATCCCACATAATTGTTCCAGTGGAACTATACCACATTTCATTGCGATAGTCTTGGTTTAAATATAACAATTTTTAAAAATTGATAATATTCAACTTGAAGGGGCTTTCTTTTTCTTTTTATTTTATTTTATTTTATTTTTTTAGGTTCAATTTAAACTCTTTATTGTTTTTCTGATAAAATTTGAATATTTCTGCTAGACATGTAGTTTTCAGAGGGGGCTATCTTTTTATTTTTAAAAACCATGTTTACTTAAATTGGATAAAGCAAAGAAACAGCCTATAACTGATAAGTTATAGTCCTATAACTGACTCTTGCTTGAAATGCAAGCGAGAGTCTCTCTGATTTAAGCCAAAGCCAAATTATTGGAAGGCTACTGAGGGCTCAGAGAATACTGGAGATAGGAGATCACGCGAGATGAGAACAGGAAGAACAGCAATGGCTCAGAGAAGAAAGTCTGGTCAGCCTGTTCCCGCTGTGACAAACAATCTGTAATCCTTCTTTCTGTTACTGCACCTCTCACCTAAAGTACAAAGCCCAATGAACAATATTTGATTGGCCAACCTTAGGCCACGTGTCCTCTCTTGGCTGTACGAGAATGGTGAGAGAAAGAATATGGCTCCTTTGGCTACTACCATGGTTGGCAAATACTTGGGTTTACTCTTACACCAAAATTATACCTGACAGAGAGAAGCAGTTCCCCCAAAGCAAATGATACTACATTAAGAGAGACAAAGGTAGCTGGACTGGCAAAAAATGACTTAAGTCTTTAACGAGTCATGTATTGGCTGACTCATTTGAAAGGAACAGAAGTTACACATGCCAATAAGGCTAGAGAAATGGAAAGGGAGCATAATGAGAGGTGGGGGTAAAATTTTATAATTATATTAATATTGATACCTCATGTTTGATTAAAACACTGATAATAATGTTAAATATAAAAATTACAGACATATTTGAATTAAGATAATGAGAATGGAGAACAATTAGAAAATGTCAGAATCTTTGAGATTTACTTTAGTTTATTAAAAAAAAAACGCCCTTGTAAATAAAAGTATCATTTAAGCAACAGTAATATATTTACCTATTTTGTATGTTAAATCATAATTAACTAAGAGATGCTATAGTCAACTGGCTAAAAATATTAAAGGGATAAATCTGTATCTTTTCTTTTAATAAAGATTCTGACCTGGGAAATTAGCTGAGATTACCATCTTTTGTTGGATAATCTAATTAAAAACAACCCACTTCCAAACAATTAATCTTGGGAGCTAAGGCAAACAGATGTTTATCACTTTATAGTGTCCAGCCCAAAATGTGAATACTTCAAATAGCCAATCTCACACTTGCTTAATCTACTAGGTGAGCTGAAGTTTGAAAATCCTTATCTCCTTGATTCTTATCAATGAGGTAGGGGATGGTGATCTAACAAGTTAGGGACATAGTTAAAATGCCTGGTTTTCATGTTGTTTTTGTGACAGGCTTATATCTCTACTCTCCGTTAAATACAGTAGAGAGAATGAGTAAAAAAGATAGTTTGAGTACAGATGTTTGAGTTGTACTTAAACACATAGACAGAATTCCATCCCTCTCCCCATCCACACCCCCAAAGTATCTTGAACTCTCTGGCTGGAAGAGCCAAATTAGAAATGTAATACATTCTAATGATTGACTATTTAGAGTATATTACTGATTGCGAAGTAGATTTTTTATATATCCAGGAATTTTACAAGTGGAACTCCTGGAAGTGATACAATAAATGAGAGAATAAAGAGCTTAAAACATCTGTATTTCAGTATTTATATATTCAATCATGTATTTTATTTAATATATTTATATATACAAATTATAAAATTATATATAATTAAAATAGTAAGACTTCCCATCTAATTACTACTTAGCATTTTGAAAATTATCTACTTTCCCAAACAGTAATACTCTATACAGTATATACAATTAGGTATGTACCCAAGTTGGCTGTTCTGTTTATTCTCTGTACCATTTTTGTTACTTGTTATCTCTATTAAGTTTAGAAAAGAATAACATGTATGAAACTTAAATGAATATCTAAAAATACTTTCTTTTTCTGATAATCAGGCCATTACCACTCTCTTCTCTCTCTTTTGTCACTGTCTCTGTCAAGAAGAATGGTAATACACAGAATAACATGACTGCCCAAAGATGTACCTTCTTTTGCGTTATTTCACACTCTTTACAATTCTATTTCACACTTTTTTTAAAAAAAAGTATATTGTCCTGCTCATGCCACTATTTACCTGTACTTTATTGTGCAGTGGAACAAAAGTTGCTGTATAGAATAAATAAGTTGAGACCCTTTTGTATGCTGAGCTTGCAAAACTACATTCTCTAGCACAGACAGTACATTATGGCCACTTGCTCTTAAAGCTACTGAAAAGACTTTTTAGTAGAGTTGCACAAAATCAACTATTAAAAACAAACTTGTGGAACATCAACAGTTGTCCCTTTATCACATACAGTGAGAACTATCAAGTATTAGGATACTCAAGTACTAGAGAACTATGAGTCTTCTGCTATGTACCATCATCACAAACTCAAGCTAACAATATTCTATTAGCTAACATGTAAATCTAGTTCAATTTTATTAAAGTCTAACCAATTCACTATTACAAAGCCTACAATTACAGGTTTCTATCAATTGTCAAAAGATCACTGTGGTAAAATATAAAACGTTTTGCTACCATTTATAAGGTTTATTCTGGAAGTTTCATAATAAGTTCTTTTTGAACAAATAAATAATATAGATACACTAGCAAATGAATTGCATTTTTCATATGTGTTTTCACAAGGCCCTTTGTACAGTTTCACATTTTTATTATCAGTATACAGTTGTCCCTTGGTATCTGCAGGGGATTGATTCCAGAAGTCCCCTCAGATACCAAAATCCACAGATGCTCAAGTCCCTTATATAAAACGACATAGTACAATCAATATAGTTGGCACTCAGTATCTGTGAATACGGATCAACCGAAATGAAGTTTTTATTTCTTTCTATATAGCTCCTAATCTCTCTGCCTAGAATGCCCCTTCTTTAACTCTACACGGCCAAGTCCTCTCCAGTGTAAGGCCGAACTCAAAACATGTTTCTTCTAAGAAGTCTTCTGTTCTCTAGCTGGAAGTCAGCTCTACTGATTCTTAAATCCCACACATTGGTTAAAAATATAGATTTCTCCATCATGGGCTAAAAATATAGATTTCCCAGATACATTATGGGAAATAATGTATTACTTAATCACAGTAAGTGAGGACAGCTAAATTTTTATAAGTTACTAAACTGATGCTTCTGTAAATTGAAATTTGAGAACCACTGCCATACATTTTATTTGCATCTCTGCTATCTCACTTATTCCTCTTTGCTTTGTCTTACAATTATTTATATTATCTATCTTTGATCTCCTATTAAAGGTAGCTCTTGAGGGTAGGATTTGTGTTCATTATTACCTTTATATCCCTTACAGTACACAGTAGATGTTGAATGAGGGTGTTGAGTATACTGGGGAATGAATGAGCTCTTGGGTGATTTTCAACACATCAGAGTTACATTTCATAACATTTTAAATTATCTTGTTAACAATGATCTTACAAGTTGCCTAGAATTTTTCTAATATTAAGGCAACAGCTAGTAAGCAATGGAGGAGACAGATATTAGTTAATATCCACCTGATGGCCAATGCTAATATTTTAATTTGGTTCTATAGCCAAGATAACACGTAGAGTTAACCTTATGTTCATCTCTGATTATTAGTGGCTACCTGGCGATCTGTTTTGAGAAAGATTCTGAGGCTGTATAGATTCAGCATCAAATAGTCCTGTGCACCATGATGCAGGCATGCTTTGGCTAAGGAAAAGAGAAGTTGTGGCATGTATACTGAGAATGTGCCATCCCTTATCATCTTTAAAAGATAATAGTGACCTTTGGGTGTTGCAAATAAAAAGACACAATTCCTTCAGATATCACAAATTCAAATGCCTGTAAGGAGCATGCAGGTAAACACATGCAAGTAAAATAGCTCAGGAGGGGACTAGGCTAATGGGAGAGAAATTCTAAAGAGCTATGAAGCACTCAGCCCTGGCTGGTCTCTTCTACTGTAAATCCACAGATTCAGTATTATCAGATAGTGAGCCCAAAAGCAAGATTTCTCTCGGTAAATTTCCTGATTTCCAAATGTTGACAACCAATTCAATTAAAAAAAAAAAGAAAGATAGAAATATTGTCCAGGTCAAAGAAAAAAATGTCTGCTTATTACACCTCATAAATTTATTTGGATTGTTTCTCTGTCTCTGTCCACCTCCAGCTCTCCCTTCCTCTCTCATTCCTGCATTGTCCAAATTGATTTGAACAGTTAGAATAATTGCTAAAATTTCAATTCTGCATTCTGCATAAAGGGATCCTCCATGGCGGACTCCTGTCAGTGGCTTGGCCCCAGAAAAGGCAGCTTCAAATAGCCCTTTGTTGGCTGTTTTATTTGAAGGTGATGAATATCCATGCCTTCTTAAGGTAGAAGAATGAACTGGAGCATCACCGGAAAGGATCAAGTATTCTTTTAAACTTCCATAGTCTCAGGTAATTGAATTTGAGTTCTGCTGCATTTAAAGCATTTTTTGTGTGTGTGTGTCTTAATAAAAGTGGGTAAGCAAATAGGAAGATTGGGGAAAAAAACATACTTAAAAGAAACCCTTTAAATGATCTGGATCCACTTTAAATTAAATACTATTTGAACAACAATAGTTCAGTCAAGGGAAATCATTTTTATCATGACAAGCATAGGCAAAAAGCTGCATGCCTTGCAACTTGCCTCCTCTCAGAAGAACTCCCAAGCACACTGTTAACAGCTGTATAAACAGATTCTTTAATACATGGTCACAGTGCTGAGTTGACGTCCTTACAATTACAGAAAGCTCTAGGGCATTGGCGACAAGCGTGTGCATGTGTGGCTTCATATTTTTCTCTTCCCTGAGGGCTGTTTTCACCCATCATGTATTAGTACTAATAGAGCTTGCTGACCCCAAAGCAAGAACACCTCACCTGTGAAGGAGTGTAGGTGTTACTTGAATGGTTTGCATATAAATGCTAATACCTGTCCAACCTTATTTAGCCCAGTAAATCTCTCAGAGGGTATAACTCAGGCAGTCTGACCACAAGCTGTTATGATTAGGTCAGACGAGGAATGAAAACACTCTGCCATGCACCATGTTTCTCAGCTCTCCAGATTTTAACAAATACCCCCAACTGACCAAAGGTTAACATTCATGACCCAGCGTCTCTTCAAACAGCAGGTGGAAACATGATTTTCATTTTCCTTGAATTTATTTAAAGTCTAATATGCACTAAACTGGTAACATGATTTGCATTTCAAAGTCAGAAAATTAGGCCTTCCTCTTGGATTGGTTCACAAGCCTCTGTTTTTTTGGGAATTCTTCATTTAGGGATATGTAAACTTAAAAAACAACAAAAAACAAAAACAAAGTTAAAAATAACAATAACAGCAACCAACACATCCCTGGCAATAAAACAAGTCCCCAGATGATCATTATTCAGTGCATTCCAAGGCAGCAGCCCTGTAAATAGTTTGCCTGCCTATCTATCTATCCAACTACCTATCCATCTATCTATTTATCTATCTATCTATCTATTTCAATCATTGATTTTTATTTTTGGATCACATGTGGATGTAAACTCAGCAAAGTAGGAGAGAAATGAGCCCTCCTGTTCAGGAGGTGTGGGTCAGCTTAAGAGATGAACTGCATTTGAAACTGATCTCCTCTATTCCCTTACCATGTCTAAAGACCTCTGATGTCCTATTTCATCCTTTATACTATTTGTGATAGGAAAAAAAATAGAAATTCAGAATCAGAAAACCTAAATGCCAGATTTGGGTTTGAGGGCTAAGATGCAGAGCACTGTAACAAGGATATATCAAAATTCAGCCTGGATGCTGTCAACAGTAGATTCCAGGGTTGTGACTCCATTTCAGATCCACGCCAGGCAGCCCTGCTGAGCATTTTCCTGAGAGGGATGGGCACCCGAACCTAGCAGCAGGTAAAAGCACCTCCAGTGACTCCCTATGACTCACAAGATGAAGTTAAAATTTTTTCCATGGTATAAAATTCTCTCTTGATTTGACTTTTGCCTGCTTTCCTAGCAATATCTCCCCCACTACCCTTGTACGTGTTCACACATCTTCAGGCATAAACAGATACTTGCTAACAAGTTTCACAGCTCTATGGCTTGACACATGCTGTTCTTACTATCTGGTAACTCATTTTCTTCCTTCTTCATTTTGAGAATGGCTACTATTAATTTTCAAGAGCCAGCTCGAGGACCTGTTTCCGTGTGAATTGAACTGTAGGTGAATGCATTTTCTTTTGAGAAAATATTGTATCTTGTGCATTCTGTCATTATAGATTTTGTCACACCATATTGCTATATTTATTTTTCTTGTCTTTTTCCACACAAGGCTCAGAGTTCTTTGAGGTAAGAAGTGCGTCGTCTTCATCTATATCTCAATAAATAGCATAATGGGGTACTTCATACATTTTAAATGCTCAAAAAGTAATTGTTGGATAAAGTGTTTAAATAAATAATTTGAGAGATAACTTTTCCAGAAATATTGTTTATCATGTCTTTGGAATATCTTAGATCTAGATGCTGCTACAGCATGTCTTGAGCCGCCTTGATGCCATTCATTGTCTTTTCCTCAGCAAAATACAAAGTTCTACAAAGAATGCCTTCACCAGAAACAACCAATCTAACCTGCCTTTTGCCTTTACAAGCTGTACAATGCTTTTCACCCTCTACTTTAACTGAACGTTTTTTCTTAGCAGCTAATTTTGCCATGGGAATCCTTGCTTGCCTCAAAATCTGGATCCCAGGGTATTTTACATGGTGTCACATTTCTCTTAGGGGACCCTATCTTTTAAAAAGAGAATGGCATAAACAAATCTGAAATCATTTAGAAAAGAAATATAAAAACATTCAACAAAAATAAGAATTTTTGGAATAATACACTTATCAAGGAAAACTGGATTTAGGGAACAGAAAAGAAGTAGAAGAATTATGAAATTTCTAAAAAGGAACTATCATGAAATTTGCAAAGTAAGGCCAACAGAGATTCAGGAATGTCCAACAGCAACATCCCAGAAGTCACACTTCTTATCTCAATGTTTGAATTACATACTGATTTACTGATATTTAGTTGTGCTTTCTCCCAGGGTAAATGCTTTTAGAGAGCCAAAGGCATGACATCTGATTTTTCCCCTAAGGATATAAAGTATCTATGAATTCCATGAGCTTTCAATATAAACTTAATAATTAATAAAATTTAAGTCTTCTCCATTGACTACTTTTTTAAGTTCTAAGTTGCTGCCATTGAGTCTAGGAATTATTGATGAAATGTTATTTTATTAATTAATACATAATAATTACTCACTAAAATTAGTTACAAAAGTTAGCATATTCACTATCTGTTTTAATGGCTCCTATTGTTGAGCTTGACTGTATGTGTTTTTGAAAAAAAGTGTATGTATACACCCTTATTTATTTCTTTCCTTACCCAATCCCTCAAACTGCTTTAGTTTGAGTGATTTTGATATGCTTGAAATTTCACTTGGGTTTACAGTCTACTGGAGTCCCAACTTATGCCAAAACAATAAGAAATTGTTTGAGTGATTTTAAATGAGGAGCTGCAATTTTAATAGTCCTCTTTCCTTTTGGTGAAATGGTTCTACTCTTACTGAGCTTCAGTGATTGATAGAAGTCATGCTATTTTTATTTTTTAGGACTGCCATAACAAATTACCACAAATTTGGTGCCTTAACAAACAAATTATTTCACAGCTCTGAAGGTCAGAAGTCAAAAATCAGGGTGTTGGCAGGACCACATTCCCTATAGAGGCTTTAGGGGAGAATTTGTTACATGCCTTTTCTAGCTTCTAGTGGTTGCTACCAGCCTTGATTTGTGGCCACATCACTCTAATCTCTCCTTCTGTCTTCACATCAACTTCTCCTCTGTGTGTCTCTTATGTGTCATTGAAATTTGGGCACATCTGGATAGCCCAGGATCATTTCCTTATCTCAGGACCTTTAATTACCTCTGCAAAGACCCCTTTTACAAACAAGGCAGCATTCACAGGTTCTAGGGATTAGGATGTTGACATATCATTTTTGGGACAACCATTCAGCCACTACACTTGCCTTTCTTTAGGAATTCCAAAAAACAAAAGAATCCTTTTCAAATAAAGTAACTCTGCCTATTTTCTACTTCCTTCCTATTTCTTTTTGGGCTCTGTAGTTATGTTATTTGGGTACACTTTTAGACTATAATTGAGATTGGTTGTAGAAATAAATTCATTTTAGGGAGGAACTTTTTATTGCTGTTTTTTTTGCTGTCCTTTTGGTTGCTACCTAAGGAAGTGCTATAGTTTTATTTACAATTAAGTGTATTATTTGTAGATAGACATGTTTTTAACATGTAAGGATGGCCAAATGGAAGATACTCTTTCATTTCTGCCATAAATTATGTGTCAGTTTACATACTATAACTTTCAATAGTGAAAGGAAAGAATCCCAGAGATGAAGAGGATTTGGAGTTGGTTTCACTAACATTCATGATGGACATCTGGAAGCCTTAGAAGTGATTTAGGAGAAATATCAGCAAATGTTTCTTGTTGGATAAATCTCAATGGAAGAGGCATACAAGCATTTGAAAATAATTCACTTTTTTTTTTTTTTTAAACAGTCTCGTAAAACCCTACACACTGTTACTCCTTTCACTCTTTTTTCGTTTATACAGGTCCTAGATCTGAATTCCTCTAACTGTAGACTCCCTAGCCACCAAATATTCCCAAGAATATAATGTCCCATTTTCCATGGCTGTTGTTAGAATATTTCTGACTTATTGCAGTTTTATATCTACTCTACACTACTCATTATTTAGAAATTGGTTGCAAAATTCTGACAGAGATCTCTTTCTGATGCTTCCATGATTATAAATGAGCTCTTCTGGCTCCATAAACAAGAAAATTCAAGTCAGTTAACTAATGATTGCACTAAGTAAATAAACAAAGCCCAAGTCAAATATAGACGAGGTTTGCTGTGTGCAAACAGACACAGGAGAAAAACAATGAACATCTGTAGTTCAACGCCACTGGAGCATTAATTTGCTTTTAGGTGTTCAAGGAGAATAAAACTATATTTGCTTTGATTACAATGATGATTTTATTTAAATTTAGATCTCATTAATGTCGTTGATTTATTTCCACTCGTCCCAAGAGCTGACTTTGTTTATTTCAAGCATTTATCTTAAAAGCCATTTGCCTTTTAAGCTGACCAGAGATACTCAATTTTTTCTCCTACTTATAACCTCAACTGAGGAGAGGTAAGAATAATGAAACTCTCTTTGTATATCCAAAGGTTAAGATCTATTTTCAATAGATTGACAATGATCCCACCTAACAACATCTCACTGACACTGAAAATTCACAAAGTGATTCTAACAAAGAGAACGTATGTAACATCAGATGACTGTCTCTCCTGTCCTGCAAGCAATCACATAAATGTAGTGGTTGGATCACAAAGCCTCCTAGCACTGATAGGTTTATAAAGATAAGGTAGAATAATTAGTCCAAAGGGCTTTGTTGGCACAAATACTAAAAAACATTCTAAACCACCACCAAGTTAAAGTTTTATAATAGGGGAAATATCATGGTTGACTGTAAAATGTAACCCAGTTGTCTATTATTAGAAGAAAAATGCCCATGAGGGCACAGACTTTGTCCATTTTGTTCATTACTATAAACCCAGTACCGAGAACAATTCCTAGCATATGAAACATATGAAACATGCTCTCAAAATATTTTGTTAAATTAACATTTAAAAGTGATACACATGAGAGTAATGAGATGTACACATTTACTCTAGTGAAAGTTATTGTTTTGGCCAGAAGGTAGACTGTTTCTAGGAAATAGTTCAGTTTCCTATTTCCTATTCAGGACCAATCTTCAGTTAGAAAAGCTAACACGCTGCTTGTCTGGCCCAAACTTTCTTTGTTGGTCTGGAGCCCCTTGTTTGACTCCATGCTTCAGAGAGCAAAGTCCAAACCCCTGTTTTAAAGACCTCTGTACCTAAGCTTCCAGGAAGGTGGCTCAGCTCCTTTAGTCTTTGGGTTGCAGAGACTTTAAGAGGTTCTTGCCAGGAGCAAAGTCCCCCAAGGCAAAAACACAACATCCTTGAACTTTAGAGCAGTGGGAAGGCATCTCAGACTTCACCCAATTAACATCTTCATTGTTGACAGTGAGAAAAAATTAGATTAGGAGAAGAAAGACAACTTGTGCCGAGTGACCCTGGGAATGAATCACAGAGCCAAAGACTGGAATCCAACTCCCTTGCTTCTCAGTTCTTAGACCACAAAAAAGAGTGACAATAACATTGATAGACTTTGAAATTATAAAGATCTCAAGATTTTCAGATTCCGTGACTGAACAAATGGTACTGAAGGACACTGTGAAAATATTTCCTAAATCATATTATCCTTCCTCTCGCTTCCCTCACATACATCTCTTCCTTTCTCTTCTGAAAACATCTGCCTTCAGGCTCTTACCTTTTTCTTTTCCTTGTTTTTCTATTTTTGGCTTGTTTTTGTTTGTTTCTTTGTTTCTGAAGATGATTCTAATGTTCTTGCCTAAGAGATTCATGCTCTTCTATCCAATCCCATACACTGACCTAATAAAAATTCCTCATTTTTCTCATGAGAATGAGAATGAAAATGACTTGCAAAAATGTTTCAACCAATGATTGACAGTCCTGGGACTAGAACCTAGATTTCTTGTGCCCCAGTCTGGGTTTATTTTTGTTATAAGACACTATGAGAGAAATAACAATGTCCTGATTAATTCCAAGTATCCCAAAGATGGATAAAATGACACTATCAAATTTCACCCCCTTATACAAAAATTGACAATTTTCCTGTCCCCTTACAAAGGTGAAAGCCTGAACACAGAAGACTAACTGCCTTTCCATTTATAGGATAAATCCTCAATTATTTTTGTCTAACTTTTGTTGACTTCCAGATTCAGTGCATCTGCTATATTTCCCTTTCAGGACCAAGCTGTTTTATTTACCATCTCAAGAACAAACAAAGCTCCTTACTCTTGCCCCAGGTCTCCAAGATAACTCAATTCAATTCATTCTTAGTCAGTCTCTCTCTCTCTCTCTCTCCCCCACTTGTAATATATTGAATATATAAAATATCCAATAAGAAATTTATTGCTATCTCCACTGTGGACCATATGTTGTCATAATAAAAGGACACCTGGAGATGATCTAGTAAAATCTCCTCTTTTGTTGGGTCAAAACCAAAATTCTGGAGGAGGTAAGTGATTTTGTCAAGGCTTCCAGGTACTGGGGAGAGCTCTGAGGAGAAGGAAGAAAGAGAAAATAAATAAGTTTCTTTATATGGCTAGAAAATTATAGATAATATTTAGTTGTATTTCCATTTTACATACTGAGGATATGCTAGTTATATAAACTGTATGAGAAATGACTTGGTGAGGGAAGATTTGGTTTTCATTTTTTCAAGCCCAAGCTCTTATTCATTAAACCCATTGCTCCTTAACTTGAAGAGCGATAGAAAGCTAAAAAAAAAAAAAATCAGAATTTTTATACATGATATTTAATAATCTCTGTGCCAGGGAAAAGAAGGTGTCAAGTCTATTCAAACTTGAATAGTGGGGGCATTCAAGACAGGTGGTCTCAACGCAGCCAAAAATAAATTTAAAAAAAAGAAAAAGTCAACCTCCTCCCAAGGTTGTGTACACTGATTCAAGTCTCAAGTGCCCCCCCAGTCCACCCCACCTCCCTACCCCCATCGTTGTATCCTATTATCCTCTGGTATGTTCTTCATTACACTTATCATTATATAAATGTATCTTACATATCAAAAAAAAAAAAAAAAGACAGGTGGTCTTAAGAAGAGTTCTTCTGAATCAATCCTTGAAATAGGGACTTCTGTATTGAAAAAAGCACATACAATGCTAGTACAGGAGCATTTATTCTCACCCTTAAGATAACTTGGCTTTTGGCAATAGTGGCTATGAAAGAATCTAAAGAGTACGGCAGAGTATGAGATAAACTAATATATAATTTTTACTTAAGTATATACACACACATATATGTAGATCTATCTATCTATATATTTTTTTGAAATAATAGCTATATCAGGCTTCCAGATAAACAAAACAGCCATAAACATTACAATGCCTGACAGCTGCAAAAATAAGAACTGAAAGTGACAGTAGCCAACACTACACAAGGCTGAAGCATGTAATTTACATCCTAGTGAAATTAAACATACTATAATAGCTTAGCTTCCAGGCAACAATACTATTAAATTTGCAGTAGTAGTTTATGACATCATCTGAAACCCCAGGATACACATTTGAAGCTGGCTATTATGGTTAGTAATCAGTATTGCTGTTCTGGTTAGTTTTTCATTTAATTCATTGCAGGCTTCTATTTAAAAAAAGGCAAAGAGCGCAGTTGAGGATGCTGTTTTTTGCAAAAGCTGTTAAGCCTCAGGCTGCAGTGATGTCACACTTTAGAATAAGTAATAATAGCTTATACTTGAGTAGCATTAAGAGGTCAGAATTATATTGAAAAATATAATAATTTAAGCATTTTTTATGGTCAATAAGTATAATTTGGGGACGTTTTCTAACTCACATTTCCTAAAATGTTTCTTAGCAAACTAAGACTGTGCAGTGGTGGAATAACAATAAAACCTATGGCTTTAAGTAACGTTTTTATATTATACAGCAGCAATCTCACCCAAATATATTGTAATACGACCACTAGAAGTTCAGACACTTGGGGGGAAGGGAGATGCTAAGTATCTGTGAATTTTAAAACATTTTTTTAAATGTTTCCAATTTTTGGTGTGTAAATGAATTTCTCTGGAGATGGAGTTTATAAGTCACATATATAATTTTTCAAAAGGTCCCATTTTCCAAAAAGGTTTTGGACTCTGTTAATTGTAACAGTGATTCTCAAGGGTTAAGGCAAAGCTTTTTAGAATCTCTTGTGGTAGGTATGAGAAAGGACCATATAGTTTGATAAATACCATCTTTATCCACTAGATGATTCTAATGTTCTTGTTTTCCAAGGGTTTTGTGCCCTTCTTACCCATTCTCGAGTACTGAACTGTTAAAAATTCCTCATTTATTGCAAGAGGACATTTGAGGACCAGGAAAATGAAAATGACTCGGTAAAAATTCTTTGACCAATGATTACAAGTTCTGGGACTAGACTGAACATTTTTCTGGAGATTCTTTGCCTTTATGACGGCCCAGTGTTTTCTCCCCCTCACTCAATGAATGAACCTACATGTATAAGTGAGAAGCCTCAGAAAACTGGAAGTTATAGTGGAAATATTGGATCACATATTCAGAATTAACTAGCATGAAACAGATGACCCCCTTACATAACCAAATTGAAAGAAGTCCGCCTGACCTCAGTCTCACTGAACAATGCAAAAGCTCCAACTCCCTTAGGAAATTATCACCTTCATTATTAGGCTTTTGGGAAACAATGATTCTGCCATCAGTGCTTCCCTCTTTGAGTCAAGTTATATAAACTCCCGATGATTATCACCAATAAGCACCCAGCACCCAGAAATAGTAAGTTTAGATCAGGTGGAGAGGAGAAAAAAATGTTTGGAGAACTGTATACTGACTAGCACTTTCAGGTTCTAGAGATCTGGGAATAACGACTATAGGGGAACAAAACTTGGCATAATGTCTGTAGGGGAGCAAAACTTGCCACCCCTAAAATGTTTCTTTGGCATGCAGATTATTTTGAGCTGAAAACAATCAAGGCCCAAAAGACTCAGGAAGAAATATTGACCTTTCCCCTAACTGCCTTAAGAATGTAGAGAACCAACTCCAGTAAGGGAGCTATCACCACAGAAGTACAGAATGAACTAGGTGTGGTAGGCAGGAACTAGCAAAGTCTGTGTGTTAAAATTCCTTTCTGAATCCCATTGTCTCTGCAAGGCCCAGAAAACTTTTGTTTATCAAACCTTTGCTTTTCCATCTCCATGTCAATTGCCTTCCTCCCCTTTTAGGTTCCAAAACACTACCTCTAACATCCTGTATTGTCTTTCGCTGAACATGGTATTTAAGGTGAGAATTTCGGCCATTTTGGTGAATTATTTAGTTTTTCTGCATCTCTCCCATGTATACATTTATTTAACTTATGTTTGATTTTCTCCTATTAATCTGTCTCATATCAATTTAATTCTCAGACCAGCCAGAAGAATTTAGAAGGGTAGAAGGAAATTTCTTCCTCCCTCACATGTCCCAAAGGAGGGCAGCCAATGCATCACTGAATGTCTAGGGAAGATGGACATATGAAAAGTGATGTGAGGAGAGTTTAAGGTAAAACATCATAGACCAGGCCTTAGCGACTTTCAAAGAGAAGGCCTCAAGTGACAAATAGTCCCCCAATAGTCACCCTAGATACTCGGAATTTAACAGAGAGAGAATGGAAGGAATACCAGAAGAGACGTCTGCAAGAAAAACTATTTTCTGAGCTTGAGATGATACTGTAAACTATATTTTTAATAAATGTTATACATGCAAATTAGGCGAGTAGATAAAATCATCTGCCTCTTGACTCTCAAAAGTGAAAGAGGGTAAAAGAAACCAGTAATTCAACCCAGAACATTGGTCTGAATAAAAGCAGACTCCATCAGCTAAAGCCCTGAACTTGAAATATGAGAACATTAAGAACATGAGACTGAGGCACATGGTCTTGACTCTAGAAACTGCTGTAAAGGTAATATACTGAAAGCCATGATTCAAACAGAAGAAGAAAATCACGTTTACTAAAACTACCTATTTCTTCCTCTAGGAATGCAACTTCTTTCATCTCTTGCATGAGGGGAAAAAACAGTTTAGGATAGTTTTAGCCAAAATTGCCAATATGTACAGTCACACTTAGGGGAAAACTTTTGTTATTTTAATGCTTGTCTTTCTAGGCCAGATTTCCTGTGCTCTTTCCCGTGACCTTTTTTTCTTTCTCCCAATTCTCTTGTTTCCTTATTTGTATTTGAAAAGATGAGGTAAAGTATGGTGCAAAGATGTTGTTGTTGGAACTTGGAAAGACTTGGCTTAATAGCACTGTGAAGTGCTAACCCTAAATATTATAGACAAAGGAAAATTTATTGGAAATGTCAATGAATAGAATAGACTAACATGGGTGAGACCAGATGGTAGACTACAGTTTTCACGTACTCAGTGACAATCACCTTTTCCCTGTTCTCCTTTAGAATGAACAGTGGAGAAATACTGGGCATGATGCTCATAAGTCTGTCCTCAAGGGGGTCTATGATTATACTGCCCCATACTGCAATCAGGAGAAACTCAGAAGTAGCACGCAGATGAATCACTTAGCTAATTCTTTGGCATTTTCTCACAATTCTCTTTTCCATGCAGAATTTATTCTTTAATCGTCATCGGTACTGAAACTTATGTTTGCAAGAGCGAGTGAGTTGATTAATAGGTATTTTATACATCTGGTATTTTCTCATAAAAGACTGGGAAACTTATTTCAATTATCATACCACCAACAAGGATGCAATCTGTTCACAAGGCCTATTTACGAGTGGCTGCTTTGGGTAATGGCTGTTTTCTTAGCATGGGAAATGAAATATAATATTATTAAACAGAGATATGCAGAATGAGGTGTCAACTTATCCATCTTCCTGATGTTTATGGACTTCATCTTTTAGAATGTTTATTTCATTTTATGGGACCGCACGTTAAAATATCTATTTGAAAGGATCTAATTTCTTTTATTCTGGTTTTAATGTTCTTGAATATTAACATTTTCAAACTTGTAAGCAATCAGCTAAGAAAACCTGTGGTAGGTATTTTATTAATTCCATTTAGATACATGTGCCATAATGAGAGAGACAATAAAAGTGAACATTTTATCTCTGCATGAGAATAAGAACTGGTCTTTGCCAGGAGGATAAGTGATTTTCATTTTTAAAGACCACCTGTGACAATATGGAGGGAATGGGTAAGGGCTGGTGGTAGAAAAACCTCAAACAACGAGTCTGTGTGTGTGTGTGTGTGTGTGTGTGTGTGTGTGTGTGTATTTCTGGAGGAATGGGGCATCAATATACTGAAATGGAAATAATCTAACTCAATTTTGAAGAGCATTAGCAAAATCATTGGAAGAGTCTAGATTTATCTATTTTGAGCTAAGTGTGGCTCTTTAATCCTTTCACTGACTTTCAATTACCAATTTGAGGGGTGGAAACAAGAAAGAATGAACTTTAAAAAAATATAAATATCACTGCTCATTAAATTATAATTACTTCTATTATTTTCCTAAGAAGGCATGCTACTAAGAAGTAGACCTACTTGTAGATAAAGGAAAGCAAATCCTATACTAAAGGAAAGAAACAACTTCAGACAACACAGATTGCAGAACTTCTCACAGGAGATATAAACTTCCCTTACATGGAAAAGGAATATTAAGACTGTCAAGAGCTATACCGTAGTATCCCACAGTGTAATTCCTTGATAATGATCTAATGTATACTCAAGCAATGACTGGGTCATGGAAATAATTTTAGGATAAGAAAAGACGGCTTCTAGATAAGTGTTGTCCAATACAAATATAATAAGTCACAGATGTGGTTTAAATTTTTCTACTAGCCGCATTAGAAAGTAAAATGATAGGGTAATCAATTTTAATAATATATTAATTTAACCTAGCATACTAAAAACTAGTATTGACATGTAATAAATATAAAATTATTGAGATAATATTTTACATGTTTCTTTTCATACCAAGTCTTCAAAATCTGGTGTTTATTTTCTACTTATAGCACGTTTCAACTTGGGTTAGTCAAATTTCAAGTGCTCAATAGTCACATGTAATTAGTAGCTACCATATTGGGCAGTGCAGCTCTACATTGTCCAAAATATGTCTTTTTGTAGAGAAATGAGCTGTGAAATGGGCCTCAACATATATAAGTTAAAAATTGCACTAGTGTAGAAATCAGTGAATCCTTGGCATTATGACTCACTTAGTCAATGTCTCCCAGAGCTAAGATATACACAGAAACATCAGAGGAACTTTATAGCAGAATTTAAATATTTGTTTGTTTTTAATGGTATATTTCTTATTGCAACCTTACTTCATATAAGAACACACAAAAATCCATTTTTGGCTCTGATCTGGATAGCTATCCATTTGAATTACTGAAATGAAACCTGTCCATTGATTAATTTCTGCCTTCTGCATGGATATTAGTTTACTTTAAAAAAATTGTCCAGCTTGGGGTTCTTAACAATTTTGAAGTCATAGACTTAAAACTATTTATCCTCTCCCCAGAGAATGCACATACATGTGATACATATAAAATTTTATATGTAACTTCACTTTCACACAATTTCAGAGGGTTCACTGAAACTCTAATGTTTGGATTAAGAGAAATGATTTATCATGAAGTATTTGTGGAAGAAAAAGATGAATTTTTATCTGTTGAAAACTGAACTCAGATAACATATAGTCAAACGTTCTGTGGGCTCTGTTATATTTTGATGGACACATAAAATCACATTATCTTAAATGACTCCAAGAAATCATTGCAATTAATTATCATTAGAATATTACCCTTCTTCATGGTTTACTTTGATTCTGTTTTATAAGTATATATTATTTTCACTCTTTTTCTACTTTTTTTTTGTTTTTTGGTATATGTATCTTCCATAGGAAACTTGAGGAAACGGAGCACATTTCTTCTCACCTTAAACACACAGCACAGAACCTCATTAATTTAGGTAGATTGAATGAATGATTGGATGGATATATAAAAAAATTGTAGTACATTTCTCTGTCTTCAGTCAATAGTGTAACATAACCATTTTGAATATATAATTGCATATTCCATTTCCAAGTAACCTTTGGAAAGACTGTGTAGTTTTCTTTGTTTTTTTTAATAAGAGTTTTTTTTTAAATTAATTAATTAATTATATTTTTGGCTGCGTTGGGTCTTCATTGCTGCGCATGGGCTTTGTCTAGTTGCGGCAAGCAGGGCCTACTCTTGGTTGCGGTGTGCAGGCTTCTCACTGCGTTGGCTTCTCTTGTTGCGGAGTACGGGCTCTAGGTGTGCGGGCTTCAGTAGTTGTGGCTCATGGGCTCTAGAGTACAGGCTCAGTAGTTGTGGCTCACCGGCTTTGTTGCTCCGTGGCATGTGGGATCTTCCCGCGGCATATGGGACCAGGGATCAAACCCGTGTCCCCTGCATTGGCAGGCGGATTCTTAACCACTGCACCACCAGGGAAGTCCTGTTTTTTTTTTTTTTCAGTACACTGTAACTTCTTCATGAAAGCATCATACTCTTGGTACTTAGCATACTGTCTAGCTCACAATAAATATGCATTTTTTTCTGAATTAATTAATATGTGCCACCCTTCAAATGCATCCATTTCTGTTTACAGCTGCTATATTGAGCATCTCATCTACCAGTTACAGTTCTGTAATTTTGTGGCTTATTTGTCCCAAGAACCCGCTCTGGTTCACTTTGTCAAAAATTCATTCAGCAAGTATCAACTCCTTGCCTACCATTTTTCAATCTTTGTTTAGGTAATGGAAATACAATGGTGAAGCTATCAGTTAAAACTCTGCCTTATGGATATTTATATTCTAGTGGAAGAAATATGTCATAAACAAGGAAATAAATAAACAAGGTAACTACAAATTGTGATAACTACTGTGAGGGAAATACTCGTTCATGAGATAGGAAGTAATCAGGGATAGGACAGTGAAAATACTTATATGAGATGCCCGGGTATACCTCTCTGAAAAGGTGGCATATAAGCTGTATATACGGGGGATAATAAGAAGTGCTGGAAAGAAGAGCAGGAAGAGTGTTTCAGGCAGTGAGAAGAGCAAATATAAAAGTCCTCAGGTGGCAAAGAGCTTGAAACATTCAAGAAAACAACAGAAGGTCAGTGTAGCTGGACTGTGATGAACTACACAGAGTGTAATGTGCTGATGGTGGGCGGTTAGGAAAGGCCAGGTCAGGGCAAAGACTGATGAAGAATTTGATTCTAAGAGCAAAGGGAAGCCAAAGAAGGGATACAGGCAGAGGGACATCATGATCTTATTTATATTGTATAAAAATTTCATGGCCACTAAGTATAGGATGAAATGTAGCAAGATACATGGATTCAAAGAGACCACTTTGAGATGAGAGCATCTTGGTCTAGGTAGGTGGCAGAAAAGATGAAGAGAAGTTAACAGATTGGAGATATATTTTGGAGGTAATACCAAAAGAACCCATCAGTGGAATAAATACAGGGGATGCAATCTAACTTGCTTAATTTGTTCAACTCAGACTTTCCTCAAACCAATTGGACCATCAAAGCTTCTTTGGTTCACTAGATATACCTATTAACAGTACATGCTCTGCAAAACTGAATTTCGGAAGTGACTCCTCTTAATCTTTGATTTGATGGATTTCAAATAGCGAGGATCAGTTGGAAGACAGTCTCAGGTTAAAACTTCTATGATAAAATGTGGTGTGTGTGTGTGTATGTGTTTGTGTGTGCATTCCTCTTAAGAATGGCTCAGAGTTACCTGCATTCAGTGACAGAGGCACTATGAGATTGAAAACATCTCTGGACCCACATTGAAGAGGATGAAGTTATTCTTTTGGTCTTAGATGTATCAACCTTTAAACCAATGTCTGCCTGTTCTGCATCAGGTTCCACTGGTCAACAGGCTGTTAAGAGTCTAGATTACTGTCCCTAGGCTGGGTTAGTCTAGGTCATCAGCCTTAACAGTAGAATGGATTTGGTCCCCAAGATAAGAGCCACTAGCCCTGGGAATATTGTCTTCCTTCCTCTGGGTATGCTGCCATTCGAAGGTCAATCCTAATATGTAATCAAATGACCCATCTGTGTCCTCTCTAAAGTGTGAATTAGTGTACGCACTCATTACTCACCTCCTTCCCTTTAGAACAAATTCCTTCTGATAACAGTGAATGAAACAGCTGTGTCTATGTGTGTGTGTATGTGTATTTCTATAAAAGGAGGATTCTCCTACTATACCAGGATGTCCCCAGGCCGTGAAGGAGATTGAGCTGCGTAAACCAACCGTGCCTTATGCTCTATGGGGAAAAAAAGCAATGAGGAAAAGAACACCTCAACTGAATTTATTATAACAAATTTCTTGGGATAATAAAAGACATCAGCTCAGTCCTAGAGGGAAAGTAGGTTACAGCTCAGCGAAATGTCCTTGTCTAACGTTTCTTGACCCTAGCTAACATTTCAAGCTTAAGTAAAGTCCTGTCACTGATACATTTTGGCCTGTTCAGTAATTTCATCAGGGGCATTGATTTAAATGTCTTTTTGAACTTATCTGACAAACACTCACAGCAGTCATTTTCAGATCACATGCCCATAACGTGCTGGTCTCTCCTTTAAGGCATGTTTTCTTCCATGACATAAGGGGAATAGGATGTGTTCTTCTGAAATCCTTAATTCTGTATTTTGCTAACTAAATAAGGAAAACTCAGTCACACCAATATTTTACAGCTATTGTAAAGAAGAAGAGACTGCTTCCAAGTTTCTGGATGTGTTGTGCTCTGTGTCTCTGCACATGTAGTTCCTTTTGCTTGTAATGGTCTTCCTTCATTCCCATATGCCAAAAGAGCATTTTCAGCATCTCTGCATCTGTGGACCTTTTTATAATATCCAAGGAGAGCTGAGCCTCTGCTTTAGCCACCACTGTGCCTAGGACAAGCTTCTTTTACCTCATTTATTAAACTAGGATTCAATATATTACCTGCATTTCTCTCTCCTCCTAAACTCTTATTTATATTTTACATATTTCATATTTATTTTTAGTACCTATGGCATTACCTGGCTTAAAATAAGCATTCCCAATGCAATTAAATTGAACAAATTTCCAAATAATTGATTCTCTATGTTTATGAATGTTTTCCTTCTCTACCAATTAATTCATCATGGCTGCTTTGTAAACACCAATTTGTAAGAATTAAACTTTTTAGGAAGCTTTATATATCATATTCAGGATGTTACACCTCATAATCTGATATTGATCAAGTTGCCAAAGCAAAAGAAGAAACTGTAGAGTTTTTAAAATGCAATCACATTTGTTGAAATTTTTACAATGTACAGATTTCTGAATCATATTCGAATACATCTGTGTATAGGAAACAATATCAGGAATGTTATTCTATCTACATGTGGATAAATTTACACTGTGAGTTTGTAAATTTAGATTTTAGTGTTTGATTAATATCTTTAAATATTGTGAACTATAATTAGATTGAGGTAGAATAGCATTAAACAATACTAAAAATTAAGTTTTGCAAATAAAAGACAAAAGTCTGTGTTAATTCAGACTCATCAGAAATATGACATTCCTTATTTTTTTTATATGTGGTTGTATATGTAGTTTTACAAAAGGATCTCTTGAATGAATATTAAACAACAATGTTGCTTTATTTATTGTACACATCTATCTGCAACCGTCCCCAAATGAAACTATACCTATAATAAACCATGAAAAATGATGGGCAGTTATGAAAGTTTCCCAACTGGAAAAGACCCTGGTCCAGATGGATTTGCTAATGAATTTTATAAGATGTTTAACTAACCTTTGAAGAATATCCCAGACATGTTTGATTACTTTAAATTACCAACATTTTTGGAACTACTGCTTTGGGTTCTCAAACTAATATTTATAAACTGCCAAGAAATGATAAAATCCAGAAACTGTGTTTCTTAAGAACTTACATCTTTCACAAAAATGCTAAAAAAAAAAAAAAATTCAGTCCAGTGATAAAATGTTTTCTCTTTGAAAGGATATTTTTAGGTCAAAAGATGGGGAGAATATCTTAGCCCCAAATCATAAAATTTGCATTAATTTTCACTTAGTGTTAATGAGACTTTTTAACATTTATTTTGCTAGGCTATATGTCAATAAAGGTAGTTTTAAGCTTTCCATTTTTTGTCACAGAATTTGGTGTTTTATACAAATAATAAATAAATAAGTGATAGATAATAAAGTATTAACCAATATACTATAATTCAAGGGCAACCAAATAAGATATCATGTTCTAAATTATTTATCCAGCTAGTTTACTCCCATGTCTAAAATCTTGCAGTTAGGTATTTATCCCTTCCAATAAGGCTTTGGCTTCTTTAGAACTTCGCTGTTATTACTATCATATCTATTAAGTGGAATAGTATGCTAATTATAGAGATGCAGCTGATCATGCTGTTAAATATGGTGGGGAATTCACTATACTGCCTATTCAAATTTCAAGATATTATGAAACATAAAATTACTCTAGAATGACAGCAGGAGAATAATATATTATTTGTAAAAAACCTCTCAGAAATTTATTTTGTAAAAATTTAGCACTCAGTAGGATATTGCACCAAATCAAGGAAATGTATGTTTTAATGTAGAATGATGGGTTTGGGAGGTTGAGAGCATGGATAAGCAGGACCCCACCAGGGGTAGAGAGGTGAAATGTGAGCAGTTAAAGGGCAGCATGAGTTACGTTGGTTGCCCTACAGAAGCCTACTGATACCAGAACTTTCAAGTGTCCTGAAAGGTCCGGACGTTTTCAATGTCAATCATACCTGGCTTCTCTAAGTTCCCATTTTCTCATTTATAACATGGACATTTTAATATTTACCTTAAAGTGTTATTAAGTGAATTAAATAACTTCCTGGGGGGATGTAGAAGGTACATCTAATGTTTTTTTCTCCATCACTCTTAGATATCTTAGATACACACACACACACACACACACACACACACACACACACACACACACACGCACAGAGCATTTTGATCAGAGCAGAGAAGGGTTTTTACAAAACAGACTGCCAGGTCTGATACCCTTTGTTACAGATTTTGTCCTCTTCATTGTTTGTATGCCCCCAAAACATTCCAGTTTGTACTTGAACAATAGTACAGCAGGAAAAATATATATTCACTCATTTATAAAATCAAGGGGATATATCATACAAGATGGTTGCCTAAGAAGTTAATATTTAATGCAAAACTTTACCTTTTGACAATATTTTGGGGGGCATGATCATAAAGGCAGCAAGAAATTCCATTTTCAGATAATAGGTCAGTATTAAGATCACTTCGTATGTATACATATATGTGTATATGATTAAACACACACATATATGTATAGCTAGCAGCAGCAATTTATACTGAATAATACATTTTATTCTACTGATATGACCATAGAAGATAATGCAAGTTACATATCCTTCTTTTCTCTTTATTAATGATTAGGAAACACATAAAAACAATTTAAAAGGCATAACATGCTCATAAACTTAATTTAAACATTCTTTTTGTTAGTTTCCTTTGGTAAAAATCAGTACTTCTGTTGAAGACAACATTACAAAGGATGGGATTTCACTAAACGGTAAATGAAAGGACCACTAATTTTTTTCTTCTTACAAAAAGAAGATAGATATAAAAAAACACAATAGCTACCATCTTGTATAATAGTGAAAATTCTCTTCATCTCTCCATTTGTCCTCTGCCTACTTCTCTTTAGCTCTGAAGGAGTCATATTTAACAGCATGTCCTACTACTCTCCAGATATATTTTTTTCTATGTAGTTTAATATATGTTAATATATTACTTTTTTCTTTCCAAAATCTGGTCAAAGTATACATTCAGTATAAGAGTGACAATTCACGTTTTTTTGTAATTCCACTTTTAAATAATACACAGGATACACAGATTTGCCTTTTTTGGGCAACAATTTTACATTATGTGAATGTTCAAGGATTTAATTGGATGGCTCTATATTGGTACTGTTGGGGTGTATCCAATATGCCACCATTACAAACAATGCTTTAACATGGCTGGAAAACTTTCAGGAAGGGTGTTACTATTAGGGGCTGAGAGGAACTATGCTCTCACTTGGAATCTGAGGAAACTTTCACATTTGTTTTGCAAGGAGAGAAAAATCCCATCCTAAAATTCATATTAACTCTCAAGGGACCGTGAAGAACCAAAACAATCTTGTAAATAAGAAGAAAACTGGAGGAATAACACTTTCTGTTTCAAAACTTACTACAAAACTAGGGTAATCAAAACACTGTGGTACTGGCACAAAAACAGACACACAGACCAATGAAATAGGACAGAGAGCCTAGAAATAAACCCTCACATATATGGTCAAATGATTTTTAACAAGGGTGCCAAGACCATTCAATGAGAAATGGATATATGGTGCTGGAAAAGCTGAATATTCACAGGGCTTGCAAAAGAATGAAGTTGGGCCCTTACCAAACACCATGTACAAATATTAACTCAACATGGACCAAAAACCTCAAGGTAAACATAAAACAATAAAATATTTAGAAGTAAACCTAGGACAAAAGCTGCACAGCATTGGAGTTGGCAATGATTTCTTGCATGTGACATGAAAGGCACAGGTAACACAAGAAAAATAGACAAATTGGACTTCATGAAAATTAGAACATTTTGTCCATTAGAGTACACTATCAACAGAGTAAAAAGGCAACCCACAGGATGGGAGAAAACAATTTGCAAATCGTGTATCTGTTAAGGAATTAATATCCAGAATATATAGAAAGCTAAAACTCAATAACAAAAGGAATCAAATAACCCAATCCAAAAAAGGGGCAAAGAACTTGAATAAATATCTTTCCAAAAAAAGGTATAAAAATGTCCAATAAGCACATGAAAAGATGTTCAACATAACTAGTCATAAGGGAAATGTAGGTCAAAACTATAATGAGATACCATCTCATACCCATTAGGATGGCTACTATAAAAATAAATAAATAAAACTAAAACCAAAACAGAAAACAACAAATGTTGACAGTGATATGGAGAAATTGGAGCCCTTGTCCACTGTTGGTAGGAATTCAAATTGTACAACTGGTGTGAAAAACATATAGAGTTTCCTTAAAAAATTAAAAATAAAATTCCCATATGATCCAGCAATTCCTCTTCTGGGTTTATATCCACAAGAACTGAAAGTACGATCTCACTGTGATATAATATCACATGATATGATATTCTAGGAGTTTCAATTTTCAGTATATAATAGTCAATTTGTTTTTTTACTCAATGAATGAGTGTATCTGTCTCATTGCCTTTTAACTAGATTCTAAAATTACTATTTTGAAATTTTATTGTACTTTTCATTTGTGAAAACTGATGATGCACAATAATAATATTACCGAATTTAAAAAAGAAAGTGGAATCTCAAAGAGCTATTTGTATACCCATTTCCATAGCAGCATTATTCATAATTCAAAATGTGGAAGCCACTCACATGTCCATTGTTAGATGGATGGGTAAATAAATTATGGCATATACATACAATGGAATATTATTTGGCCTTAGAAAGGAAGGAGATTCTGCAAAATGCTACAACATGGAGAAACCTTGAAGATATTATGCTAAATGAAATAAACCAGTCACAAAAAGACAAATACTATATGATTCCACTTATATTAGGTACTCAGAATAATCAAAATCATAGAGACAGAATGTAGAATGGTGGTTGCCAGGGGATGGGACGAGGTGGAATGGGGAGTTATTGTTTAATAGATATAGAATTTCAGTTTTACAAGATGAAGAGTTATGGAGATGGATGGTGGTGGTTTTTGCACAACCTTATAAATGCATTCAACATCATTAAACTGCACAATTAAAACTGTTAAATGGTAAATTTTATGTTGTGTATTTTACCATAATAAAAATTATTGGGAAAAAAATGGGTCAAAGATCTGAACAGACACCTCACCAAAGAAGACATGTAGATGCAAATAAGTATATGAAAATGTGCTCCACATCATATGTCACCAGGAAATATGGATTAAAACAACGAGATACCACTATACACCAATTAGAATGGCTAAAATCTGGAATACTGACAACACCAAATGCTGAAGAGAATTTGTAGCAACAGAAACACTCATTCATTGCTGGGAGTAATGCAAAATGGTACAACCATGTGGGAAGACAGTTCTGCAGTTTCTTACAACACTACACATAATCTCACCACATGATCCAACAATCATGCTCCTTTGTATTTACCCAAAGGAGTTATAAACTTATGTCTACACAAAAAACCTGCATGTGGATGTTTATAGCAGCATTATTTATAACCGTCAAAACTTGGAAACAACCAAGATGCCCCTCAGTAGGTGAATGGATGAACAAACTGTGGTATATCCATACAATGGAGTACTATTCAGTGCTAAAACGAAGTGAGTTATCAGGCCATGAAAAGTCACGGAGGAACCTAGAATACATATTGCTAAGTTAAAGAAGCCAGCTCTGAAAAGGCTACATATTGTATGATTCCAACTATATGACATTCTGAGAGGCAAAACTATGGTGATAATAAAAATCAGTTGTTACCAGGGATTAGGGAATAGAGGGATGACTGGTCATAGCACAGACTTTTAGAACAGTGAAACACTCTGTATGATAGTATAATGGTGTATACACGTCACTGTACCTTTGTCTAAGTCCATAGAATGTATAAGAGCAAGAGTGAGAATTGTAAACTATGGACTTGGGTGGCAATGATGTGTCAATGTAGGGTGATCGATAGTAACAAATGTACCACTCTGGTATGCTCAGTTTTCCTATGGAGATAAAACTGCTCTAAAACATGGAGTCCGTAAAATTTTTTTAAAGGATGCAAACTGATAATTTAAAGTTCAGAAATTATTCTATTGAAATTAAATCTCACGTATTTGAAAACATTCAGATGGTTTATGTTTTTCTGCTTTTATGTGACTATTTGAATTTGTGTAAATTCAGTCCCTATATTTGATTCTGACTATATAAGTGATCCCAGAATTTGTTCTCCTGAATACATAGTATTGACTGCATGAAGTTATAAATTTCTCTTTAAACCTGATTCTAGCACTGTAATTAAACTAATTTACCACTTAGCAGTTTAAAGAGATAATAAACATGGCCAGTTAATTGTTTTCCTTTAGAAGTAGCTGAAGACTGAATGTGGATGCTGAATTCTGCAACCTTGATACAGTCAATAATTATGGTTAAAGCTCAAATAAACTGTCTGAGATTAAGTAACACAGAAATTCAAGTAAGAAGATTCCAACATTTCTGTTAGGAACACATTATAATTGTCATTTTAGTAGAGGCAAATATGTGTACTTGTCAGCATTGTTGACTATTCCATTCCAAAACTGGGTGTGAAGAAACATTCTTTCACATGGGACAATATCTACTCTCATCTGACTCTTGAGGTTAGAATTAATGGAGGGAAGGTATTCAATCTTTCTCTAAACTTGGTGTGATTTCCAACAAAACTTGTGTCATGGAAGAATACATAGGAAAGCTGTTCCTTCCTTGCTTCATTTCCCCTTTATAATTGGACCTCTGGGCAGTGAAATAAGACAGGATGGCTTGATCTATGATTTCAGTGTGAAGATGAGGTACAAAACTTCACTTTCCGCTAAGGTTATATTAATTTTACTTTCAAGGCCCTGATAATTCAGTTGTACAGTTCATCTTCTATAGTGAGCAATGTGGTAGATAACCCACATTCAGAATTAATTACCATAAATCAGAAGTATATTCATTGAATTGCTGTGAGATCTTTCATTTCCCAGGAGGAAATATTCCAGCTACAAATGAACCCTTTACAGGTTCAATTATGTTTTCTCATTTCTTTTCTCTCTCAGGCTCAGCATAACCTCTGTAATTTAGTTTTATATTTTCTTTTTTACAGAAAGAATCCAACTGCTAGAAAGTAAGCCCAATTGTTACTAGTGATAGAACAAATAGAAAAAGGACTGTTCCTCAAAACTATCTGCTTAGTTATAAGTCTGCAGCTGCCTTTTCCTTATGACCATTTGGGTCAATTAAGTGAACATCATTTGAAATTTGTAAGTGAACAAAGAAAAAAGTTAGACTGAGGCTAGAAAAAAAATAAAAAATGGTTTCTCTTTACCATAAAATGAGTCTTGCCTCTGCCTAAACATACATCTCTCTAATTGTACTGCATTAATCACAGTGGATATACTGTAAGTATATTGACACTGCATGATAAATAGCCCATACTGAAGAATTCTGAATACCTCATGAGTCCTTGTTCAATATACTTATATAGAGGGAAACTGATAAGCAAGCAATAATTATAATTTCCTCCACTATAATTTGTGACTTTTCATAAACAACTAGGCTGTGTGTCTGGAAAAATAACTCAACCATGATACATTACTGGCATGCCCTACCAGATTCTTTGGTATTTTAAAATGAATGCAATATCTCCAAAAGAAATTAACCTAAACACGGTTGATGTTCTTACTTTTGCAAGTAATGCCCAGGATTAGTCATAGGAACATAATATTCAATACAAGTAAACCTAAAATAATCTTCTTCTTGGGGTTCCATCCTAACTTTCGGGTTTTACAATAGGCTATTCCCTACAGCCAGGGCTATACTTGTCCTATAGTTCAGCTTAGTCACAGCACCATAACTGAGGTAATATAGTTTGTTGGTTCTATTTCTCCCATGATCTTGATTTCAAAGCATCTTTAAAACTTTTTTTTTTTTTTTTTTGGCCACCCTGTGGGATCTCAGTTCCCCGACCAGGGATTGAACCTGGGCTGTGGCAGTGAGAGCCTGGAATCCTAACCATTAGGCCACCAGGGAACTCCCAATGCATCTTTAAAACTTTTTGATCTTAACATGATTCTAGAGTCATAAATAGGCTCCTGCCATTGTTACAAGTTTAATTTTTACCATCCTCCATCCCCCTTAATGCCCCTGGTTGTTTGGTAGTCAGATGGCTCCAGAACTGAGCAGCTTGAGAAGGTAAATGAAACAATATTTACATTACCCAAATTTGCTAGCTGTCTGCTCCTACCAGTGAAGAAACGTCACATATCCATTTCTCCAACATCTTCAATCTTCTCCATCAGTCCAAGACAAGTTTTTGAATATAAAAATCTTGAACTGACACTTTTAGTCATTCCTCATGAATATATTTTCTAAAATTTTAACTTAAATGTAATATTGAAAATGCAGACAGCCCTACAGAGAAAAGTACCCTGGTGTAATGGGAAGCTCACAGATGCTAGCGATGGGATCTTGGTTCTGTTATTAACTAGTTATGTGACCACTTAATCTTGACCTCTCTGAGCCTTGATTTCATTTTTCTGCTAATATGGGCAACAACACTTTTATCAAAGGGCTTTTGGAAAACATGACAAATAGTATGTGGTGCAGAATAGAAGCTCAACAGGCATCAGTTTTTTAACCTGCTCTTTGTTACAACAAATATTAGACAATTTCAAGCTAAGAGAGAATAATACCTTTCAAACCTGATAGCTATCATCCTTGGGCAGATGAGAAAATAAGTTTTCACTGATGGCCATAAAAGTAATATTTCACTTCCATTTCTCACTACTTAAAACTTAATATAAAGCTTTACATATTTGCCATGGATAGTTTTGAATTATTTTACTGAATTACGAATATCATTGTTTAATTGTACTCTTTTACAATGGAAATGTTTCAACTTTTTTATCTTCTCTTCTCTTTTCCTCTTTGTGTTCTGAAAACAGTACCTGTCTTGAAATTTTCTCTCCAGCCTTAAAGGAAGACATGTCTCCCTTTTTGTCAAAGTTAAATCCCATCCCACCTGCCTCACCTATTGTTCCACCAAATTTCCCTCTATTTCCTGTAATGCTAATAATTTTGTCTCCTCTGACTTCTCTTCGGTTTATAAAGAATGACCAAGACTCACCTATCTTAAAATTAATTTCAAACTGCTACTCAATCTTTCTTCCTCTCCTCATTGCCAACTAATTGGAAGAATAATCAGTTGATGGCTCCACTTCCTTGCTATCTCCAGACATTCCCCAACGCCAGTATATTCTGCTTTCTGCCCCAACTACTCTATTGCATCTGCCCTGGGTAAATCCCTAGTAACTGTTAAAGAGCTAAATCCATTTGTCACTTTTACTCAGACCTCACCCTATTTATCTCTGAAAGACTTGACTCTTGACTATTCTTTAGTTCTTTCTGTCCTTGTCTTCCAGGACAACCGACTTTGCTAATTCTCTTCCTAACTCTGGTCATTCCCTCTTCTGTCTTGATCATGGGCTTCTCCTTTAATGGAGAACTATTAGATGTTAGTGTTTCTTCAATTTACTGAGCCTGCGCGTCTGGAACCTGTGCTCCGCAACGAGAGACGCCACGACAGTGAGAGGCCCGCGCACCGCGATGAAGAGTGGCCCCCACTTGCTGCAACTAGAGGAAGCCCTCGCACAGAAACGAAGACCCAACACAGCCATAAATAAATAAACCCCCCCAAAAAAGTTAAAAAAAAAAACAAAAAAACCCACCTCTTTAGATGTTAGTGTTTCTTATGACACCAACTTTAGTGCTCTTTTTTTTCTCTACATCAGTAACCTTATCTCTTTGCATGGCCTCAACTACTCTTTGTACGGAGATAACTATGAATGTACTACATTCCTGTAAATTAACCTCTCTTCTCAGGGCACAGTGTATCTGCAATTTCCTGGTCTACTACAGGCATGTCACACTTGACATGCTCAAAACTGAACTCATTGTACAGCCTAATTTCCATTCCAATCCCCCACCCAATACTTCCCCTCCCACAGAATTCTCTCTCCTAAATAAGGTTGTCACTATACACACATTCTCTGCAGTAAATTCTTTTGAGACAGTCCGGACATTCTCTCCTTTCTTCCCTCCCACTCCACATTTAATTGATGACATCAGCATTTCAATTCTACTTCAGATATATCTTTTGAATTGTTTCCTTACCTTCTCCACTTCTACTGACTTACATCATTACTGCAACTATTATAGCAGGGTCCCAAAGGGTTTTTATTCTATCTCCCCTTCTTATTACTATGAGCATTTTCAAAATAAATAAGCAGATCAAATTATGTTCTTGCCCCACCTAAAAACTTCTTGCTCTCCCTTGCGTAGGTGAGCACATACTCTGGTTTGTTCACAACAGTCTTGCTGTAAGCCTGTGGTCTCAGCTAGTGTACCCCCTTTGTCATCAGATGAGTCCCAGTTGGGCTATAAATTATACCTTAGCATCATCCACATGACCCTCCCTTTACAACTTTGCCACCACCGTGCTGCAATCTCATCTCTATCTCTTGTTTCCACTATTCATCCCAACCTCCAGTCCTACTGGAATTATCACAGACCTTACAATGCCCATTCACAATTCTGAGTCTTTGCACGTTTTACTTCTTCTGATAGACATCCATTTTCCTAATTTTTTTTTCAATTGAAAAATTCTCATTTTTTTAATGTCATTTAAAAGAATCAAGTTCTGTAGACCCTTTGACCCAGGCCAAGTAAGTAGTTCACTTTTATGAGATCCATTGGCTCCTTGTTCATTTCCTTATTTTAGTCCTAATCATATTATACTGTCATTATCCTTTTTTACCTTCACATCCCCTACTGAAATGTGAAGTCCTTAAGATCATTTATCGTCGATCTCTCTGTGCCTAGCACAGTGCCTGGCAAATAAATGGTCAAAAAATTATGAATGAATGCATGAACAAAGGGGCTGAACATAGTCTTGAAGCTACTAAAAGTTTTCTGGTATTTTAAAAGCTTTTTAGTAGTATAGAAACTTTGGCAGAAATTTTTATGTACCATTCCCATTTAAAAATGACCCAGTCACCGTACATCTATTTACTCTTTCAACGCCACTTTTTCCTTCTCAGTGCTATAATATTTATAATCAGCACTATAAAATTGTAGTGTTAAATTATACAATGTGTCTCAAGTTTGCAGCTTGGCAGATTGTAGGCTACTTTATACTTTCTCCATCCAGCCAAACTTCATGAGGACTAGTTATATTGGACATACAGGGGGTTGTTATTTAGTACGTCACCATTTGTGGCAGAGTTATGTTTAAAACTCAAGGCTCTGAAAGTTTTCTCAGTCATTTTGTGAGCTTAAATGATCATGGACAGATACAGTGGCTAAGCTTAAATTATATTAATGAAATGGGTAAGCAAAGGGCCTAGTGAAAAAAAATTTATATCTAAAGGGATTTTTATTTATAATAATTTCGAGAGCATTAATAAAATAATATGTAGTGTGGAAGATACTCCTGAGAAACATATCTGTAAAAATCTGTTTTTCACATCAAGATGTGGCTAAAATAAGTATTTCATATTCAGCCAGTAAACAGAGTTTAGGAAACAACCTTGACATGTCTCTCTAGTAAGAAGGTGTTAGTGTATCAGCAAAAAATGAATCCATTTTTTTGTTCTCAGATGCCTTTGAAAGCATGGTTTTATTTTTATTATTACTATTTTTTTTTCTTTTTCAATTTTTGCTTTCCCATCTGCTTTCCAAACTCTGAAGTAAAATATTGGGAGGCAAAGTGAGGCTGCCTAGTAGGGACCTATAATGGCTAAATAAAGCACAAGATTTCCCATTAGGATTTTCTTGCTATTTCTCAGCAACTTGTGGCTTTATATGGGAAAACACAAGAAATGAAGAGCTAGGTCAGATAAATTTGTTTCTTCTCATCCCAGTATTTTACCTTACAAAAGGAACGTTCCATGAAGTTATATTATATTTTTTTCCACTGTATCTTAAAAGATTGTACATCTCCAAAATTTGATTGCTTGAAGTGCAAACTTGTTACCCTCTGATCTGAATTCTTCCACTGGCTTCTTCCATTGGTTTTGTATCTATATGGTAATTCAGAATCAAAGTTTATTTACTATAATTACCTTTTCCAAATGTCAGGAATATTCTTTGTTTGGGAAAATTATAAGTTTATAGATTTTTATACTATTCCCCACAGTTTTTATCTTTTTACACTTCTTTATGGAAAAATCCTATCTTGAAGATATGTGTGCAAGTATATAATTTATATACATATGCAATTATGTTATATCATGCAAAATATGTGATATTACGCTATGCTATATTATATATAAAATCACTCTAACCTCCCGCATTTTAGACCTTCTCCAATCACAATATCTCTATTCTTAGGCTTTCTTAAAAATTTGATATAAATTTTCCCAGTACAACTATCATAATAAATACTTTAAAACCATGTGTAAACCTGAGTGGCTCCCCAGTCATTAACTAGTATTTGGTCTTTACTATATCAGATAAAACTTGAAACAAAACTTATAAACAAGAAAATTATCAATAGTATAGTAGTTTCCCTTTTATTGTTAATTTAAATTGAATTAAGAGGTCTTTAGTTGATTATTAAAATTACTGACTGACAAAAAGACATAATGTGCTTATGTTTCATAGGTTAAATGGATGCTTTGTATTTCCTGGTAGTCATTGTCATGCAAGCAGAGTTCACTGAAAAGTGCCCCAGGCTAGAGAATAGTTACTCTCTAGAACACAAATGCAAATGGAATTTTAGTTTTCAAATGGTACATATTTCCGGTTAATGATTAGTCTAACACCTTCCATTAGAAATGTATAAAATTGCCATGCAAATATATACCCAGACACGTATGCATGGTAAAGATAACTTGGTTGATAACATAAGTTAAATAGTTAGCAACTTATTTTTATGTGCTAGGCAGTAAAACTACTAGATCTTTATTAACCATTTATAAATAATCTTTATAAACCATTTATTAACCACTTGCATTTTATAATTATGCTTAACCACTACAAATCTTAATTTTCATGTTAGGGAGCCAAACTGATTTAATGATTTTGTATGAAAACTCCTTGAATCAAAGCATTATGATTAGTATGAACAACTAATGCTAACTCTGGAGTTAACATTTGGAAATGATTTATAAACATGGGAGATTAGTTTGATAACAGTTTTTCAGTGATGGACATTATAACATCATTCAAAGTCAAAAAATATTTATTTTGTGTGCCAAGGACTCCTCTATGCTGTAGCATTAAGGCGTGCCCTTTGCCACCAGTGAGCTTACATTATAAAATTTTAAAATATTAAAATGGTCCTAGAAATCATCTAGTGCTTTTGCTATGTTTCATAGCCTAGAAAACTGAAAACCAAGAGGGTCTTATTATCTAAGATCACACAAATAGTAGCAAAGATGACTCAACATGATATGTTAATTAATATTCTCTTTAGCTACAAAATATATATTTCTTCCTAAAATTTGGTGGGTATCACTTTCTTTTTAAAACTTAACAAATAACATGAAAAGATGATAAATAACTGTCAATAATGTTTCTGAGGCATATGCATTAACTTTTGAGTATATATAATCACTTCTTGTGACAGTATTACCATAACACTGAGTCATGAGTAGTGGTGAGTAGTGGTGATTTTTTATTACACAGTAATAGCCTTTAGGAATAAAACCTCATACTTTTTTCAAAACGTGGAGCTTCTTATAAGATGGTCCTTTTAAATGGGAAATTTAAGTGACTGCTTTCCTTACAATTAAATGCAGACATAAAGAAGTGTCAGGATTTCACATCCTTTGAAGAAGATGCCACCAACAGAAGGTAGAAATAACTCGGTTTCTTAAATAATTAATGGAAAGCATCTTAACCTTTTGCTCTGGAAATTCATTAGAGGTTTTGATTAGATTTTAACATATCAATAACATAAACCAGCATTTCCCAACAGTGTTCTTTGAAAGACCTGATTTTACAGTATGCTATTAATTTGTTAATATTATAAAATTTGGGATGCACTACACTAAATTGGTATCAAAATTTATCTACTATAATTATCTTTTTCAACGTCAGAAAATGTCTCCTCCTTGGGAAAATTCATAAAGTTAAAGATTTTTATAATGCCCTCATTTTATATCTTTTTAGGTTTCCAACTAAAAAAATCCTATCCCAAAGTGGGGGGAGGGGAGGGAGAGGGGGAGGGAGAATGTAATGTATGTACACATATAAAATTAAGTCAAGTATCATAAATTTCTTGATTTTAAATTTATTTACTTAACCTAATCTATCCTCTACGATTACTTTCTATATTAATGTGTTTTATTTTCTGTAGAGGCTTCTCAATCCATCAGGTAAAGTGAATAAAGTGCAATGTGTAACTAATGTCCCTAGTCCATATCCATGGAAGACCCATGAATCTTTGTGTTACCCATGAGATGAGAAGCCTATTCCTATGCCAGAACAGAATGAAGGAACATGATGATATGGAAACTTTTTAAAAAACATTTCCTGCTATTTAGATACCTAGTAATGATCACATAATACTTTCCTCTTTTCTGCATTTTACCTCTCTCACTCAACCTCATCTTATTCACTTGAAATACCTCCAAGTTAATTGAGGCTTATTTGTTTTTTATCTCTATGCTGTAATAGAAGGCTTCAAGGTCAAGAAATTAAAACTATTTGTCCAGGGTCATCTCTGCCATTTTCCCCAGGATGTAGGAAGCTTTACAATTTACCATTAGGTGACTGAGAAGTAACATATAATAGGTTTTCTTTCTTTGATTTTACTGAGGGAGTATTTTTTAAAAAATAATCTTTTACTTTTAGAATAGTTTTAGATTTACAGAAAAATTACAAAGATAGTACAAAGAGTTCCTATATATTCCACATCTACCTTCTCCTATTCATTTTACATTAGTATGGTACACTTGCCACAATTAATGAACCGATGTTGATGCATTATTATTAACTGAAGTCCATACTTCATTCAGATTGTCTTAGTTTTTACCTAATGTCCTTTTTCTGTTCCAGGATTCCATCCAAGATACCCCATTACACTTAGTAGTCCTATCTCCTTAGGCTCCCCTTGGCCGTGACAGTTTCTCAGACTAACCTTGTTTTAGAAGACCTTGACAGTTTTGAGGGGTATTGACCAGGTGTAATGTAGGATGCCTCTCTATTGAAATTCATCAAATTTTTCCACTATACAGTTACTCTTTTTCTCCCTTTGCATAATGCACACTTTGGAAGGAAGTCACTAGGAGCAGCCCACACTGAAGGAGTGGGGAGCTCTGCTTTACTTCCTTGAAAGTGCTGTATCTATATATATTATTTAGAATTCTTCTACATGGGAGATTATTCTCTTCCATGTATTTGTTTATTCATTCAATCATTTATTCATATTGGCATGGATCCATAAATATTTATTTTACACTTTGGGTTATAAATTAATATTATGTTATTTATTTTGCTGAACAGATTGTTCCAGCTTTGGGTATTGGGAGCTCTTTCAATTTTATTGGGAGCTCTTTCAATTTTATCCTTTGGCATACCCCCATCACTGTGGGTTTTTCTGAGTGCTTCCTTACTTCCATGCACTATAAGGTTCACCCTGTATATTTCTTGCCCTAGTCCTAGAATCACACATTTCTCCAAGGAAGTCTTTTTATTGGAAAATTCTTTGAGAAACAAGAGCTGGTATATAAGTGTGCTCATTGTTACTGGGGTACTGGGGCTTGTTTTTTCTAGGTCCTGTCAGTTGACAGAGAAAGATAATATACATGTATATATGAACATGTGTATATACACACAACTATGAATATTTCTATATGTAAACACCTGTATTTATATTAAAGTAAACATGAGTTCATACTTGAAGAGGTAATTTTTATGTGGACTCCTATGCTTTATTGAGTAAGTATCACTTCAGAATTATGCTAAAATAAGGCAGTCATGAATCTGAAGAGTTGTTTTTAAGATTCATCAAAAAATGTAAATGAAATATTAGTCATTGAAGAAAAGCTAATGTCTAATTAGTAAGTACTTGTATCAGTGAACCTTAAGAAGGTAAATAATGTATTATTCAAATCAAATTTGATTTCTTTATTATCCTAATCAAAAACAATGATCAAGAATTATGATTTCCTAAATGTGAGCTTTGTGATTCACAGTGTTTCACTGAGTGGGCAGGAAAAGAAAATACGTCCTTCAAAGCACATTTTAGAAGGGAAGCTTCTAAGTTTCATTTAAACAAATAAGGCAAAGGTTGCCCTTCTAATTCTAATTAACACCTTCTATTGAAAACACACATTTTTTTCATATTTATAAAGTTGAAGGTGTAATTATGTCAGAATAAAAGTGTGTATTCTAAAAATAACATAAGTAAAATGAGTGAACCTTTCAAGCCTACTCTATTTTTTCTGTACTATTTTCTCCTGAAAATAAAATGCAGCTATCAGTTCTCTCAACACAAGAATTTTTTCTATCACTGTCACTTAGAGAAATATACAACACAGTTCTAGGTATATTAAAATGATACTTGTTGAGGAGAAAACCATTGTTTTAGAAGTATATCAACAACCAAGTAACTATTAGATATATGTACTTTTATAAGAGTAGCTATGCTCCAATAACAAAGGTGGATTTCAAAAGACTATTGGAGGAATCTTTATCTCTCTTGGATTCTTCTGAAAGGAAAAACTGACTTTTCTCTCAGGAGTAGTTATATTTTATTGTATAAGCACGTGATATTGTGTGTCATGAGAAAAAGTATAAAAGCACTAGGTTTACATTAGATGGAGGCTGATTCTTTGAATCATTTCCTCACAAGGGCAGTTTGAAATACCTAGGCTTATGGGTGGCTCTCATGCGTGATACAACTTTGACCTTGGCCCCAGAGGTGACTCAAAGACAATGCTCTTCTCTAGGCCCTGCTCATAACACCATTTTCACGTTGTAAAGCCTCTGTTATTAGCATATTAAAGTTATGGCTTTACTACTCAAGAGATTGGATTGAGAGTCTAGAAATTAAACTTAAAACAGCTTCCTAACATTAGCTGGAACCTCAGGTTTTGGTTTTCATTTTTTGTTTGCTTTTTGTTTGTTTGTTTTGTTGTAATAAGTTCTTGGATGATCTCATCAGGCACATTCTCAGCTTCGAGCTCAATTCCTAGAGTATTAGACTACCAATCATGGCCAGTTAATGCGGTTTAGAGTTATGAAACAAAATAAATTCTATGATTAACACAAGGGCTATAAAAATCTCTAGACTGCTCGTTCTGCACCATGAACTTGTACTCATATTAGACTTCAGGTTTATATTCTGAGTTTACCATTTTGACTTTATGTCTCCTTGGGACAAATGTTCTCACATGACCTTTAATTATTGTACTGCCAGTGGAACCTAGGAAACAGATATCATTAGCAATCTTGCCTGGATAATTAAGAAATAAGTTCAGAGGGATAATTGCTCCATCATTATTTCTCTTTACCTTCTGACAAATTAACTTATTCTTTTTTAATATAATTGAATTGAGCATATGTTCAAATCTACACAATTAACAATGCATTATTTTAAATTAAAAATTTATACACACACAAACTATGGTTATTCCCTCCTTCTACTCCTATACTTTGGGCAGGTGATGGGGATGGGGTGAGGGTAGAGTTTAAGTCAGTTTCAGCCAGTGCTAAGGATCTATTTTGCATTCATCACCTGGGAGTTATGACTATGCCAGTGAGTAGAGAGAATGGGGATTGGAGAAGACAGCCTTTTAAATGTGGCGCTGATTGCTTTTGACATTTTAAATAAAGAAGTTTCTGTGTTATCCTACTGCTCCCTAATGGACTCATGCAGATGAATCAAGACAATACAGAAATGAATTTGAACCAATCTTACAGTGCCTTTGATTGTCCTAGCGGGAGTCCTAAAGCAAAGCCTACACTAAGTGATGTGGGAGGTTCTAGAAGATATTAAAGTGTAGCATGAGACAGCTCTGTCTAAAGCAATGAGTATTAAAATCTTAAATTGGTGGCAGGATTTAAGACTTTTATAAAGGTTCAAACGTCTGCATGTTTAAGCATACTGACTTTGAGAATGGATTTGTTTCTGAAATAGTTCTTCAAGAGTTAAAATGCACTGCATGTTTTAGTAGCTCCTTCTGGCTATAATGACACAGATAAGAGTCAGTGGCCATAGTCTCTCCAAATTTGTCCAGAAGTTGCCCCTTCACCTCCAGAACTTCCTGGTCTCTTAACTAAGACTCAGAAATTCACTGTTAATTGCAAGTCTGGAGTCAGACAAAGATTTTTGGTGAGGAACAAATAATAATAATAAAAAAATTGTTTCCATCTTTTTGCCATCTTTATAGGAGAGAAAATAGAGATAGGCTTATGGTTTGGGGTTTTATGAGTACAATGAAGAACTAGAATGAGATGAATGAAAAAATCCAAAGAGTAGCGAGATTTTGCCTTCTCTCATCATTTCAGAATGAGCACTTTTCAGTCCATGGCATGAGTTAAAAGGTGGAAAAATAGATTATAAAAATCTAAACACATACAACCAAAACTAATTAACTATTTGTACTTACTACATTTAATTGTGTATCTACCAAAAAGGCTTATAGATTGGAAGAGAGAGTTATTTCAGCTAGTTTCCCCAGAAATATATAAAAATAATTAACTCTAATAATAGAAGTTTTAAGTAAGAGTTATATATTTATTATTGCTAACTAAAAATCACCAGAATACTTCATTATCATAAAATATAATAAAACTCAGTACTGATGGTTGGGTGGGGAATTTTAGAAAGTGTCTTTTCATCAGTAGTTAGAATAGGAAGATACACTGGAAAATTCAAAGTAGGGAAATGGGAATAAAGGATTAATATAAGGGTTGGATGATTAAGGTTAACTTACGGTATTGGCACTGAGAGAGAGAGCTAACTGCTGTCAGTTACAGTTTTAAGAGATTTACATATACTAAGTGATATAACCTGGCACAGGCCTATAAGTACTCTTTTATTTTACAGAATTTAAGAACCTATTTTAAGGTTGGCATGGATAGATCCTAGCACAATGCTTGGCACATAGTAGATGCTCAGTGAAATGATTAAATAAATTAGTGACTCAGAATGTGAGAGGCAATGAATGACTAAGAAACAACTCCAAGTTTTTAATCTTGGGGAACTGGGAGAGTAGTAGTATTACCAATAGAAAAACTGAAAAAAGTTGGAACTTGGGAAATTGATACATTTGGTATTAAACAAATGTTTAACCTAAAGGGTGCAGAAATAGTTTTAAGAAAAACATATGTGAGCAGAGTTTTATCTTTTAAGTTTTTTGGTTCTCCAGGCATCTCATAAAATGTTAAATATCCCTCATGGATGAGGAGATTGGGATATATGCTGATTACTGGGACTGCTTCTTTCTGATTCTCAGAAACTTTTTTTTTATAACCTTTTCTTTTATAAACTGGATTTAATTTCGTCTGTACATTTTAACTTTAATGGAGGATAGACTACAGAGAGAAAAAGTCAAAAGTTGTAAGAGTGCAAGATGCCGGCTTAAATGGGACAGGAAAGCTAAAGTAATATTTAATTGTAAGATGTCTAATAGCCATTTTCATTGACTTTTTTGGAAGGTTACAGAGGGAACTTGAAGTGCTTTGCAGTGCTGCAAAGATTATGATAACCAAATCAGTAGAGGAGCAATAAAAAAGTTGAAGCAAAAGGGAAAAGATAAGGATTATTGAAGGGAATGCATAAGCATGCAAGAGAAAATTCCTTAGCAATGAGCTGTCTATATTTAATTCCTCTCTTTCTCCAAATTGTCCTGAATTATTTACATATTGAATAATTAGAAGCTAAACCATCAGCTGTCCAATAGAAGTCTGTTATAAACTTGTATATAATAAAAACTTATAAAATATGATTAGATGGGAAGGCAGTTATTAATCCTGCCAGCAATACCAGCTTAAAATGTTTCCATTACAATGAGCATGAACTAGAAAGGAGCCTATTTTTCTTAATATAAAAGACTTAAATGTGTTTGCTAATTAATATACGTTGACTAAGCTTCACTGTTTCTGTGCCAATTTTATTATTACACTAATCATTTCAGGTTCTATTATAATTATAATGTAGATCGTGACTGTTGGCAGATGAAGGTTATGGATAGTGGGAAAAACTAATTGTGTCTCCAGCAAATATAGGAAGGTAAGCAGTAAATCCAATTAGAATCGCAAATTGATTGATCAACTATATTGTGTATTAATTTTGATAATCAACCCAAGATTTTATTATTTCAAGATTAGTTAATGGCTGAAATAGCAAATATGTGGAAAGGTACATTTACAGCACTGCTTAAAAACCAAGGGTGATTTTGACCCCAGGAGACCTTTGCCAATGTCTGGAGACATTTTTGATGATTGTTATGATTTGGGGAATGGGTGTTGCTACCAGCATCTAGTGGGTGCAATAAGGCACAGGTCAGCTTCCATAAGAAATAATTATTTAGTACAAAATGGCAACAGTGCTGGAGCTGAAAAACACTAATTTCCAGCATGTATTTGTTATGGTTGTTTGTCCTCAAATTTTCCTTATTTGGGATTATATATGTATTGCCATGGACTTCAGATTATCTATAATAACTCTCAAAAGAACTCCTTTCTCTTTGTAAAGGTCACATGGGCAAGACCATCCTTATATGTCTTAATGATCATAAAATGATGACAACAGTGACTTGATGTCTAAAATATTTTCGCTCCAAGGCAAATTTTCATTACTTTAACCTAATTATTTTCTCCATTTTATGTCAACTACAAGATAGGATGGTGTCTGGGAAAGACATAGACATGTGGTGAGGACAACCTATGTCTTCATGTCCTTGAGAAACAATTGCTCATTCATTAACCTAACTGGAAAACTCAAACCTGAACGCTTTTATTCATTTTCATTTTGTTTGACAACTATAGGTCTAAATATTATAAATATTCCTCCACAACAAATATCGAACTACAGATGTTTTCTGCATGTAGTTTAAACTGTGATTTTAAAAAGTTTCTTACTGTCCTTTTTTTAACTGATATATCATTCACTTTTTTAAAAAAAACTTGTTTATTTATGAATCTATTCAATTCTGATTGCCTCTACAGCCACTGTGAAATGTCATCCCAACAAGACTTGTTTTGCCTAGTCTTTCTTGCCTTTCTCCAATCCATGGATCATATAACATTTAGAATGCTCTTAACACTACTTGTGTGCCACGCTAGGCTTTGATTCCTCTAGTGATTCCCACTGTACTTCAGATAAAATTCAAGATGATTAAAATTACCTACAGGGGTGCTAATGATTTGGCCCCTGCTTCCCTATTTTATGTCTCAGGTTCTTTCTCAGATGAATGTGTTCGGATGACATCAACTTTGCTCTTCCTGCCTTAGGGACTTTGAATATGCTGAATGCTCTCTCTAGCAAGCTCTTCTTAATCATTATGATCTCTGTCTAGATGTCATTTCCTCACATAAACCTTGTATAACTTTGCTCATTTAAAATTAGGGACCCCCTCCTTTAATATTTAATTTTGTTATTCATAGCATAATAAGAGTATGTAATTATCCATCTATTTTATTTTATAAGTGTTTGAGTAATATACCTCTCCAACTAGAGAGTAAACTCATCAAGGCACCAATATATCTCAGTATTGCTCATCCTTGTCTTAACAGATCCCAAAACAGTACCTGACAGAAAACAGACACTCAATAAACCTAGAATGCTTCAGTGTAATTTAAGACTATTGTGATTAACTAATTAACCTTTTATCATGCAGAATAAGTAATGCAATTTTTAATCTTATCATATGCCTTATTTCACAAATATGCTTAGAACTACAGTTTAAAAAAAAAATTCCTTCAACCATGCAAGATATAGTTTTTGAGGAGTTGTTGAATTTGGATGACATAATCAGAAGCTGTCAAAGCACATATCATGACAAATTTTAGCCTGAGACTGCCAGTCAAGATGTATTCCATTTAAAACAATCATGAGGTGAGAAGCAAAAAGAACTATAATCCTGCAGCCTGTGGAACAAAAACCAAATTCACAGAAAGATAGACAAGATGAAAAGGCAAAGGGCTATGTAACAGATGAAGGAACAAGATAAAACCCCAGAAAAACAGCTAAATGAAGTGGAGATAGGCAACATTCCAGAAAAAGAATTCAGAATAATGATAGTGAAGATGATCCAGGACCTTGGAAAAAGAATGGAGGCAAAGATCGAGAAGACGCAAGAAATGTTTAACAAAGACCTAGAAGAACTAAAGAACAAACAAACAGAGATGAACAATACAATAACTGAAATGAAAACTACACAACAAGGAATCAATAGCAGAATAACTGAGGCAGAAGAACGGTTAAGTGACCTGGAAGACAGAATGGTGGAATTCACTGCTGTGGAACAGAATAAAGAAAAAAGAATGAAAAGAAATGAAGACAGCCTAAGAGACCTCTGGGACAACATTAAACGCAACAACATTCGCATTATAGGGGTCCCAAAAGGAGAAGAGAGAGAGAAAGGACCACAGAAAATATTTGAAGAGATTATAGTCGAAAACTTCCCTAACATGGGAAAGGAAATAGCCACCCAAATCCAGGAAGCACAGCAAGTCCCAAACAGGGTAAACCCAAAGAGAAACACGTCGAGACACATAGTAATCAAATTGGTAAAAATTAAAGACAAAGAAAAATTATTGAAAGTAGCAAGGGAAAAACAACAAGTAACGTACAAGGGAACACCCATAAGGTCAACAGCTGATTTCTCAGCAGAAACTCTACAAGTCAGAAGGGAGTGGCATGACATATTTAAAGTGATGAAAGGGAAGAACATACAACCAAGATTACTCTACCCATCAAGGATCTCATTCAGATTCAATGGAGAAATCAAAAGATTTACAGACAAGCAAAAGCTAAGAGAATTCAGCACCACCAAACCAGCTCTACAACAAATGCTAAAGAAACTTCCCTCACTGGGAAACACAAGAGAAGAAAAGGACCTACAAAAACAAACCCAAAACAATTAAGAAAATGGTAATAGGAACATACATAATGATAATTACCTTAAATGTGAATGGATTAAATATTCCACCCAAAAGACACAGACTTGCTGAATGGATACAAAACGAAGACCCATATATATGCTGTCTACAAGAGACCCACTTCAGACCTAGGGACACATACAGACTGAAAGTGAGGGGATGGAAAAAGATAATCCATGCAAATGAAAATCAAAAGAAAGCTGGAGTAGCAATTCTCATATCAGACAAAATAGACTTTAAAATAAAGAATGTTACAAGAGACAAGGAAGGACACTACATAATGATCAAGGGATCAATCCAAGAAGAAGACATAACAATTTTAAATATATATGCACCCAACATAGGAGCACCTCAATACATAAGGCAACTGCTAACAGCTATAAAAGAGGAAATCGACAGAAACACAATAATAGCGGGGGAATTTAACACCTCACTTACACCAATGGACAGATCATCCAAACAGAAAATTAATAAGGAAACACAAGCTTTAAATGACACAATAGAACAGATAGATTTACTTGATATTTATAGGACATTCCATCCAAAAACAGCATATTACACTTTCTTCTCAAGTGTGCATGGAACATTCTCCAGGATTGATCACATCTTGGGTCACAAATCAAGCCTCAGTAAATTTAAGACAATTGAAATCATATCAAGCATCTTTTCTGATCATGATGCTATGAGATTAGAAATCAATCACAGGGAGAAAAACATAAAAAACACAAACACATGGAGGCTAAACAATACGTTACTAAATAACCAAGACATCACTGAAGAAATCAAATAGGAAATCAAAAAATACCTAGAGACAAATGACAATGAAAACACGAAGATCCAAAACCTATGGGATGCAGGAAAAGTAGTTCTAAGGGGGAAGTTTATAACAATACAAGCCTACATCAAGAAACAAGAAAAATCTCAAATAAACAATCTAACCTTACACCTAAAAGAACTAGAGAAAGAAGAACAAACAAAACCCAAAGTTAGCAGAAGGAAAGAAAGCATAAAGATCAGAGCAGAAATAAATGAAAAAGAAATGAAGGAAATGATAGCAAAGATCAATAAAACTAAAAGCTGGTTCTTTGAGAAGATAAACAAAATTGATAAACCATTAGCCAGGCTAATCAAGAAAAAAAGGGAGAAGACTCAAATCAATAGAATTCGAAATGAAAAAGGAGAAGTAACAACTGACACTGCAGAAATACAAAGGATCATGAGAAATTACTACAAGCAACTATATGCCAATAAAATGGAAAGCCTCGAAGAAATGGACAAATTCTTAGAAATGCACAACCTTCCGAGACTGAACCAGGAAGAAATAGAAAATATGAACAGACCAATCACAAGCACTGAAATTGAAACTGTGATTAAAAATCTTCCAACAAACAAAAGCTCAGGACCAGATGGCTTCACAGGTGAAGCATTTAGAGAAGAGCTAACACCTATCCTCTTAAACTCTTCCAAAATATAGCAGAGGGAGGAACACTCCCAAATTGATTCTATGAGGCCACCATAACCCTGATACCAAAACCAGACAAAGATGTCACAAAGAAAGAAAACTACAGGCCAATATCACTGATGAACATAGATGCAAAAATCCTCAACAAAATACTAGCAAACAGAATCCAACAACACATTAAAAGGATCATACACCATGATCAAGTGGGCTTTATCCCAGGGATGCAAGTATTCTTCAATATACGCAAATCAATCAATGTGATACACCATATTAACAAATTGAAGAATAAAAACCATATGATCATCTCCATAGATGCAGAAAAAGCCTTTGACAAAATTCAACACCAATTTATGATAAAAACTCTCCAGCAGGTGGGCATAGAGGGAACCTACCTCAACATAATAAAGGCCACATACGACAAACCCACAGCCAACATCATTCTCAATGGTGAAAAACTGAAAGCATTTACTCTAAGATCAGGAACAAGACAAGGATGTCCACTCTCACCACTATTATTCAACATAGTTGTGGAAGTCCTAGCCACGGCAATCAGAGAAGAAAAAGAAACAAAAGGAATACAAATTGGAAAAGAAGTAAAACTTCTACTGTTTGTAGATGACATGATACCATACATAGAGAATCCTAAAGATGTCACCAGAAAACTACTAGAGCTAAGCAATTAATTTGGTAAAGTTGCAGGATACAAAATTAATGAACAGAAATATCTTGCATTTCTATACACTAATGATGAAAATCTGAAAGAGAAATTAAGGAAATACTCCCGTTTACCACTGCAACAAAAAGAATAAAATACCTAGGCATAAACCTACCTAGGGAGACAAAAGACCTGTATGCAGAAAACTATAAGACACTGATGAAAGAAATTAAAGATGATACAAACAGTTGGAGAGATATACCATGTTCTTGGATTGGAAGAATCAATATTGTAAAAATGACTCTATTACCCAAAGCAATCTACAGATTCAATGCAATCCCTATCAAGTTACCAATGGCCTTTTTGACAGAACTGGAACACAAAAATCTTAAAATTTGTATGGAGACACAGAAGACCCTGAATAGCCAAAGCAGTCTTGAGGGAAAAAAACGGAGCTGCACGAATCAGGCTCCCAGACTTCAGACTATACTGCAAAGTGACAGTAATCAAGATAATATGGTACTAGCACAAAAACAGAAATATAGATCAATGAAACAGGATAGAAAGCCCAGAGATAAACGCATGTACCTATGGTCAACTAATCTATGACAAAGGAGGCAAGGATATACAATGGAGAAAAGACAGTCTCTTCAATAAGTGGTGTTGGGAAAACTGGACAGCTACATGTAAAAGAATGAAATTAGAACACTCCCTAACACCATACACAAATATAAACTCAAAATGGATTAGAGACCTAAATTTAAGACTGGACACTATAAAACTCTTAGAGGAAAACATAGGAAGAACACTCTTTGACATAAATCACAGCAAGATCTTTTTTGATCCATCTCCTAGAGTAATTGAAATAAAAACAAAAATAAACAAATGGGACATAATGAAGCTTAAAAGGTTTTGCACAGCAAAGGAAACTACAAACAAGATGAAAAGACAACCCTCAGAATGGGAGAAAATATTTGCAAACGAGTCAATGGACAAAGGATTAATCTCCAAAATATATAAACAGCTCATGCAGCTCAATATTAAAGAAACAACCCAATCCAAAAATGGGCAGAAGACCTAAATAGACATTTCTCCAAAGAAGACATACAGATGTCCAGGAAGCACATGAAAAGCTGCTCAACATCACTAATTATTAGAGAAATGCAAATCAAAACTACGATGAGGTATCACCTCACACCAGTTAGAATGGGCATCATTAGAAAATCTACAAACAACAAATGCTGGAGAGGGTGTGGAGAAAAGGGAACCCTCTTGCACTGTTGGTGGGGATGTAAATTGATACAGCCAATATGGAGAACAGTATGGAAGTTCCTTAAAAAACTAAAATTAGTATTACTATATGACCCAGCAATCCCACTACCTGTCATACACCCAGAGAAATCCATAATTCAAAAAGACACATGCACCCTAATGTTCATTGCATTACTATTTACAATAGCGAGGACATGGAAGCAACCTTAATGCCCATCGACAGATGAATGGATAAAGAAGATGTGGTACATATATAGAATGGAATATTACTCAGTCATATAAAGGGATGAAATCGGGTCATTTTTAGAGACGTGGATGGATCTAGAGACTGTCATACAGAGTGAAATAAATCAGAAAGAGAAAAACAAATATCGTAGATTAACGCATATATGTGGATCCTAGAAAAATGGTACAGATGAACAGGTCTGCAGGGCAGAAATTGAGACACACATGCAGAGAATAAATGTATGGACACCAAGGGGGGAAAGTGGCGCAGGAGTGGTGGTGTGATGATTTGGGAGATTGTGATTGACATGTATACACTAATATGTATCAAATGGATAACTAGTAAGAACCTGCTGTATAAAAAAATAAATAAAATTAAATTAAAAAATAAAACCATCATAAGGCAATTTGCTTATAGTATTTAAGATGGTTAGTGAGAATACATACCTAGTTATTCTATAATAACAAGATACACTGTAAAGATGGCAGACAACTAGACTGAACTAGAACTAGTCAATGAGAAGTACAGAAGTAAGGGTATTTTCTGTTATTTTGGAAATTTTGTGGGACTGCATCAAACTGCTCTTTCATATTCACCTATGGTTTCTGTTCTATATTTACAGAACTGGTCACTTTGAATCTTATGCTCATCTTTTTTTTTTTTTTTTTTAGAAAACTATGTTAATTAAATCTCACTTTTGATTGAACACTAATCTAATATGTCTCAATTTTTTATGCATTAAGAAATAGGGTTTACTAAAGATAGAACTTACGTCTAGTTATAAAATTGTATTACGCTGATCATGGGCTTATCAGTAATCACTAAGAAAGAAACTGTTGTCATGGATCCAGTAGACCATGTTCACTTGTAAGAGATATGTCCTAAGAACTTTCCTAAATCCCTAATTTTTGTGATTACAAGAAAAAATTCATCCATAGGGTCCTGTTTTCCTATTTTTATATATTAGTTTATACTAACAATAATAATGAAAAGAAAAATGAGACAGTGTAACATATGGATTGGAACTGAGATTTTAATGGAATCAGAAGAGTGCAAAGCTGGAAGTACATATTCACGTATACTTAGCACAGGGTACCTGACAGAATCCCAAAGTAAATCACAGATACAGGGATCGTTCACACGGTCTCAGATGCAAAGTGCGAATGCTGTCGTCAATGATAACACAAGCAAAGGAACAAACATTAGCTACTTCATTGCCCTTGTTTGTGATCATCTACTAAACATAAAATTCAATTGTTCTTTCGACTTGAAGATTCAGTTTAATTTTCCTATGAGGAATACTTGTAAACAGTTTAAAAGACAGATAGTACAAAAGATCTTATAGCAATCACATCTGGTCCCACTTTTTCCACTTCCCAGTTGGGCTCAAGGCGCCAACTCCTTTCAGTTCTTTTAGCTACTGCTTCCATGTTTTAAAAGTAATTAATGCAATTCAACCATTCAGTAAACAGTTACTGTCTCCAATGTGCCAGGCACTGTTCTAGGCACTTGGGACAAATGAGCAAACAAAGAAAGACACCTGCCCTCATGGAGCTTGTAATCTAAAGGGGAGGGGACCAAAAATAGATTTGATAAATTAGTAGAACATAGTAACTTATATAGTATAATAGAGAATAACTGCTATGGAAAAGGAAAAAGGATAGGGCAAGATGGGTGGAAAGTACTGAAGGGAAAAGTAGTCAGCAATTTTGAATAAAGTGATCAGGGTAACCTTTCAAAGAATGCGACATTTGAGCAAAGACTTGACAGAGAGGGAGTTGCCATATGGATGTTTCCTTAGAGTTCCTGTACTCTATGCATTTGCTACTTTTATTCTCTGTTTTTCCTATTTTAGACATTCCTGAAATATCTGTCGATCCTTGAAGATTCATTTGGATTTAACAGTAAGGGATTTAAAGCATTTTATATGCTCTGTGTACATGGGTAGGGCTTGTTGATTGGTAGAATTCATTTTAGGGTGATAAAGCAACAAATCATCCTTTCTATTGGAAAGCCCCAAATATTAGTATCTTACTTATTTTCTCTAGGAGGGGTCAGTTTCTCTAGAGAAAAAACTCTCTCTCTCTCTGTATGTATATAGTTCCTGGTCTTGGAGCATAAGTATGGCTGCTGGCCTTGTAATGGATTAGGGAATAAAGCTGAGGGTCTTACTATTCACTTAGAGCATTTTATTTAATTTCCATCCTTCAATATTCTTGGTGTTTTGCATTCAGGAACTTCCTCAATAATTTCTCCTTGAGAGAAGGAGATAATCCACTGGCTCTTGTAGATCTGAGTTGGGGTTGTCACTGGCTACCTGGAAAAGGACGGTATACCTTAGGAGTCTAAGTGTGCCTTCAATAGATTTGTCCACTAGTTCTCTTATTTTCAAGCCCATCTTTTACTCTCACCTTCCAGGCTCCCTGGTCTCTTAAATTCCTAAAACCTTTCTGGGAATCTGTTGGAAAATCACCTTGATTCTTAACTTTACCCTTTCTCTCTGCACATTTTAGCATTTTCTGTTTCACTAATTCAGTTAACATATCTCAGACCAAGTTCCATTTTCCAAAACTGCATTTATATCTTGTCCAGCTGCAGTTTCATTTTCTATTCTGTCATTATAGATATTTACATTTTTAATTCTTTTTTAGTACTATTGGTAGAGTTCCTGAGGGCACGGCAATAGATATGAAGTCAATCAACCATGTTTAACCAGAAGTCAGTACAATTCAGTTAAATAAATATTTATCTGGGCTCTATCTAGTGAGAGGCACTGTGCAAGGTGTTATTGGGAACACACAAATTATTAGAATGATTTCTAGGCTGCAAAGGCTCAAAGGTTTGTGTGGGAGATAGATACAACCTTATACAGCCCTAACTCAAACCAGATTGATAAATACCATACGCTGAGTTGAACAGTGCCCTCCAAAAATGCACATCCACCAAGAACCCCAGAACACAGCCTTATTTGGAAATAGGTCTTTGCAATTGTAGTCAAGTTAAGATGAGGTTATATTGGATTAGGAACTCCTGGGGCCACTAGAAGCTGAAACAAGCAAGGAAGGAGTCTTCTCTAGAGGAAACATGGCCATGCTGAGACCTTGATTTCAGATTTCTAGCTTCCAGCATTTGAGAGAATAAGTTTCCTTTGTTTTAAGACACCAAGTTTGTGGTACTCTGTTATGGCAGCTCTAGGAAATCGGAACATGTTATAATACCAGTACAAAGTGTAATAGGAGAACACAAGCAGAACACAGCTCACCACATGTAACATAGGAGAGACGAGAACTTCTGCATTTACCTTTGATCAAGTGGAAATTCTACAAGTGAAAATGTGTTTGACATTATTAAATTATATGAAGCTCTTGATTATTTGACTGCTTTTTCAGTGACAAATGCTAAAGTGAAGATTTTTTACCACATCTACACATTTACACTTTAAAAATCACATCTTTTCTCAAAAATAATACCTTCTGAATATATTTGAGAAAATAAAAGCACACACAGTTAACATCATGTAGTCATTATTTCTGAAAGAAAGTTGAATTGTGATTACAAGGCATTCTTGGCTCATGAATTTCTTTTCTATCAATAGCCATGCCCTCATTACATTTAGGCTGGCTTTCTAACTTCATTAACATTGAGAATAACTTTTAAAGAAATATTCTCTTTTATTATTATAATTCAAGTTGTTACCAAGATTATCTCAGATAAAGCAAGAGTAATACTTTTTGGCATATATATTTGAATGTCTTGGAAGTGGAGATGAATGTTTAAAAAATTGAAGTCTAGAAAGAGATAAATCTTGTTTGACAAATTCTAAAGACATCTGAAGAAAGTGAGACGTGCTGGTGATGTTAAGATTCAAATTGTTAACATTTGTTCAGCAATTACGTATGAATTAACCAACCAATCGTTATAGAATTGATGCTCCTAAGACATTTCCAGTAAGCTTTGCAATCTAATTTTTAAAAGTTAACCAAAATCTTTAGGGAAGCTGAACCGGTGAAACAAGCTATGGCTGTAAACGCACTGCAGTTATCTGAAAATTGTTTAGATAGAGAGGAAAAAGACTTCATTCATCATTTGTAAGATCAAACATTTCCACTTGAGTAACTCACAATATATAATAAAATAGTTTGGTCCAGTTTCTCTCTTGGAGGCCAAGCTCATACTAGTAATGCTTTTTTTCAAGCTTAAAAAGTGAAGAGTCTTTATTTTCTTCTAAAATCCTATAGCCTCATCCAAAACAAAATTGTAGCTTGCCTCCAGGCCTATGCCTCCTCCTGTGTTCCCTTTATTGATAAACTGAAGCATGCAATTGTCAAGAGAGAAAACTGAGTCTTCCTAAGCTATCATTCAGCTCTAACATCCAATCAGTTGCTGAGTTCTTAAACCACTAATCTCATGCCTTGGCCTCTTTTCTATTCTCTCCATCACTGCTCCAGGTAGGATCCCATTACGTCTTGACTAAATTACCCTAGTGGTCTCCCAGGTGGTTTCTCCTAGACCATTTTCTACACCATTCCCAGAATGATCATTCTGAATTACAAATCTGGTCAACTTAATCCTTGCTTAAAATCCTTCAATGCTCCCTGTAATTTTCAGAATAAAATTCATACTCCTTAGCTTAGCACAAAAAGCCCTTTATGATCTTTCATGCTAATAGTTCAGCATGATTTCTCAAGACCTCATCACATTGTTTGCTCTAGCTGCACTAAACCATCAGATCAAAACCTTGGGGCACATTCTGTTCATCTCCACCATGCCCTTGCCCATATTCTCCTCTTAAAGTGGGGCTACCCCTCCCCACCATTTATGATAAGCTGATGATACGTTATCCTGCAAAACTCCTTTCAAATGCCCCCTCCTTGGTGGGTTTGCCAACCATTAAGTTGTAGTATAGCCAGGTAACCAGCTTAATATTTGAGCTTTCAGCCTGGAAACAAATAAAGAAAATAGGGCATTTATAACTATGGTATTTTTAAGTAAGTTTTACTCTTATCGTATGTAATCTAATTTGTGATAGACTATTTTTTAATGCAATCCCTAATGCATAATAGCTAAGAACAGTGTTTAAGAGCATGGCCTCTGGAATTAGTCATCCTGTGTTCAAATCCTGGCACTATCATTTGCTAGCTGTGTGATTTTGGGCAAATACTCCTCTAAGCATCAAATTGCAACAAAGTAATACCACTGACTGATGGCACAGAGCTCATATTTATTTGCAGATCGTTCATGATTTCATCATACAAATCCTAGAACTGTATTTTATTTTATTTTTTATTTTTTAACTTCCTTATTGGAGTATAATTGCTTTACAATGGTGTGTTAGTTTCTGCTTTATAACAAAGTGAATCAGTTATACATATACATATATCCCCATATCTCTTCCCTCTTGCGTCTCCCTCCCTCCCACCCTCCCTATCCCACCCCTCTAGGTGGTCACAAAGCACTGAGCTGATCTCCCTGTGCTATGCGGCTGCTTCCCACTGGCTATCTATTTTACATTTGGTAGTGTATATATGTCCATGCCACTGTCTCACTTCGCCCCAGCTTACCCTTCCCCCTGCCCATATCCTCAAGTCCATTCTCTAGTAGGTCTGCGTCTTTATTCCCGTCTTGCCCTACAACTGTATTTTAAAAGGAATAGGTTTATAGGTACTTATAATCAGTCTAGATCCTAAATGATGTGAATGGAAAGAATATTGCTGTAATATGTTAAATACCTGCTACAATAATCTTTGGACGGCCAAAATACTAATAGAACTCAGCATCGTCTAATGTTATGTTGCTTACTGAAGCACTATTTCTTGAGAATAAATCATTGGAAAGAGAAGCAAGAGATGGACTTTGTGGTGAGATATTCTTTTTGTAATTCCTCACCTGTTCTCACTAGGAATAGAGCCAATCTACTAGAAACTGGTATTTGCTACCTAGGGTTGCTATTTACTGCCTCAGCTTTATCAACAGAGAGAATCCAAATAATGAATTCAGAGTAGTTTTATCTTCTATTTAACTGTACCCGATTAAAATACACATACAATTAGAAGTTTATTTTTGTAGATTAAAGTTATTAAAATGGATATTTTGATGCAATTTAAACATAATTTATTCTACAGAAGAAATAATATTTTTGTGTTGAATTTTCATCACATGAATTTATTTAAACTACAAAATTCTCAAACACTGTGAAGCATGCTGGGTTAATTAGCATTAGAGAGCAAAAATATCATTGCATGTTATTTACAGTAGAATCTTCAAGCTCTTTTGGCGAGATTCATGTTCTAGCACATTTTCCAGAAATAACATTTAATAGTGCTACATGATATAAGTGATATAAATTAAGCTGAATCATGAAATGAGGCACTTATTTTTCTTCTCAGCCTTTCTGAAGAGTAGAAGAGAAAGAAACACTAATTTATTTGAAAGTCTTTGTTCTTTTTTTTTAAAATGAAAAATATTATTTTCACAAGAAGTTCATGTTTTTGAGAGGTAGCCGTAGGACAACTTGGTGCCCTGCTCTTGCCTGACCTGTAATTTTGTATCTCTGCTGTATCTTTTTCTGCTCGCCCCAAACCCCATCCCAACACAAACACTTGAATTTACTTTCCTAAATGGTGTAGGTAAACTCTTAAGAAACTTGCTTTCAATGAAACAAAACAAAACAACTTATAGCAGAGTATCAGCTTTCAAGAGAATGTCGCAAATCAACATTAGGTGGTAGGAATAAAGCAAAAGCTATCCAGCTGATAGAATCATCTACTTTACCTTATCTCATAGGTCCACATGCCTGCCTCTAAAATCAATACTTCTTGGGACTGACAAAGACTCCTTCCTCTTTGACCTAACTTTAATCAGGTTCCCCGAGCAGACCTCTCCCCGAGCAGCAGGTTCCAGCAGACCTCTGCTGGACAAGGTCTGACTTCGAGCTTCCCTCACTGTACCTCAAGAATCCAGTTTGGGCAAGAATACTGATGAGTCAGCTTAGTGAAAATTTCCTACCCTTGGTATGTGCCCATTCTAGATATCTGATTTGAATTCCTTATCCCCCAAACTCAAAATCTTATCACCCTGGCCTGCCTTTAGCAAGAAATCTATTGAGCACATGTAGCAAGAATCTCCCTTACCCCGGATATTTCCTCTTAGTAATTTTATATCCACTGATTCTTACCCTTCTCCGTAGTTATAAATCCCTGCTTGTCCTCATTGGGGTTGGAGTTTAGTCCCCTTTCTTTCCCTGACTACAAAACCTCACTGTAGTAGCTCCCTTTGAATAAAGTCTGCTTTACCATCTTTAACAAGTATCATGAATAATTTTTCTCTTTAACCAGTCCTCAGACCAAATATTTCCTCTTTTCTGGTCTCATAGAACCAGGACACGTTTCTTTGAGGCTACAGAATTACAGAAAACTCTCTCAGTACATCAAAGAGGGCTTCTAAGAGAATACTACTCCACAACAGAGTAGAATCTTTGATACTTTATATTGTCTATGCTGTCATAAATTTTTTACATAGAATCTTTGAAGACAAAACATGGCACAAATTTATTTAGTTCATCTATCCTCTCATCTGTACTGCCATAATCTTACATAGTAAGTGATCAAAAATATTGATTGAATGAATTTCAGTTGTATATTTGTAAAGAGTAGAATTTTCCAACTTATTCTTGTTCTCCATTTGGGAATAGAGGTTTCTATTCTGAATTCAGCTCAATTTGAATATGTAATCATTTAAATAGGAATCTCTCTTCCTGAGATGGATCATGAGTTTCCCCCTTAGAATGGTGTGAAGATGCTTGTTGTTTTTTTTTTTTTTTCCTACCTAGGATTTAATTTAGAATCATGTTATGGGAGTTGGACACTTATCTGAGAACTTTCTCTACTATCCCAGCATTCTGCAAATTGATTGGGGAAATAAAATATTACCCTGAAAAGAAACTCTCATTCAGGATTCCCTGTGGGTCTCAATTATTCCAAACTTGATATACCAAGGCAGCAACTTCATATAGGTGGTTACTGTTTTGGTTCTGCTGATGTTTGTGTAGTGGTGCTTGAAGAAAGAGTAAGAAGATAGAGAAACCATTTGAGGATTTAATGACCAAGCATGGTGGGACACGCCATAGAGAGGGCAGGTTTCAAAATAGCATTACTACACACAGATGTACACCTTGCACTACCGAGTCCTTATCTAGTTTCCATACCTGTCCTATCATCAAGTTGCACACTCTCATCATGAGGCCTTGTCTGTTGCTTCTCTCCTTGCTTCTTAACCTTTCTCCCTTCTCTGGCCTACATTACCTGCAAGTGAAATGTGCTGAAGGTAATTGATACACTGAGGGCCAACTTCCTTTAAAAGAAATCAGTAGACCTGACTTGACAACCATGTCTTTAGCAAAAAAAGGCAGACACACAAAAAATGCCCTAATTTGTAGTCTATTTAATGAATAGTTATTGCATGCCTACTATGTGTAAAGCACTTTCACATATGGTATCACATTTAATGCCGGGTGGTAGAACCATATTTGATATGTAAATGAATACTCCAAGGGAGTAAATAATCAGTAACCATAGCAAATAAACATTACTACCAGGATTCAAACTCTTGTCTATTTGAGTCAAAGTTTGCACAGGGCACAATAGGAAGGGGCAAATGCCAGTAGGTAATTACTAGCATTTATGGCATGTTTTAGTTGCTTTCATTAAATTATCTCAAAACAACACTATGAAGTAGATATTTTCATTTCCAATTCCAAAGAGAAACTAAAGGTTCACATAGATTAAATAACTTGTGTGAGGTCACAAAGCCAGAAGGTGGTTGAGCAGGCACTTAATCCACGTCAAACACTTAATTGGTATGCTATGATGCTATGTGGCCATATAACAAGAGGTGTACAGAATTTCAGGAAAGGTCCAAATATTATGTACAGCTACCACCAAATTAAAAAGAAAATTGATAACAAACTGGACAAAATCACCAAAAGACTTCAGAAACAAGGCATTGCTCCAGTGTCTTTCTATCTGATTAGTTTGGGAAACTCTCTAATCCTGAATTACATTAACAAGATACTCCCAAAAACCTGTTGCAGAGAAAATAAGTAAAGGTTATTATCATTTTACTTAAGAAGAATGAAAGCTCTTTCTTGCATGTGATTTTCTAAACTTACCCCATAATTAGCTGTGAAAATGAGATTAGAAACTCCTGTCTCTGACAACCAAATCATTCCTTAATCTAAGCTGCAATCATTATAGAAATTTAAGGCTTGGAGATCCACCATTGTTTTAAACAGAATACAGAATCAAAACTCTCATTCTCCATTTGAAAAATCACTGAAACCAACTGACCTGTACTTTGCAAGAAATTGTGTTCATTGACTGTATCCTTGGTAGATAAAAATAGAATGTATAAAGCAATTAATTAAACTATAATCAGTAAACAATAATCCTAACCTTGCACATGAACTTTTTATCCCAGTGTCAATAATAGGTTTTAAGAGACATTATGAATTACAGATAAATGTAGTCAAATATATTGCAATTTTAATTTGCTAGCCCTGTTTATTCTCAACAAAGGAAGTATACATGTAATACCCTGAAAATGTGTTTTCTAATTAAACATTTCTTTTGTTTAATTAGTGCCTCATGTCACAAACATTAAATTTGACTTCATTTGAATCAAAAGATTCCATTTGATCCTTAAAAAAGCTAAAAAAAATATATGAAGGACCAGCTTTACTATACCCATTTAAAAACTGTAGGAACTGAGGATAAGAGAGTGTAAATAATCAATCTAGAATGTTAGAGCACTTTGAATTGCAATTGGAGTCTAACTCCAAAACCATGGGGAATAAATGTGAATTAGATTTTAAAAAAATCCAAATTAGAGAGGATTTTAGAAGTTGCTTAGTCAGCATAGAGATTGGTTTCTACATTGTATATGAGAGAAGAGAAATAAGATCCTTTCAGTGTATAGAAGTTCTATGTTTGAGCACTTGGGGGTGAGGGTAGAGCAAGAAAACTCTTCTGGGAGGTTATAACATTGTACCTGTAAAATAGGTCTTATACCTGGAAAGAAAGCATTAGTATAAATAGCAGGTACAGAAGAGGAAACCTGACCTCTGATTTTTCTCAGCGAAAGGTGGAGAGACTCCGCAGGATCAGTCTGGAATCTAGCCTTCTAGCTGCTTCTGCTTCAAGTTGTGTTCGAGAGAATCCTAAATCTAGCTGTTCAAAGCACAATGCAATCTTCTCGTCTCTCTTAAGGGGAGTGAAGGTAGGTACTTATGAGTTGTAGCAATCAGGAAATAAATGTTTTGCTAGTAGCAGCACAGGCCTGGGATGTGTTTAGGTTACTTATCTCTGAAAGGGCCTTCAATAAAAATTCACTCAAACTGGTGGGTCAATCCATGGAGAAGAACAACAATGGACTATCAGCTGTTTAATCAATTCAAATGGTGTTCATGACACCACTGGAAGATTATCTCTATCTCTCTGATCCAAAATCTGTTAAGATTTGATTTTATGTGTTGATTTCTCTATGTGTGCAGGCACCCAAACACACATGTGTGGAAACAAGATACCTATCAGTGTCTCTCTATAGACATTTTCGACATACTCAGTAGTTTTGAATGTTCAAAATCTAGGCATCTTTTAGCTAGTTAAATGCATAGGAAGCTGTTTTACTCTAAGAAATAAGAGGAAAATAGTTTATTTCTCAATATTTCCTAGCTATTGTCAGTGCTAGCGTAATTTTCACCATTATTTGTTTCTTTGAAGGTGGGAGAGATATCGGCATGTGCCTTATTAAGATAGTCTGAATATGGTAATTTTCATAATGAGATTTATTATATATGCCTCCTGGAATAAAAAGAGGACTGCTCTATTCTAAAGCATTTAAATGGCTGTAGGATAGTTACATTCCATTATTTTTAATGGAACTAAATTTGTATTCTGTTCATTAGAATGCTGAATGAGTTGAAGAAACAAGCTCTGTTCTTATATCACTCATGTAATGAGGTAGTGTATAAAAAATTCAGTTTTGTGGTGTCACACACATGGATGGAATTTAAATGAATATAAATTAATAGCAAATACCCCATCAAAGAATACAGGTGATTTTTTTTTTTTTTCTGTTTTTGGTAGTTCATGATTTCATGGCACACAACCCAGCTCAACAAAATTTTATCAAATGTATGTAATGCTGCAGCTAACATTTGAAAGATTTAAAAGGCTTCCTGTTTTTCACTCACTTCTCTCATGCCTGGTGCAGTGTTTTGCTTATGGTAGAAATGTAATGAATGCTTGTTCAATTAAAGCAAAAGAATTTAAGATGCAATGGGATTGAGTTACAATGTGACTGAACAATTTGTCCATAAACTCTGAACCAGTGTCAAAATGAATGGTTTGTATTTTCATTCCCTAATTCACCAAAATGAATCTAAAATATCTCTAGGGCAATTTATCCTGTTTTATTTACTTATTTCTAAATATGTTTGAAATAACTGATGAGATACAGTAAGCACAAAGGACCATGACAATCTTCCATTTTGTTTCTATAGTTCTCCAGACACTAATTGCATTTATTAGGGTAATTTACTTTGTCAATTTCAGCTTCCTGATCTTTCCTTTTCGCTCATTCCAGCTCCCATGTAAATCTTACCACTAAATATTTATAATACAACTCATCTAGATTTTTTTAATTTATCTTTACTACTAAATTTTAGCAAAGGTCAGATAAACTTAAGTTGACTTTTAGAGTTTTGTTGATCTTACAACAAATTATTCTACAGTGAACATGATCTTTCCCTTTTTTTTCTTCTTTGCATTGCTTTTTAGCAGCAAAAGACATAGAAGCTGGACATCACCAAGCTTGCCTAATTATAAGATATAGCTCCTGAAACTTCTTGTATCTTTACCCACAGTATTTTCTGCTTTTAGATATACAGCTAAATTAGAGTGGGAACTACAATTTATTGAATCTGTTGAATGCTACTATACCACAGTGGTTACATATATATTTCACAATATCTCTGTGAGGTAGATATTACTATCCTAGAAAATTAAACTATGTTAAATATTGATACTTGTCTAGAATCACTAGATTAAAAAAGATGTAGAAATGGAATTTTAGGAGCTTCCCTATTCAATTCAAAAGTCTGTATTCTTTCTACCATACCAGATAATAACCTGAAATATAGTTTTGAAATAAGGCTGAATGGAAACCTAGTCTGGTGAAATTCATTTTTTGATCAGTATACTTGTGATTCCCCAAACACATTGATTTTGCTAACTTACAGGTAATACTAGATATATTTTACTTCCACCTTTTTGTAATCATAAACATATTTATTACTGTAGAATATTGCTTCCCAGTCCTCAGCTGTCTAAAAACAAGGGAAGGAAAAAAAAAATCTCTAAGAGCACCCTGAATTTGGGGTGGAATACTTATGTTATTCATTCTGCTTAAGGTAATTTTCTGTATTATATTAACAGTCACCCATTGCTTGCTACCTGTGAGCTACTTAAAGTCACACAGAGTCAAAACACACAGAGAGAACTTAAGATGTTGAGAGTTTTTCTTGTGAATTTCCTCAGTAAATATTCTAATTAATTGACATTTATGTATATGTGCCCATGTGAACCTTATGGATATTCTCATAAACAAAATAAGGCTTACCAGCATACAGTGTACACCACAAAACTTTATGTTTGACGCACACTCCTAAGTCCATAAGAATCCTCAAAAAACTTTACATGCTGACAATTAGGATATGTTTACTTAGAAATATCCTTCACTTATCATTTTATATCACTATGAAGCACATTTTTGTATGAAATTTTCAGTCCATGAGATTCTAACATGAATAAATCTTGCTCTTGTGCTTTCTCTCTCCCTCTCTCTCCCTCCCTGCCTCTCTCCCCCTCTCTCTCATACTGTTTTCACCCTAGTATAACATCTGACAAGGAAACAGTTCCCCAAATATCAACTGACTGGATTCCAGGTTAGGAAGCTTTGAAACTCTGCTATTAGAAAATCTTTTTTTTTAATATATGTAGAGTTTCTGCAACTGACAAAGGATTAATCTCCAAAATATACAAGCAGCTCACTATCAAAAAAACAAACAACACAATCAAAAAATGGGCAGAAGACCTAAATAGACATTTCTCCAAAGAAGACATACACATGAAAAGATGTTCAACATCACTAATTATTAGAGAAATGCAAATCAAAACTAAAATGAGGTGTCATCTCACACTGGTCAGAATGGCCATCATCAAAAAATCTGCAAACAAATGCTGGGGAGGGTGTGGAGAAAAGGGAACCCTCATTCACTGTTGGTGGGAATGTAAATTGATACACTCACTATGAAAACAGTACGGAGGTTCCTTAAAAAACTAAAAATACAACTACGTATGACCCAGCAATCCCACTACCAGGCATATACCCAGAGAAGACCATAATTCAAAAAGATACATGCACCCCAATGTTCATTGCAGCACTATTCACTATAGCCAGGAAATGGAAGCAACCCAAATGTCCATCAACAGAGGAATGGATAAAGAAGATGTGGTATATATATACAATGGAATATTACTCAGCCATAAAAAGGAATGAAATTGGGTCATTTGTAGAGACATGAATGGACCTAGAGAGTATCATTCAGAGTGAAGTAAGTCAGAAAGAGAAAAACAAATATCATATATTAACATATATATGTGGAATCTAGAAAAATGGTGTAGATGATCTTATTTGCAAAGCAGAAATATAAACACAGATGTAGAGAACAAATGTACGGATACAAAGGGGGAAGGGTGGTGGTGGGAGGAACTGAGAGATTGGGATTGACACATATACACTACTGATACTACGTATAAAATAGACAACTAACGAGAACATACTGTATAGCACAGGGAACTCTATTCAATGCACTGTGGTGACCTAAATGGGAAGGAAATCCAAAAAAGAGGGAATATATATATATATGTATAGCTGATTCATTTTGCTGCACAGTAGAAACTAACACAACATTGTAAAGCAACTATACTCCAATAATAATTAATTAAAAATATATACGTAGAGCTTCTGAAACAAAATTATTCTCAAGTTAAAAAAAAAGACTCTGATTAAGGTGATTTATAGATAAGTTAAACAAGACGCTGCTTGACCCAAATAAAAAACTGAGGACATTATTAGCCAAATAACTCTTCGTAACATGTACATACAAGACCAGTTTTTACCCTTTCATGAATCATCCAATGTGGTTTTGTAGGGGAAGAATGTGTTAAGAGTAAAATAACAGAATCAAATATGCCAGTTATCTCCCAAGAGAAATATAGCATGGAACTAAGTGAGCAGAGCAGGATGCATGACATGATGCTCAGCCTGGTATCTATCAATACATAAAATTACATTAAACAAAATCAATCACAGATACATTTACCAAATTACAGCCACTTTATGGTCAACAATTTTCCCAGAACTGTCAGGGAACACACAACAATCATTTTATGAGTCTTTGGTGAGTGACCTCTGTGATTCTGCAAATATTCTTATTTTTACTGAGCTTATTGAAGTCTCAAAAATAAACTCTCTGCCTCTAAAATTACCAACTCATTGACATTCAAATTTGCCTTCATCTCCTCCTCTACATCGTTGATAAAATAGATGGCCCTTCTCTCTTTTAAGACAAATCTCTCCACTGCTCTTGGTTCCTTCTTATTTACATATATTAATCTAGAACCTTGGTCCAATGTTTATTTTCTATCTTGATGATAATTTAAATGTCTTCCTCTCTATAGTCCATTTCTTTCTTTAGTACATAAGATTTCTTACTCCTCCAAAAGTGGTACTATTTCAAGTTCTGTGCTCTGTTCACTCTATAGACTTTCAAAGGATGTACCTTTGAAAGTACATCCTTTGTACTTCTGTATCAGTAGAGAGGTACATCAGTGCCTCTCTACTGATAACTTCCCATCCAGTAGCTTGAGCTAAAGACCTCTTCGGTCAACCACCTCTTGAATATCTCCTTTCTCTTGGAAGACTCACAGGCATCAAACTCAAAATACAACTGATTACTCTTCTCTAAAACTCTGTTTTTCCTTCTGAATTTTTTATGTTGGTAAATGCAATCCCCCAAGCTTTAAACAACGAGGTAATTCTCCATGTGTCTTTTTTTTTCACCTCCTTTCCATAATTAGGAATGAAGTTCTGTCCATCCCACCCCTAAGCTTCACATCTGTTTCCCCCTCATAACCCACTGCTATTTCCTTTATCATCTTCACTAATTAGTCTTCTAACTGGTCTCTCTACATCTAATCTTGACTCCTGAGAGTTTATGCTCCACATTGCTACTAGTATTGTATTTGGAAAAACTGCAGTTCTGATTGCCTTATTCCCGATTCTTAACCCTTTGATACCTCCTCATTTTCTACAGGATAAATTGTAAACTTATTCACCTGATGCACAAGGCTCTATACAATCTGGTCTCTGCCTCAGTCTCTAGCTTATTTTTCAAGTAGACCCCCAAGAACCAAGCTATTTCATGCCTTCTGGCTAATTTTCCAGCAATTCTTGGCAAAAAACCCACATTCAACCAACATTCAAAAAGCCACACGCTACACTGAACAAAATGTGGCAGAAACAGCAAATAGGCTATCAAAATATGTGCCTTCACTTCCCTATCATAGAGCCACTATTAGAAAATCACCTTGCATTTACTTTGACCATGCCATAGGTCTTACCAATGGACTGTAAGTGAAATTGGCCTGGGTCACTTTTGAGTCAAGTTATTCAAGGATCATTGTACCTTCTCTATGCTCTTTCTTTTCCCCTTTCTGTTGACCAGATGCAGACAACAATGAGTTACTAGGGGAAGGCAAAGCCATAAGATGAAAGAAGTCTGAATTCCTGAGACACTGCATGAAGCAAAGCTGTCTGCTAATAAGAATCATCCACATTGCACTGTTAATTGAGGGAGACATAAACTTCTCTTGTGGTAGACTACTAACATTGTGGGCTATATTTTTTGCAACAGCTAGTGTAACCCTGGATAATACAAGAGACAAAAATGAGTCAAGTAAAATGGAATTTCTGTCATTTAGAAGCCTTCAGTTTAGTTGTGTCATATTTTTCTACAATGTTAGTCAATATAATTTTTAACAGCTGTATAATATTATACTCAGAGAACAGATCATTTGCTCATTCTCTTATCATCAGACATTTCATTTCTAACTTTTCACAGTGACGCAAAACAATGATTAATAGCTTAGGGAATGTAATTTGTTTCTTTTTCTATGTTATTTCCATAGTCTAACTCGGGGTCCCCAACCCCCGGGCCACCGGTCCACAGCCTGTTAGGAACTGGGCCGCACAGCAGGAGGTGAGCGGCGGGTGAGCGAGTGAAGCTTCCTCTGCTGCTCCCCATCGCTCATATTACCGCCTGAACCATCGTTTGCTTTACCGCCTGAACAACTGCCCCCCCTATCCAGCCCCCCGCACCGCTTCGTCCATGGAAAAATTGTCTTCCACAAAACCAGTCCCTGGTGCCAAAAAAGGTTGGGGACTGTTGGTCTACCTCCCTTGAATAAGATTGCTGATCAAAGGTTAAAAGATTTAGATGAATCTTGATACTATGGTTTGATCCACTATAGAAGCCTGATAACAAACATCTCTGAGTTGGAAGGTTGTCTGATTCTAGAAGGTTGACTTTTAAAGTTTATGACACTGATACACAACATTGCAGAAACATTTTTATTTAATTACATGAAGACACTTTATGGCATCTTTATTTTTTTCTAAAAAATACCTTTTATTTACTGAAACACACTCAAGTCATTTTCATAATAATCATCTTTCAGGTAAGAAAAAATTATTAAGCTTAGTAATCTTGATCAATTAAATGTTATATCTGAGGTGATCTATGGTTGGGGTTAAAAAAAAGTGATTTTACATTAATACTTGTTAGAAGAGGTTTGAAACAAAGTATACAAATATGGAACAGCTTTCCAATGTGCCATTTAGAGTCTAGGGAGTAATAGACTTTCTTGTAGTCCCTGAATTTACCATGATACTCACTAAAGTCAAATAAAGCTGACAAGTGAAATTCTAAAATCCCAAGAAACAATCATAGTTTAGTGAAGTAACATTACTTTGTCTCTTCTTCTCATTTCCAAGCACTAATCTGTGCAAAGAGACCAAGGCATTATAGAAATGGAATAATACTATCATGCAAATATTTCATATCTGTCTTGAAAAATACTGCATTTTGACTTTTTTTTTTTTTTTTTTGCTGGCAGACAAGTTTTAAGGACATGAAGTAGAATCACTTTTCCCTTTATAAACACAGACTTAGGATTTAAGATTTAATAAAAATAGTTTGACCTCTGATTATGGTCTACTGTTTTAAGGCAACATTGATAGTATCAAGATAGTTTTATTTTTAATCTCATCTACTTTTTATCATAATATAAGATAAAATTGTGAACAACAGTTAGATGTGAGTAGAAGTTCACGATGGAGGGCTCCTCATTGACTTTCAAATGCGATGATAATTAAGGTCGATAAACTCTCTGCTCTTCATCCCACCTGCAGGCTCCTGGATTGAGCTGGTGTATGCCAGCTCAATCTTCTGACTTTTCATCAAGGTGTTCAATACACAGTACCTTCATTATAAGCTATAGTTTTCTCTATCATTAGAAGAAACACAAGTTAAGTAAGCTTTCCTCAAACAGCAGTGATTGCTTTCAAGTTCCTGAACATGCTGCTGGAAGCTTGACAAGAATGATTGATTTATCACTTTTTAAATAGATTCTTAATCTGCAAATCAATAAAAATGTTTCACTTCAGCAGTGGCACAGGGTGAATGACTCACCCTTGAAAGCAAAATGAACTAATGCTGCCTTTCTTCCTTTCTCTAATACACTCAGATTGCAATTGTGCTTTTTCTTTGCTTGGATTGCTTGCTAAACTCCAGTGCTTGGGAGTGCATAAGGTTTCAGCCTGGTTTCTCCATAAATCAAGTCAGGGATTAAATGTTAATCAGCTATGACTGTTATTTCAAACTGTTGTTCTCTTTGTTATGTAACGAGAAGGTTAAAACTGAAACATTCTTTAGCTGGACAAAATAAAAATAAAAGGTTGAAACACACAGGATATGGCCATTACCTCAGGATGTGGAGAACACTGTACCAAAGTGACACACAGTGCTTGCTGGGTTCAGAATTTGTAGAAATTATGGAAATCTAAATAATGGGTGATTGGCTTTATGAAGTCTCTCAAGGAGTGAAATTAAAACACATAAGCTCAATGCTCCACATGCCATCTACTCTTCATACTTTACTAGGGCACAGTAAATTCTAAACATTTTTTTTTTTGTAATTGAAATATAATGATGTACATCATCATGATTCAGTATTTATATATATTTTGAAATGGTCACCATACAAAGTTATCACAATATTACTATGTTCCCTGTACTGTATGTTATATCCCCATGACTTACTTATTTTATAACTGGGAGTTTCTATCCCATAAATCCCCTTCACTTATTTCGCCCATCCCCAATACCCTTACCTTCTAGCAACTACCAGTTTGTTTTCTGTATCTGTGAGTCTGCCGCTGTTTTGTTTGTTTTGTTTTTTAGATTCCACATATAAGTGAAATGATATGGTAACTGTTTTTCTCGATCTGACTTATTGCACTTAGCATAATACCCATTAGGTCTAACCATGTTGCTGCAAATGGCAAGATTTCACTCTTTTTTTATGGCTGAACAATATTCTATTGTATATATACATATATACCACATTTTCTTTGTTTTCATATCTTGGCTATTGTAAATAATGCTGCAATGAACAAAGGGGTGCACATATCTTTTTGAGCTGGTGTTTGTTTTCTTAGGATAAATACCCAGAAGTGAAACTGCTATATCATATGGCAGTTTGAATTTTTAGGAACCACCATACTGTTTTCCATAGTTGCTGCACCGATTTACATTTCTACCAACAGGGCATTAAGGGTTCCCTTTTCTCCACATCCTTGCCAACACTGATTATTTCTTGTCTTTTGAATAAGAGTCATTCTAACAGGTGTGAGGTGATACTACATTGTGGTTCTGATTTGCATTCCCTGATGATTTGTGATGTTGAGCATCTTTCATGTACCTGTTAGCCATCTGTATGTCTTCTCTATAAACATGTCTATTCAGATCCTCTGCACATTTTTTAATTGGGTTGTATGTTTTTTGATATTAAGTTGTATAAGTTCTTTATATATTTTAGATATTAACCCCTTATCAGATATATCATTTGCAAATACCTTCTCCCATTAGGTAGGATGCTTTTTATTTGTTGATGGTTTCCTTCACTGTGCAAAAGCTTTTTAGTTTGATGTAGCCCCATTTGTTTATTTCTGCTTTTGTTGCCCTTGACTGAGGAGACATATCCAAAAACAAAAAAACCCTTACACTGCTGTCAAATAGCTTATGTTTTCTTCTAAGAGCTTTATGGTTTCACGTCTTACATTTGAGACTTTATAATCCATTATGAATTTATTTTTGTGTATTGTGTAAGCTACTGGTCCAATTTCATTCTTTTTCATGTATCTGTAAAATTTTCCCAGCACCTTGTATTGAAGAGGCAGCCTTTCTTCATTGTATCTTCTTACCTCCTTTGTCATAAATTGACCACCCATATGTGGGCTTATTTCTGTGCTTTCCATTCTGTTTTATTGATCCATGTGTCTGTTTTTGTGCCAGTACCATACTGTTTTGATTACTATAGCTTTGTACTATAGCTTGAAATCAGGGAACATGATATGTCCAGCTTTGTTCTTTCTCAAGATTGTTTTGGCTATTTGGGCTCTTTTGTGGTTTCAAAGAAATTCTATTTCTGTGAAAAAATGCCATTGTTATTTCGATAGGGATTGCGTTGAGCCTGTAAACTACTTTGGGCAGTATGGACATTTTAACAATATTAATTCTTCCAATCCATGAGCACAGTATATCTTTATATTTGTTTGTGTTGTCTTTAATTATCTCATCAATGTCTTTTAGTTTTCAGAGTACAAGTCTTTTACCTCTTTGGATAGATTTATTCCTAGGTATTTTACTGTTTTTGATATAATTATAAATGAGATTTTTAAAATTTCTCTTTCCGATGGTTTGTTGTCGGTGTACAGAAATGCAACAGGTTTCTGTATATCAATTTTGTATCATGCAATGTTACCGAATTCACTTATTAGTTCTAATAGTTTTTTGGTAGCCTCTTCAAGATTTTCTATATATAGTATTGTTTCATCTGCAAATAGTGACAATTTTATATCTTCCTTTCCCAAAAGGATGTCCTTTCTTCCTTCTTTCCTTCCTCCCTCCCTCCATTTTATTTTTTATTTTTTAATTTTTTTGCCTGACTCCTGGGGCTAGGCCTTCCAATACTATAATATTATGTTGAATAAAAGTGGTAAGAGTGGGCATCCTTGTTTTGTTCCTGATCTTAGAGGAAAAGCTTTCAGCTATCACCATTGAGTAGGATATTACCAGTGGGTCTTTCATATATGACTTTTATTGCATTGAGGTACTTTCCCTGTACACCCACTTTGCTGAGAGTTTTTTGTTTGTTTGTTTGTTTTGGGGGGGGGTTTGGCCACTCTGAGAAGCTTTTGGGATCTTAGTTCCCCTACCAGGGATTGAACCTGGGTCCTTGGCAGTGAAAGTGCAGAATCCTAACCACTGGACAGCCAGGGAATTCCTTGCTGAGAGTTTTTTCATAAATGGATGTTGAATTTTGTAAAATGCTTTTCCTGAATCTATTGATATGATTTTATCCTTCATTTTGTTAATGTGATGTATCACTTTGATTAATTTGTGGATACTGAACCATCCTTGCATTCCTGAGATAAACCCCACTTGATCATGGTGTATGATCCTTTTAAAGTATTACTGAATTTGGTTTGCTAATATTTTGTTGAGGATTTTTCCATCTATGTTCATCAAGGATACTGGGCTGTAATTTTCTTGTTTTGTGGTGTTTTTGTCTGGATTTGATATCAGGGTAATGCTGGCCTTGTACAATGAGTTTGGAAGTGTTTTCTTGTCTTTATTTTTTGGGAATGATTTGAGAAGTATAGGTATTAACTCTTCTTTAAATGGTTGGTAGAATTCACCTGTGAAGCTGTCCAATCCTCGACTTTTACTTGTTGGAGTTTTTTAAATTACTGATTTAATTTCATTACTAGTAATTGGTCTATTCAGATTTTCTCTTCCCTCATGATTCAATATTGGAAGATTTTGTGTTTCTAGGAGTTTGTCCATTTCTTCCAGACTGTTCAATTTTTTGGCGTATAATTGTTCATAGTAGTATTTTATGATCCTTTGAATTTCTATGGTATCAGTTCTACTTTCTCCTCTTCATTTTTGATTTCATTGATTTGGGTCCTTTCTCTTTTTTTTCATGATAAAATTGATAAACCTTTACCCAGACTTGTTTATCTTTTCAAAGTACCCTTAGTTTCACTGATTGTTTTCTTTCTTTCTTCCTTTTTTTGTTTCTATTTTATTTATCTCCACTCTACTTCCTTTAGGTGCAAAGTTGGAATGCTTATTTGAGATTTTTCTTGTTTCTTGAGGTAGGGCTTATCACTATGAACTTTCCACTTAGAATGGCTTTTGCTGCATCACATAGGTTTGGGAAAGTTGTGTTTCTGTTTTCATTTGTCTCAAGGTATTTTTTTTATCTCCCTTTTGATTTTTTGTTGACCTATTGACTTTTTAGTAGCATGTTGTTTCATCTCCATGTGCTTGTGGTTTTTCCAGTTTTCTTCTTGTAATTGATTTTGAGCTTCATACCATTATGGACAGAAAACATGGTTGATATGCTGAAAAATCTGCTTCTGCTGAAGAATTCAATGAAAATCCTTTGGGGCTTCTATTATACGTAACTAGCTGTTTTTCTATTGCTGCTTTAAAATTTTTCTTTTTATCTTTAACTTTTGACATTTTTTTTTTAAAGATTGAAATAAACTTTTATTTGTATAATTCTTCTTTTATCTAGAATCAGTGTCTATCCTCTTAGCAAGTTTTTGAGTACATAGTACAGCATTATTAACCATGGGCACTAGGTTATACAGTAGATCTCTAGGACTCATTCATCTTTTTTTTTTTTTTAGTATTTTATTTTATTTTTTTAATTTATTTTTTTAACACCTTTATTGGAGTATAATTGCTTTACAATGGTGTGTTAGTTTCTGCTTTATAACAAAGTGAATCAGCTTTACATATACATATATCTCCATATCTCCTCCCTCTTGCATCTCCCTCCCACCCTCCCTATCCCACCCCTCTAGGTGGTCACAAAGCACCGAGCTGATCTCCCTGTGCTATGCCGCTGCTTCCCACTGGCTATCTATTTTACATTTGGTAGTGTATATATGTCCATGTCACTCTCTCACTTCATCCCAGCTTACCCTTCCCACTCCCTGTGTCCTCAAGTCCAATGTCTATGTAACTGTTGACATTTTAATTATAATGTGTCTTGGTGTGGATCTCTTTGGTTTCATCTTGTTTGGGACACTGTGATTCCTGGACCTGGATGTCTGTTTCCTTCCCCAGGTTAGGGAAATTTTCAGCCATTATTTCTTCAAATATGTTTTCTACCCCTTTCTTTTTCTTCTTCTTCTAGGATCCATATAATGCAAATGTTAGTATACTTGATGCTGTCCCAGAAGTCCCTTATCCTATCCTCATTTTTTAATAATTCTTTTTTTTTCTATTCTATTTTCCACTACGCTCTCTTCCAAATCACTAATCTGTTCTTCTGTATCATTTAAATATGCTGTTGATTCCCCCTAGTGTATTTTTCATTTCAGCTATTATATTCTTCACCTCTGATGGGTTCTTCCTCAGTTTCTCTAAATCTTTGTTGAAGTTTTCAATGTGTTCTTCCATTCTTCTCCCAAGTTCAACCATTATAACCATTACTTTGAATTCTTTATCTTCACTTTTTCTGAGGTTTTGTCTCATTCTTTCATTTGAAACATATTTTTCTGTTTTCTTATTTTGCTTGGTTCTCTGTGTTTGATTCTATGTATTAGGCAAAACTGCTACCTCTCTTAATCTTGGAGGAGTGGCCTTGTGTAGGTGATGACCCTTCTTTTTCAATCCTGCTGTAGCTTTTGCTTGTCTCTTGAATCTTTGTGATTGTCTGTACTGCCTGATTCTAGATATGCCCGTTTTTGTGGGTGTGCCGAGACCTGTCAGTGTTTCAAGGGGAAGAATCTCATTTAGCACCTAGTCAGGCTGATTGAATGCCAGACCCTCAGGCAGCATATATTAAAGTACACAGATATATACATCCAGCTGGACTACAATTGTAATCCCTGCTCTCCTCCAGACCAGGAGATCTGGAGGTGTCCCATGGGTGACAATTGCAAAAATCAGCACTCCTGATGAGTGTATAAGCTCATTTCTAGGGAGTCTTGTCAAGCTGTAGCAAGGCCAAGGGAGTGGACTAGGATGGTGTCTCCCTGCTTACATTCCCTGGGAGTGCCTCCTTACGCTCTAGATATCTGGGAAACCTACAGCCTGCCCCTCAGGGTGAAGCTCCAAGCTAAGTAAACAGACCTTTATTCACAGGAAGACTGGGGTTGTGTTTTAGTCTGCAGTCTGTGCAGTGCTCTGGGGGTGGTGGCCTGTCTAGAACTGTCATTCCAATCATTATTTTCTCATGGAGCTCAGGAACACCAGCTCCCTTAGCCACCAGGGCCAGACCATCAAGGGGTTTCCCCTGTGTGGATTATATGCACACACTTCCTGTAGCTAGGCAGCTGGAGTGTGCCTAGCTGGATGCAGGCTTGCTCTCTTGCTTCAGGAAGACAGAGGGGAAGATGACTGTGTCTGCCTGTGGGCTTCAGCAATGCAGCATGAGAGTGCCTTGTGCATTGGTTTTAGGCTGGGAGTGGGAGATTACCAAGAATGCTCATGCTCAACAGACCCAGCTAGGGGGCAGGGGAGTGTTAAGCGGCCTTAGGCTAAGAAATAACAAGACCACTAGCACTGACCAGCTCCAGTCAGGAGGTGGAGGAGTGCTGCACCCATCCATACTCTAGGGAGCAGGAGAATGCCACAACTATTTATGCCCACCCACACCCCACCCAGGGAGCAAGGTAGTGCTGCAACTGCTGTAGCTTTCCAGCAATGCAGTGGGATAGTGCCAGAATCATGTCCCCAAGTCCAAGCTCACCCCTGTGCTAGCGGGTTAGGTGGGGAGTGCAACAATGGTGCCTGCCAGTGCCTGCATCTCCGGGGAGCATTTCTATTGTCCCATGTCCTTCCAGCTAATGCTTTTAGATTTGTAAATATCTGTCCTTCACAGCTCTCTTCAGACTGCTGTTATTTCACAGGATCTCAGGGTGAGGTGAGTGAAACCATACATGAGCTCTTTAAGAGGGGAGACTCAGTTTTCTTGAACACCAGCCCCATTGTTTTTCTAAGCCAAACACTTAGGGGGCTAGTTTCTCAGGTATAGATCCCAGGGGTCAGAAGCCTGAGGTGGAGGGTACCAACCCCTTGCTCCTCTGGAAGACCCCACCGTGTACCACTGGACCAGAGGTGGGGTTTTTGGAGAAAGCATTTCTCTGCTTCTCCTACCATCTTGATGTGGTCCTTTTTATCCTTTGTTGTAGAGCAAGTGTTCAGTTAGTACTCAGGTTCTTTTCAGAGGGAACTGATCCAAATGTAGTTGTATATCTGTTGTGCCCACGGTAGCAGGTAAGTTCAGGCTCTTCCCATGTCACCTTCTTGAACCACCCCCTAAATACCTCTTCTTACGAGAAACTTTTAGGCAGTTCAGAAGCTGTCCTAAACACTTGAGAATTCCAGAAAGAAGGCACATCACCCTTATAATTGTCAAATGTTTCTTAAAATTTTTCTAGCATTAGTGATAATTAAGAAAATAAAACCCAAAGAACCCATTACAACCTTCAGGTTTGATATAAGATTTTGTAACAGTTTACATTTAATTTGACAAAGTCTTAGTAAAAAATATTTTTTCTGAAACACTTTGAAGTAACTACATGGCTTTGTAAAGTCCTTAAAAAAATTGTAGTGGCATTTTCACTTCAATTATATCACTGATACTAAAAAGAAAACCATCTAAAATATATTACATGAGAAGTCTAGCTTTAACTTTTGAAAACTTTTGTAAAACAACCTCATTATTTTATCCAGACAATAGTTTCCTTTGAAAGAGAATAGAAATTGACTCAAATTAGTAAGATTTCCTTTTTTTAATCTTAAAAAAATATTTTATTTGGGCTGGATTTAAAGAAGCCATATCTTTCCCCTTTATTCTCTTTGTTCTTATTTTTTCCCAATTCCTGCTTACCTACTTTTTTTTCACCCACATATCAGCATCCATAGACAGTGTGGGAAAGAAAGGAGGTGAGATTGGGTATTTTGTCTTTATTTAAAAGCTGTGTTTGTTGAGAACCCAGTCCAGTGGGAATAGAACTTATATTTATAGAGCTATATCTATTTATAAGAATCCCCATTTAAAAATATATCACTCATCTAGTTATCAAAATAAAATAGGGAGGAAAGCAGGACAGAAAATCAAACAGTGCTACAAATGTTTCATCAGTCTTCCTAGCCCCTGGCTATATTTGAGTGACATTTCACATACACCTTGGCCCTTTATACTGGCCCTCTGAGGGATGCCACTGTTACCAGCCTTCACGAATGACCTTTCTGATTTTATTACACTGCATGGATTGGGTAGACCTTCCTGGTGGCCAGTGACCAAGTATAATTCAAGATCATACAAGACCATCCTCATATACTCAGGTTGCAGCAGGGTGGTGGATATGTGGTGGTTATTAAGCACAGGGCTTTTAAGTAAACTTATAGTGCAAAATCTTTATTGACCATATTTTCAAAGTGTGGGAGAGTATATGTTCACATATATTCACACAATTCATAAGCTAGAAGATATACCACAAAGAGTTTACTATAAGGCCTTTGAAGGAGGAGTTTATGCCACAGGATGACCCTAACAAAACAGCCAAAGCATAGAGACCTAAACTTTTTATATTGTATTCTTCTTCTTCTTAGTCCAAATAAGCATCTCAGGTAAATATTTTCATGGGACACCACATCATCTGCTTCTAAGATTATCTATTCTTATGTTACCTTCACATCACATTCATGAGGAGACATGGGAAGGCTCCTATTTCTCTTCAACTACCCATATTTTAATTAGACTGAGAAGTTTTATTTTGTTCGAAAGCCAGAAATATTCTGAATAAGACTTTGGTCCATAAAAATTACCTAAACAGGCTTTACCTTTAACCAAGAAAGTGAAGAGACACTCTCTGCCTTCAATACCTGGCTTTCGAACAAAATAAAACTTCTCAGTTTTACAAAAGCTATGTATAATATGAAACTATAAAATTCAAACTATATTTTCTTATTTGGTTTTTCTCATGATTCTCACTATATGTGACACATACACTATTTTGACCCTGAAGAAATTGAAAACATCTCTAAAGCCCAGAATTCACTGAAACAAGGATCCTGTTTGTATTAAAATGCAGTCTATCAAATATCATATGACATCGCTTATATGTGGAATCTAAAAAAAATGGTACAAATGAAGTTATTTACAAAACAGAAATAGAGTCACAGGTGTAGAAAACAAACTTATGGTTACCAGTGGGGAACGGGGGAGTAAACTGGGAGATTGGGACTGACATATACACACTACTATATATAAAATACATAACTAATAAGGACCTACTGGATAGCACAGGGAATTCTACTCAGTACTCTGTAATGACCTATATGGGAAAAGAATCTAAAAAAGAGGGATATATATATATATATATATATATATGTACAACTGATTCACTTGAGTGAATAGTACACCTGAAACTAACACAACATGGTAAATCAACTATGCTCCAATAAAAATTATTTGAAAAAGGCAGTTTATGAGTATCTGATTCTTCTATAAAATCACAGTTAGAAATAAAATACATTTGTCAAAATCTTTAGTTCCAGAGATGGGCCACTCGCATTCACATTCTAATTTTCTAATATTCATAGCTATATGATATTAGCAAAGTAATTCATTTTCTCTCATTCTAAGTTTATGCATTTGTACAATGGGAATAATAGTAGGGTCTATCTCATATGGTTGTTCAGAGGATTAAATGAGATAATTCATGTAAGGTGTTTGGCACACAGTAAATGCATAATATATGCCATCTATTTTACTAACTTTATGGTAATCATTAACTTGATTTTGATTGAGGCACTTTATTGCCCTCATTAAAATATACATTAATCCATCACCTAATATGTATTGGCAAGGCACACTGGCACAGTCTTAAAAGTATTTGCCATAGATAATTATGAAATCATTGGAAATTCTGGCTTCTCAAGGCCTGAATAGTTAAGCAGTTACTCAAATTATGCAAGGCTCCAAGTGTACAGGGGAACTCATGACATGGAAAATGAACACGCTTTTGAGTACAGTCAACAAAATGGTATGAAAGATACTATAGCTTAAACATCTTTTAAAATATCACACCAGTAAAGAGTCCTATGACTTTCATCAGTGAAATATGTTGTACTCATACTATTCTAAAATTTGAAATAATAAAAGCTGCCAGTCATTAAGCATTTACTTTTGGGCCATGGATCATATTAATGTTTTATACACATAGTTGAATTTAATTAACAATTTTTCTATGAGAAGAGTATAATAGTCATTTTACATATAAGAAAGCAAAAGACCAGAGAATTTAAATAATATGTTTCCAAGTCACACACTGGTGGCAGAAGCTGGAATTTGATCGGAGTTTACATTAGACACATCACTGTACCATGCTACCTCACAAATGCCTATTCCTTATTTAAGAGACCATTTTGGTGTCATCTTACACAACTGGCATGCATATATAGCAGCAAAGGTCTCTGAGTAACATAAGTGGGCAGCAGGACCTCAGTCATGTGACCTGGATCACTGCACTGCTTTATTAAACGAGTAAATCATTGCAACACTAAATGAACACTACATGTCCTTGGTGTTAGAGAATTTGGCACTTATGGTTTCAACTTTTTGTAGAGATTTCAAGAGTCCGTGGAGTCTAATAAATTTGTGATTTTGTTGAGGTAGAAATTTAAAAATGTACTGCCGCTCTGGTATGTAAGAGTGAGTCATTTAAAAAGTGTAGAGATAGAGCTAAAACAGCATCTACATCTTGACATATTATTCTACAGTATTTCTGTGTGGTTAACTTGGATCAAATGATATTTAGCAATTTCTATTATGTTATTTTTTAATAGAAAAATTACCCTGCCAAGAAAATTTACTAGGGCTGGTCTAAAAGAATTAGTGAAACTTTTCAGTTACTCTTTCCTGTATTTCAAAAAAATAAATAATTAAGATATTTTGAATATATCAGGATGTATCATTCTTGAGAAGCTGCTGTTATATTGTAGATCAAGATTTGAGTATGATTCTCCTAATTATACCATTCAAATGGTTACTTTGTGCATTAACAAAATGAAAAAAAAAGATAATGTGTTTTATAAAAAAAGAGGAAAAGAAAACCTTATATGGTGAGTTAAATCAATAATAAAATGTTTACAAACTGTACTGAGATTTAATTTACCCAGATATTTTTCATTTATCATTTATTTTCATTCTTGAAACAACCCTGTGAGGTAGGTGAAATTACAATTATCCTAACTTTAAATGTGGGGAAATTGAGACTCAACGGAGTTAAGTAACATGCCCAATGCTAATAAATTAAATCTGACTCAGATCAGGTCCTCTAACCCCCAGTTCTGTGCTTCCATCTTAACAATCTACCTTGCTAAGAATCATTTAAAATTTTTTAACCAGTTTTCATACCTGAAACCAATTAAAAAACTATTGTACTACTCTTATTCCCCCAAATCTACTTCTCTAGTACTAATTATGTCACTAATGGTGACCATGGGGGCAACTGATTTCACTTTGGCAATTCTATACACACTTTGTTAAGTGAACCCCACAATAACTAATGTTATTATTAGGGCTGAGGAAAATTAAGCACAGAGTGTGTCTCCTCACGAAGGGCAAGAGAGGAGCCTATTCAGGAAGTCTTATTTTTTAGCTTTGGATAATATGATCTTTCCACTCAAAGCATCTCTTTATTGACAGTGGTAATATCTAATAATTCATTTGGATAACAGAGAATGGGCAAGGTTATATAATTCTAAAATTATTTGTGTACTGACAGAACATGTTTTTGAGATGGTATTGAATTTAAAAAACTTAAAATATAAAGAAATCTTCAAAATAATAAGATTTGTCATGCATATAGCTCTACCTTTATGCTCATTTTATCAATTAGGAAGCTGAGATTCAGAAAGACTGAGTGATTTTCCTAAGACTGCAGAGCTAATAAGTAGGAAGAATTCAAGAGTAGAAACCAGATATTTGGACCTTTAATCTTTTAAATATAAAGTCAAGAAAAACAATGAAAAATAAACAAATTTTATTATAGAAACAAATTTTGAATAAAAAGGAAAACTATGAAAGAATTAGAAGTATTAAAAAAAAATAAGAAGGTAAGGTAAACACAAAATAAAGTGAATAGGGAAATAAATGTCAGAGGAAGAAAGTAGGAGAACCTAAAAGAAAATATGCAAGTATTCCAAAAGGTAGAAGAAAGAAGAAAATTATTTTTTCATAAATGACTTATTCAGGGTCATGGTTTCATCATAAAAAGATATAAAGACATTCAGCCTTTGGTTTAGGAGTTAATAGCCATGAGCAGCCCACCTCTCTCATCCAAGAAGCTAATTACTTTTGCATCAAGACCCATACCAAGTAGCAGTGGCTTAGTCAATACTAGGCTGGGTGGGTCCATGGCTTCAAGAATAAGTCACAAAGCTAACCAGACAAAGTAAAAGGGACTGGGCCTGTGTTTACTGAAAAGGTTAATTGAATTCAAAGAATGAAATTGTTCTATAGTTTACCAATAACAGTTTTACACAGATTCCCTGGCAGAAAGTGCTACCATTTACTGAAATTCATGGTAAATTTGTCAACACTTGGCACAGACTCACTTATATTGAGTAAAAGCGAAAAGATTAAAAAAGAAGTCCTACATGTAAATGACAAGAATGTAAGTTAAATCCACCTCTAGCCAAGTCTTTCAATGCTGCTGCTTCTTTTGGAATATCTCCTGTTCTGGTCAATGTTTCTTGATAAGCCATCAAAGTATTAAATATGCTTGCCATAGAATCTAAAGTAATCAAAATGGAAACAGTTATTTGATTTTTGCTTCAGTAATTTTTTTCCATCTTGCTTTTTCTCATTAAAAACTTTACAATTGTAGGGACGACTCAAGATAATAAATGGTAAGCCTATGAATGATTTCACAGAAATTTGGGAGAATTATATGAAAATACATGTAACAAAGCTCAGAATATGAAAGAAAACACTTTAAAACAGCCATATACATGAGAGACAGTAGTAATACATTGTGTCTATTCTAATTTAGTTTCTACAGCAAGAGGCTTACCTTAAGACAAGGCAGAAAATGAGAAACTTGGGTAGTGGTAATAATAATAATAATAATAATAATAATAATAATAATAATAGACTTTTATGTGGCTTGGTAATTCAAGAATATAGTTCAAGAGTACTCTTATTTTTTAACCAGATATTATATTTCAGTCAAGTCTATGTACAGCATACCCTACATGTATGCTAGTAGGCTAGTATGCACACGGTGTTTGTAGTTTATGTTGAATCAAATAATGTTATTTTTGGTGATCCCATTTAATGTTACTCTAAAGCATGTGAATTTTAGATCAAGTGAATGTGATTCCAACATGACCAGATAAAAGTGAAGAAATTAGAAAAAAAGATAGTTGTTTTTAAAACTTATTTTTTATATTCTATTTACTAGAGCTAATTATAAATAGGTTAAATGATAAAATTTTGCAAAAGGAGAGATGCTACCAAGGGCAGGATGTAGGATCATACATATGAAGTGTTCTCTATGAAGACAGGGAGCAGGGAAAATGTTCCACTTACACGATCCATTCTTAGATGTATTGTGTGTCTGCTGCTCTTCATCAGGCTCTTTAGGGTACGTTTGTCAATTTAGGGTGTGCATTCATATTGAAATATCAGGGAAATTGTGAGCAAAACAACTTGCTCAAATTTTCTTTTTCATCACTTTGGCTAAAGTGTTGAGAGGTGAGGGTTGAAGGTATGGTAAAATTAGCACTATGAGGAGAACACTTTTTTCTCTCTTTTTGTTTTTTGAGACCAACCCTCAGGTAAAAATAAACTGTGGCTCGGGGAAACAACAGTTGTCCTCTTCTCAAAATCTCCCTGAACTGTGTAAGAAAAATCTCTCAGGAAAACCTGATAACAACAGGAGAAATTCTCCCATTTGGAAGTACAGAGGCAGGGTCATACAGCTGGCTACTTATTCTTTGTTTATAAGTTCATACCAAGAAAAATATGTGGACAATCTTTATTTCCCAAAGTAAAGATTCATTCATTGATGGCAGCCTGTATTTCCTCATCTCATCTTTTCACAAATATGAATTGTTTTTGTTGGTTTTTTACTTTACTAATGTTAGAAGAATATATATTCCATGTCCTTCTACCTAACAGTAGATAGTAGATTATAACCTTAAAAAACCTTTTGGATGATGACAGAGTTTTAATTAAATTTAATACAGTTATATTTGTTGCTATTCTTGAGTTGGATATACACAAGCCAAGAAGTAGGGATAATTAAAGCAACCTCCCTTAGCCCAGGCCCACAGCCTGTTATCCAGCTTTAAAAAGAACCCTCCTATTTTGTTAGAAAATGATCAAGAATTGAGCAAGAGGGAGTGTGACAGAATGATACTGATTTCTATAACAAACTAGGTAAATGTCCAGTATTCCACTGTGGTTTAGAGACTCAGTCCTCAGTAGCTGTTAGTTTCGTTTGCAGAAATGACTTCATATTTAAGCTTAAAGCTGCATTAATACAAATGGGTTATAAGCTAATTTTTCTGTGGTCTCTGAGACTTAAATACCGTTTTTGGACCTATTAAATCATGTTCTGTATAATCCCTTCACTGAGAATCCCTAGGGCCTACATTCCCAGAGTCACATCTATCTACTAATTCTTGTTGTGTATAGCAGAAAGGTGAATTTTCCTTGATTTTCCCCACCAATTCTCACAAAGAGCTTTTGTGTACTAAGCGGAATTTACTGAAAATTTAGTATGATGGAGTGGGTTTATACCACAGAAGCAACCAACCTACAAATGAACATCATATTTCCACGTCACTAAAACCCTTTAGCCATTATGCTATTTGGGATTACTCAATGACCATCTTTTGCCTCAAGCTCCACATTCTGCCATGTTGTCTGACTGACTTCTTCACTACCTTTTCTTCCTCTCTTTCCTGAGCTCCTGACATTCAAAATACACATGTTCAATCATTATGTAGATCAGTTTTCTTACTGTTTCCTTCAAAATCACTTGCTCAAGGTCTACCTTCTATTTTCAAACTATTTTTCCTTTAAAAAAAAAAAAGTGTTCTAAGAGGAACTCTTGATAGTAGCTATATAAAAAGAAATGTATATATATCTACATAGATATATATATATCTTCTCACCCACTCCATACATTTTTTAAAAAGTTTTTCTTCAATGAAATCAAGTACAGTAACCTTCTGTGATTTATATTCTCTATATATCATTGGAATTATGACTTTGCAGCAAGCAATTTTAATGTATGGCCATATTAAGGAGGAAACATGTATTCAATATGAAAACTAATAGTCAAATAGTAAATACAATATAATATTATTAAAAACCTGGTCAGTACATCTTTACTCTTTAATTGTATAAATGAGTGATGAGACTATTAATAATAAATATTGATCCATTTTTATTAAATTTTGACAAGGAATTAATTTTGCCCTAGTATAATCAATACCCTTAAATGGAACCAAACTCACATATGGTATTGATTTCTAGGGAGGGAAAAGTCATTAAATTTTTGCTTAGGGGAAAAAGTACAATTATCGATAACCCGCATTTTGAAAGTGCTAATTCACATTTTTCCAGAAAGAAAGAGACATGGGGAATTTCTAGTAATATTGATTTATAGAAAATCTCACACAGGAAAGAAGTACTTTCACAAAACCTTTGATTTCTTTGTAGCGAGTAGAAGAAAGCTTTCCCTGTACTAGGTGCTAAATAGAATACATCGGGTCATTTGGTTGCATGGGATAGATGACCTGGCCAACCTAGCTAAGATAACAGTCTAAGGAAACATGAAGACCAGGATTTAGGCTGGAATACTATCATGCATGAGACAGTTCCAGGGACAAATTACTCTATTCATCTCTTCCATGGGCCACATATTGCTTCCCATGTATTCTGTTCATGTTTCTCCAAAACCAGTTTCCATATAGTTGCTACTCCCTTACATAGTTTGCACATGGCTTAGGTTTACTACTATCTCTCAGGCTCCATATCTTACAGCAGTCTTGATGTATCCTGACCTCTTCTTCTCCTGTTTTCAACTGACTAAATTTTCTATCTTCTAATTAAAATTTTCTTAAATAATGATTGCCTACCTTTTTTTCACAGGTGGCTCATCATTGGCAGAACTATGTATAGATTGATTTCCTTGGATTAGATGCTTGCCTAAACCCCATCAGTTGAGACTGGAGGAGTAGAGCACATGCTCTGTTAGAAGATTTCCCTTAAATGAGGTTGTTGTCAGAACATGCAGTATGACATCTCTCAGGAGAGCAAATAATTATGGATTGATCTCTGAGCAATAAAAGGGGTATACAAAGGGGTAAACCAAAGGACACTGTTTTGCTCAGATTCTTAAACTGAACCAAATAACCAGGACTATCTAACAGATACTAACATCCACAGAATAGAATTCTCTTCTTGTTCCTTACCTCCCACCTCTTTCACACTTACTGTCAGCCATTGAATCAAATTGTCTCAAATAAGTAGGTGCAGTGACAAAGTAGAAGTGGGGCATGCACAACAGGGGCTGTGCTGGGGTTGAGGAGATCATCCATCCAGTTGGACACGCACAGTAATTAGTTCATTTTGATATGCTTGACATCATAGCAAATTCTCCTGGGGAAACCAGAGGGGTAGTTTAGGGAAAATTAATATGACCTTTAGTTGTTGCTTAGGGAACACCTTCCCTTCTTTTTTTTCCTATCAGTGGAGGGGACAAAAGGTTATGCTAATTACATATTTGTTCCCTCTCTATGGAGTTTGCCTGACAGCTAGTCTGTTCACATGTAGAGATCAGGAGCTCCACTAAGGAAAATGACAGAGAGCAAGATGCAGAGGATAAGTTCCTGCTAAAAACGCCAAATGGTGAGACTGTGGGTATCTCAAATATATATTTATCAGCCATTTATTTGATTTTCTCTCTCTGAAATGGTGGAAGCCAACTGGGTAGGTGGGGAGAAGGTCAGAGTGTAATTAATTCCAGAAAGGGCAGGCAAAGCATACATATTTGTTTTTTGCATTCATACACATACACTCACAATGCAGATAGCTTGAGAAAGTATTTATTCCTCAGACAAACAGGTTGATCTATATGCCACAGAGTGTATGTCCCTTTTATCTAGTTGCTATCAATAACTAAAAAACAACCACATCATATATTCAAATGAGTATGCAAAACAGATACCTATTATCACTCTGTACCAAATATAGAAAATAAAAGAGATAGTAGAGGAAAGAAAGTGTGTCTCATTTGTGCTTGATATGGAAACAAAATAAGAAATAAGAAAAAAAATTTCTTTGTACTGAGCCTGGGAGTCTCTCCCCAGGACGAGGCTCAACATTTTCCAGCGAAGCTAAGGATAGAAACAACCAGCTCTTGAACTTTGAAGTAATTGGTTCACAGCTGTGCTTATACTGAGATGGAAATATGGAAATACATTTGTACAGAGGAAGGATTCTTTTTTTTTGGTAGTTGTAATGAGAGAGTTGTCAAATTAAACCCAAACTGCTGTAAGTAAAATAAATTACATGTGGAAATTCAATTCCTGATACTTTCATTGGGTGGGTGCATGTGCTATGATATCTAAAAACAACTCTTAATGTTATTCAAAAGTTTAGTGTTAAGGAAGCAAAAGTGACCTAAAGTAGTTTTTAGATATTTTTGTATCAAAAGCATGAGTAGGACACTGTATCAGTACAACACGGTGCCGCTCAAGTGTTTACTAAATGCCTGAGTTCCTGACAAGGGACACAAAAGAAGTAAAGATCGCGTTTCTGACTACAAAGATATTTGAAACATACATGGGAAGGCAAGATTAGCACATCTGAAAGAGGAACTATATATAAAACACAGATAATCAAAAGAAAAAGATCAGTGGGGGCTGAAATAATAAGAAAAGGCTGTATAGGCAAGATAAAATAAGGGCCTGAAGTGATAGATATAAAGTAATACAAGGCAGAAGACAGGCATTTTAGGGGGCATATGTGAACAGGTGTGTGACAAGGGGAGAGAATGGAGTAAAGACAAGGAACACATGGATTGTTTAGGGGAGAGTAAGAAGTCTGATCTGCCAGAAACTGAGGTGTCCCTTTGGATTGTGCTTGGAGAAAGCTACAGAGATTTGGTTCTATATAGTCCACTTGGAAACCAGGAGATATGTATAAGCTTCTGCAATGCAATCATAAGTGGACACATGGTGGGGGTAGAAAACTGGACTTGGCACACAATAAAAAAAATCTGGAAATATGAAGAAGAGCTGGCACTTGATTCCAGCTGTCTGACTGATGCTGTATAATCTTGAACACATCATCTGATTTCTTCTTCTTTTTATTTTTTTGGCCATGCTGTGCAGCTTGCATGATCTTATTTCCCCGACCACAGATCAAAACTGGGCCCTGGCAGTGAAAGCGCCAAGTCCTAACCACTGGACCTCCAGGGAATTCCTGTCACTTAGCTTACATGTAAACCCATCTAACATTGTTCAAAATAGAGTAGCACCTGTCAAGGGCCATTATCAAGTCTCTTTCAGACACCCAAGGAAAATTACTGAAGACAAGAAGTTACAGATTCTCAAAAAAACCACATCCTGTAGAAGCACAGCCAGCTCAGATACTACTGTGGACCAAAATAGATATGAAGCCACCCCCTCTTTCTTACACCTTGCCCTTTGAGGCATAATAAAAGACTTAAACTCCCACCCTTCGGGACCCATACCACTCTACGTGTCTAGCCCCTTTCTTCCCTTGGAAAGTGAATAAAAACTTTCTTTTCTTCCCTGTTAATACTTCTGTGAATCCTTTCACTACCCATGTTGGCTCACCTAACATTACAGACAGCTTAGGAAAATTCTCACTCTAATATTTACAACTATTTTATTATACATTCACCTGATGTCACAAATAATACACTTATACTTAAGAAAAGCACTATTTTTTTGATGTTGTTAGAAAATAATTATGGTAATTAAGATAATTGGGAAATTCAATGCATTTGCTCTCTGAATCTTTTAAGAGCATTGGTACATAGTTAAGTACCTGAGCATCTAATGATGAAGGGGACAAAGTGCTGATGAACTAGAATATTTCAAAGTCCTTCAATTCTCCAAGTTGTTCATTCCCCCAGAACCTCTGTGAGAGGGAGGAACTCTGACTAAACTACCCAAGTCTTCTCATAGTGCCTGGTGCACAGAAAGTGCTTAACTTAGTAAGTGTTGAAAGAATATGCCAGATTGGTTCAAGATGGTGGAGTAGAAGGATGTGCGCTTACTCCCTCTTGCAATAGCAATGGAATCACAACTAACTGCTGAACAATTATTGACAGGAAGAGACTGGAACTCACCAAAATAGATACCCCCAACATCCAAAGACAAAGGAGGAGCTGCAATGAGATGGTAGGAGGGGCTCAATCACAAGAAAATCAAATCCCATAACCGCTGGGTGGGTGACTCACAAACTGGAGAACACTTATACCACAGAAGTCCACCCACTGAAGTGAATGTTCTGAGACCCACACCAGGCTTCCCAACCTGGGAGACCGGCAACAAGAGGAGGAATTCTCAGAGAATGAGATCTTAAAGGCTAGTGGGATTTGACTGCAGGACTTCAACAGGACTGGGGGAAACAGAGACTCCATTCTTGGAAGGTACACACAAAGTAGTGTGCACATCAGGACCCAGGGGAAGGAGCAGTGACCCCATAGGAGATTGAACCAGACCTCCCTGCTAGTGTTGAAGGGTCTCCTGCAGAGGCAGGAGGTGGCTGTGACTCACCGCAGGGACAAGGGCACTGGCAGCAGAAGTTCTGGGAAGTACTCCTTGGTGTGAGCCCTCCCAGAGTTGTCATTAGCCCCACCAAAGAGATGGGTAGGCTCCAGTGCTGGGTGGCCTCAGGCCAAACAACCAGCAGGGAGGGAACCCAGCCCCACTCATCAGCAGACAAGCAGATTAAAGTTGTACTGAGCTCTGCCCACCAGAACAACACCCAGCTCTACTCACCACCAGTCCCTACCATCAGGAAGCTTGCACAAGCCTCTTAGATAGCCTCATCCACCAGAGGGCAGACAGCAGAAGCAAGAAGAACTACAATCCTGCAGCCTGTGGAACAAAAAACATATTCACAGAAAGACAGACAAAATGAAAAAGCAGAGGACAATGTACCAGATGAAGGAACAAGATAAAACCCCAGAAAAACAACTAAATGAAGTGGAGATAGGCAACCTTCCAGGAAAAGAATTCAAAATAATGATAGTGAAGATGATCCAGGACCTTGGAAAAAGAATGGAGGCAAAGATCGAGGAGATGCAAGAAATGTTTAACAAAGATCTAGAAGAATTAAAGAACAAACAGAGATGAACAACACAATAACTGAAATGAAAAATACACTAGAAGGAATCAATAGCAGAATAACTGATGCAGAAGAATGGATAAATGACCTGGAAGACAGAATGGTGGAATTTACTGCTGCAGAACAGAAAAAAGAAAAAAGAAAGAAAAGAAATGAAGACAGCCTAAGAGACCTCTGAGACAACATGAACTGCACCAACATTCACATTATAGGGGTCCCAGAAGGAGAAGAGAGAGAGAAAGGACCTGAGAAAATATTTGAAGAGAGCATAGTCAAAAACTTCCCTAAAATGGGAAAGGAAATAGCCACCAAAGTCCAGGAAGCACAGAGAGTCCCAGGCAGGATAAGCCCAAGGAAAAACACACCAAGACACAGAGTAATCAAATTGACAAAAATTAAAGACAAAGAAAAATTATTAAAAGCAACAAGGGAAAAATAACAAATAACATACTAGGGAACTCCCCTTAAGGTTAACAGCTGATTTCTCAGCAGAAACTCTACAAGCCAGAAGGGAGTGGCATGATATATTTAAAGTGATGAAAGGGAAGAACCTACAACCAAGATTACTCTACCCAGCAAGGATCTCATTCAGATTCAACAGAGAAATCAAAAGTTTACAGACAAGCAAAAGCTAAAAGAACTCAGCACCACCAAACCAGCTCTACAACAAATGCTAAAGGAACTGCTTTAAGTGGTAAACACAAGAGAAAAGAAGGACCTACAAAAACAAACCCAAAACAGTTAAGAAAATGGTAATAGGAACATACATATCGATAATTACCTTAAATATGAATGGATTAAATGCTCCAACCAAAAGGCACAGGCTCGCGGAATGGATACAAAAACAAGACCTATATATATGCTGTCTACAAGAGACCCACATCAGACCTAGGGACACATATGGACTGAAAGTGAGGGGATGGAAAAAGATATTCCATGCAAATGGAAATCAAAAGAAAGCTGGAGTAGCAATACTCATATCAGATAAAATAGGCTTTAAAATAAAGAATGTTACAAGAGACAAAGAAAGACACTACATAAGGATCAAGGGATCAATCCAAGAAGATATAACGATTGTAAATATATATGCACCCAATATAGGAGAACCTCAATACATAAGGCAACTGCTAACAGCTATGAAAGAGGAACTCGGCAGTAACACAATGACAGTGATGGAATTTAACACCTCACTTACACCAATGGACAGATCATCCAGACAGCAAATTAATAAGGAAACAGAGGCTTTAAATGACACAATAGACCAGATAGATTTAATTGATATTTATAGGACATTCCATCTGAAAACAGCAGATTACACTTTCTTCTCAAGTGCACACAGCACATTCTTCAGGATAGATCACATCTTAGGTCACAAATCAAGCCTCAGTAAATTTAAGAAAATTGAAATCATATCAAGCATCTTATCTGACCATAACACTATGAGACTAGAAATAAATTACAGGGAAAAAAACATAAAAAACACAAACGGATGGAGGATAAACAATAAGTTACTAAATAACCAAGAGATCACTGAAGAAATCAAAGAGGAAATCAAAAAATACCTAAAGACAAATGACAACGAAAACACGATGATCCAAAACTTATGGGATGCAGAAAAAGCAGTTCTAGGAGGGAAGTTTATAGCAATCCAATCCTACCTCAAGAAGCAAGAAAAATCTCAAATAGAAAATCTAACCTTACACCTAAAGGAACTAGAGAAAGAAGAAAACCCAAAGTTAGTAGAAGGAAAGAAATCATAAAGATCAGAGCAGAAATAAATGAAATAGAAACAAAGAAAACAAGAGCAAAGATCAATAAAACTAAAAGTGGGTCCTTTGAGAAGATAAACAAAATTGATAAACCATTAGCCAGACTCATTAAGAAAAAGAGGGAGAGGACTCAGATCAATAAAATTAGAAATGAAAAAGGAGAAGTTACAACAGACACAGCAGAAATACAAAGCATCCTAAGAGACTGCTACAAGCAACTCTATTCCAATAAAATGGACAACCTGGAAGAAACGGACAAATTCTTAGAAAGGTATAACCTTCCAAGACTGAACCAGGAAGAAATAGAAAATATCAACAGACCAATCACAAGCACTGAAATTGAAACTGTGATTAAAACTCTTCCAACAAACAAAAGTCCAGGACCAGATGGCTTCACAGGTGTATTCTCTCAAACATTTAGAGAAGAGCTAACGCTCATCCTTTTCATACTCTTCCAAAAAATTGCGGAGGAAGGAACACTCCCAAACTCATTCTATGAGGCCACCATCACTCTGATACCAAAACCAGACAAAGATACTGCAAAAGAAGAAAATTACAGACCAATATCACTGATGAATATAGATGCAAAAATCCTCAATGAAATACTAGCAAACAGAATCCAACAATACATTAAATGGATCATACACCATGATCAAGTGGGATTATCCCAGGGATGCAAGGATTCTTCAATATACGCAATCAATGTGATACACCATATTAACAAATTGAAGAAGAAAAACCATATGATCATCTCAGTAGATGAAGAAAAAGCTTTTGAGAAAATTCAACACCCATTTATGATAAAAACTCTCTAGAAAGTGGGTATAGAGGGAACCTACCTCAACATAATAAAGGCTGTAAATGATAAACCCACAGCAAACATCATTCTCAATGGTGAAAAGCTGAAAGCATTTCCTATAAGATCAGGAAAAAGACAAGGATGTCCACTCTCACCACTATTACTCAACATAGTTTTGGAAGTCCTAGCCACAGCAATCAGAGAAGAAAAAGAAATAAAAGAATACAAAGTGGAAAAGAAGAAGTAAAATTGTCACTGTTTGCAGATGACATGACACTGTACATAGATAATCCTAAAGATGCTACCAGAAAACTACTAGAGCTAATCAATGAATTTGGTAAAGTTGCAGGATACAAAATTAATGCACAGAAATCCCTTGCATTCCTATACACTAACTACGAAAGATCAGAAAGAGAAATGAAGGAAACACTCCCATTCACCATTGCAACAAATGGAATAAAATACCTAGGAATGAACTTACCTAAGGAGGTAAAAGATCTGTACTCAGAAAACTGTAAGACACTGATTAAAGAAATCAAAGATGACACAAACAGATGGAAAGATATACCATGTTCTTGGATTGGAAGAATCAATATTGTGAAAATGACATACTACCCAAAGCAACCTACAGATTCAATGCAATCCCTATCAAACTACCAATGGCATTTTTCACAGAAGTAGAACAAAAAATTTCACAATTTGTATGGAGACACCAAAGACCCCGAATAGCCAAAGCAATCTTGAGGGAAAAAAACGGATCTGGAGGAATCAGACTCCCTGATTTCAAAGTATACTACAAAGCTACAGTAATCAAGACAATATGGTACTGACACAAAAACAAATATAAATCAAAGGAACAGGATAGAAAGCCCAGAGATAAACACACGCACCTATGGTCAACTAATCTATGACAAAGGAGGCAAGGACATACAATGGAGAAAAGACAGCCTCTTCAATAAGTGATGCTGGGAAAACTGGACAGCTACATGTAAAAAAATGAAATTAGAACACTGCTTAACACCATACAGAAAAAAATAAACTCAAAATGGATTAAAGACCTAAATTTAAGACCAAACACTATAAAACTCTTAGAGGAAAACTTCGGAAGAACACTCTTTGAGATAAATCACAGCAAGATCTTTTTTTGACCCACCTCCTAGAGAAAGGGAAATAAAAACAAAAATAAACAAATGGGACCTAATGAAACTTCAAAGCTTTTGCACAGCAAAGGAAACTATAAAGAAGACAAAAAGACAACGTTCAGAATGGGAGAAAATATTTGCTAACGAATCAACGAACAAAGGATTAATCTCCAAAATATATAAACAGCTCATGCAGCTCAATATTAAAGAAACAAACAACCCAATCCAAAAATGGGCAGAAGACCTAAATAGACATTTCTCCAAAGAAGACACACAAATGGCCAAGAGGCACATGAAAAGCTGCTCAACATCACTAATTATTAGAGAAATGCAAATCAAAACTACAATGAGGTATCACCTCACACCGGTTAGAATGGACATCATCAGAAAATCTACTAACAACAAATCTGGAGACCATGTGGAGAAAAGGGAACCCTCTTGCACTGTTGGTGGGAATGTAAATTGATACAGCCACTAGGGAGAACAGTATGGAGGTTCTTTAAAAAAGTAAAAATAGAACTACCACATGACCCAGCAATCCCACTACTGGGCATATACCCAGAGAAAACAATAATTCAAAAAGACACATGCACCCCAATGTTCACTGCACCACTATTTACAATAGCAAGCTCATGGAAGCAATGTAAATGCCCATCGACAGTCAAATGGATTAAGAAGATGCGGTACCTATACAATGGAATATCACTCAGCCATAAAAAGGAACGAAATTGGGTCATTTGCAGAGATGTGGATGGACCTGGAGACTGTCATACAGAGTGAAGTATGTCAGAACGAGAAAAACAAATATTATATATTAACGCATATATGTGGAATCTAGAAAAATGGTACAGATGAACCAGTTTGCAAGGCAGAAGTAGAGACACAGATGTAGAGAACAAACGTATGGGCACCAAGGGGGGAAATTCTGGGGGGAAGGTGGTGGTGGGATGAATTTGGAGATTGGGATTGACATATATACACTGATATGTCTAAAATAGATAACTGATAAGAACCTGCTGTATAAATAAATAAATTAAAAAAAAAAACAACACACACACAATAAGATACTCCCTCACCTCAGCCAATACAGCTATTAGCAAAAAACTAACAAATAACAAGTGTTGGTGAGGATGTGGAGAAAAAGAAATCCTCATACACTCTTGGTGTGGATTGTAAATTAGTGCAGTCTGTGTGAAAAAGAATATGCAGGTCCCTCAAAAAAAAAAAAAATAAAACTGCCATTATAAAAAATAAAAATAAAGAAAAAAGCAAGCATATATACCTAAGTGTATATGCCCATAATATATAGTACCTTCTTTATGGGTATATATCAGAGACAGTATATGCAAATCTCTGAGCACCTGCCTGGCACACAGAAAGCGTTCAAAACATAATAGCTTCTGTCGTCATCATCATCATCATCATCTTCCCAACCACACTGCTTTGTTCAGAATTGCAGAGAAAATGCAGATTATCTGAGATGACTTTAGGACCAGTAAATGATACTAAGTGAGAAGTCAATATTAGATGCCTACCAGTATGGATATATGCGTCAAAAGGTAGTAATAATAATTTTAAAAGAAACCCTTGTGAAGGCAGAGTAATTGTAAATGTGATCTTATGTTTCAGCTTACATAATGAGTAAAAGGCATTGGTTTCAAATGTAATGACTCCACTTGTCTATATGCTTTTAATATATGCTCATCTTGTAGTTAACTGCAGTTACTAGACTAATACTAATATTCCCCAAATGACAAAATTGCATCAACTGAAAATTTGGTTTCTGCCTGATATTCTGTGTTAGCTTTGCTATTTTAGACTCAAATAAGCAGTTTGAAAAAGCCTTAAAATGTCATTGTCATTCCTGATCGCAGTTCATATTACATTACCTGTAGAATTTCATCCCCAGTTGAATTACTCATCACCAATTCGATCATTCTTCCATAATTAGACTCTTTTGGTAAAGGATAAACTCTGAATATTAATATCAGAAAACTAAATTTAGAACAAAGAACAGGATGGAAGGCAAATTTGGAACTCATCCTTAGGGTTTTTAGCTTTATAGTCATAGAAATTATCCCTCTCTATGTATTTTTCATGGGCAAACAGTCTACAATAGATAGAAACAAACTCATCTTTTCATTTATTATATTCAGTTAAGACATTTTCCTACTGTCTTCTTGAATTGGTCTTCCCTGGAATAGTCTCTTAAATGCAGCATTTATTTTAAATTAAATAGTCAATAAAGATACCCTAGGAATTTAACATAGTTAAAGTAAAATAAATAATAACTTTCAGCAAATGTTACACCCAGCAATCACGTATTCAGTGTTTCTTTTCTTACTTTCTTATCTTTTCCTTGTTCAGTTTTAGCACAAGAAGCATAGACATGAATTGGACCTTGGAGACAACTTAATTCAGTCCTCTCTTCTCACAAATGAGGCCCCAGAAACTTAAATAAAAAGAATATCCTTAAATGTGAAGGCAAATTGGACATTGTTACAAAAGATACACCTCAGCGTCCAATAAAATCCAGTGTGTCTGAATCCATATTGAAAAGAGTATGATAACATAATATTTGATTGTAATAATAGGGGAGCCTATAAACTTGGGCAAAATTCCTTTCATAAAAAAGAATGAGAAATCAAATTATTTGGAAATTTGGGAAAAAATTACACAAACTCAAAAACTCATGTTAAAGAGAAGACACACAAACTTAACTCTAGAGGGCCGCTTGGAATCCAGGTTGAAATTTCCAGGTCTAAAGTGAATTCCAGAAAAGGTATAAATGCCATAGTAATTTTATCTTCTAAATTTTTAGTTCCAAGTAGCTATCATCAAAAAGAACACAAATAACAAATGTTGGTGAGGATGTAGAGAAAAGGGAACACTCAGACACTGTTTGTGGGGATGTAAACTGGTGTAACCACTGTGGAAAACAGTATGAAGGCTTCCCAAAAAACTAAACATGGAACTACGACATGACCCAGTAATTCCACTCCTGGGCATATATCCAAAAACAAAAATAAGCAAAACAAAACAAAAACGAAAACAAAAACACTTATTTGAAAAGATATATACACCCCAATGTTCATAACAGCATTATCGACAATTGCCAAGATATGGAAGCAACCTAAGTGTCCAACAACAGATGAATGGATAAAGAAGATGTGGTGTGTACACACACACACACACACACACACACACAATGGAATGCTACTCAGCCATTAAAAAGAATGAAGTTTTGCCTTTTGCAGCAACATGGATGGACCTGGAGGGTATTATGCTAGGTGAAATAAGGCAGACAGAGAAATACAAATACTGTATGATATCACTTATATATGGAATCTAAAAAAATATAACAAACTAGTGAATATAACAAAAAAGAAACAGAGTCACAGATATGGAGAACAAAGGTTACCAGTGGGGAGAGGGAAGGGAAGAGGGATAATATAGGAGTAGAGGATTAAGAGATACCAACTATTATGTATAAAATAAATAAGCTGCAAGGATATATTGTATAACACAGGGAACATAGCCAATATTTTAAAATAACTATAAATGGAGTCTAACCTTTAAAAATTGTGAATCACTGTATTGTACACCTGTAACATATGATTGTACATCAACAATACTTCAATAAAAGATTTTTAGTAAGACAATATATATAAAACATAGATAAGCAATAACACACACATATACATCTTCTATGGCTTTTATTATCAAAGGAGAAATGTGAAAATTAAACTGTCTTCATCTTAAGAAAAACTAAGTAAGGATTTTGATACACCTTTCCAAAACTACTTCCCTCCAGAGAGATTTACAAACATTTGGCTTTAATGCATTTTTGGAAAGAATGTAAGGATGTTGGTTATATGGATATGAGAATAACATACATATTTTTTCAAGGGTAGAATCCTTTATGCATACGCTGTGGCATTCCAGAATGATGTTACTCTAGTAATGTTTGAACTCCTAATGAGAAACTGTGAATCATAAACTGTTCATGGGAATATGGCCTGAGTTTTTGCACAGTGTCCAGCCAGGCGATGATTGCGGACAAGCTACCTGCATAGTTCTTTACTTCAGCACCAATTTCTATGCCTTCTCTGCAGTCCTAAAGAATAAGGATCACTGTTTTGGCCTATGTTAAACAACCTATACTATACACTCTCAGGCAGTTAATACCTGTTAGTGGATGAGGATAATCATACTGTACACATAGAAAGCATATCTGATTCAGATAGAAATATGACATTTTACAACTAATAAATACCTATGAGATATTGTATAATATAATAATTGCTGTACCTTATATATGCCTGCTAACTTTAAAAGTAAGCTCTCTTTCAAAATGCCCTGAAATGTACATTTCAATAATTGTTATGTCATAAATTATTATTACATTACTTGAGTATGGGCCTCATTTTATGATTGTTTATATTAGTGAAACATTTTGCAGTAATAGCTCCCTACTGTTAACTACTATAGCTATAATTATAGTGTTTGTTGACATTTAGAATACATTATAAGAGCTACACTTTAAATTTTTTTTATAAATATCTTTATATACACTAATAGTTCTTTGATGGAAAGATCTATCTATGAGTCATTTTAGTATAGTTTTTTTTAAACAAAATACATTGCCAAAAACATCTACTAAATGGAATATAAAGGCAGTCCTGAGGGTCGTTGGTGCTCTCCCCTTGCCTTTTCCCAAATTACTTGGAAATAGGGAAAGGGAAATGCTTTGTGAGAATGAAACTATGAAATAAATAAATAAGGGACTGGTACAGAAATGTGTGATACCACCATTGAGAACAAAATATGACATTATCCCCGATGAACATACCTAGAGAAACAATGTGTCTATCAAAGTTTGGTCAGCAGTGGAAGCAGAGAAAAGGGAAAGTCTGAGGCAGGTGGTGACAGTGTGTTTTCTCCTCCTGAAGGTAGAGGACACTCTGCCCCAGGCCTGTCTTCAGAAAGAGGTTTTATAGACCAGTAACAGGAGCCACTCAGATCATCTAATTCCTCTGGTTCTAATTTCATCCACACACAGAAAACTCACATTATATTTTTCTTCTCAGGTAGCCAGAGATGGTTTTCTTACAGTTATATCTCTTATTTTAAATTAATAAAGTATTAGTGTTATACACTCGTCTGTGAATTTGCTTAATATAAATCTACCCATAACTGATGGACAACCTGACAAATAAATATCCAAACCTGAAAACTTAAGGGCCAGGACTTGCCCTGTGGTGACTTGTCAAAAAATAAAACTAAATAATGGCACTTTATGGGGAACTTTCTAGGCAGCCAACTGGTTTTCTTTAAGGACAAACAACTTCCTGGACAATGTTCCTTTCCATCCAAGTTGTTCCATATATGACATCTGTCAACAAGTATATTACAAGCTTTTCCATCAAAGGTGGAGATTGCCTCATAATTTGTGTCTCTGTCCCTAACAAGTACAATACTAAATAAATAGCCAGGAATTGTTTTGATGTAATAAAATGTAACCATAAGAAATTCTAAAGCTGCAGGATTTTACTTTCTTCATATGTTATTTTCCTTGCCGCAGAAACAGATGCATTAAGAGCAGATAACTTTGATCAAAACAATATCCTATGCATTTATTCAGGAGACTATTTTGTTTCATGCACAAATTGCTCTATTCAAGTAAAAATGTACATAGGAAAAAATACCCTTATATAATAACAAAGAGTCATTAAAGAAAAGCTGCTAATTTCCTGTTTATTTAGTATTCATCAAAGCTTCTGGAATAATGCTCAGAACTAGTGTAATGAATTATTGTTATATTTCTTGCTGCCTCATATTCAGAAAACAAAGTTCAATAGTGTATGTAGTCTTCACTGTCTTATTCTTTATTAAGAATTCCATTCTTAAGAATATGTTGTCTCTCTGGCACTATGTTCTAATTCAGATTGTAGAAGATGTATATTTAAAAGAGACATTGATTAAATTTGCGTATTAATGCCCAATCACTAAAATGAAACTATTTTCGGATTTTAAGAAAAAGGCTTTAGCTTTTTCATTCTTAATTTTGAAAGGTATTCTCCTTTTGGCAGAAACTTGTAGAACATATAGAAAAATGAAATTACCCAAAGATTCCCAGCAAAACTGTTGGTATAAAATTATATTTCCAAGCTTTTCAGCATTTCTTTCAAATTTTTAAAATATGAAACTTCCTCCTTATTTGAATATGTATTTTTAAAACTTCCTATTCAATGGTGTTCTTTCAAAGATCTTAAATTTTTAAAAATGGCATGATTTCTGTCACTTCATATGTGGACTCTAAAAAAACAAATGAACAAATTAACAAAACAGAAATGGACTCAAAGATACAGAAAACAAACTAGTGGTTACCATGGGGGAGAGGGATGAAGGGGATGGGCAAAATAGGTGAAGGGGATTAAGAGGTACAAACTACCAGTTATAAAATAAATAAGTTACAAGGATGTAATGTACAGCACAGGGAATATAGTCAATATTTTATAATGACTTTGTATGGCATATAATGTATAAAAATATTGAATTACAATGTTGTACACCTGAAACTAATAATATTTTAAGTCAACTCTACTTCAAAAAAAGAAAGAAAGATGACATATTGTGCTGAGAAAGTTAACCACAGGTGATCACCTCTCCTTTGAGCCACGCATACTCAGCCACTGATATCTCATTTAGCTCTTGACATGTTGCCTCCATCAACAAAACACCTCCTTTTCAGTTTATGTTCAGCTACACATTGTCATGTTGTTCATGCCTATGGAAAGCACCTCCCAATGGCACTGGTAAATTGGCAGAATTAAAGTGTATGTATTTTTCATTTATAGCTCAAGAGAAGAAGTGATCATTTGTCCACCACCACCACATCTTCCTTCTCATTCTCCTTCTTTTGAACACACGCTTTTCCCTTACTTAGGCTGGAGTTAACTTAAGGAATAGCAGCACTGTGTCTTATGCATTTCTACATCCTACGATAAATGCCCAGCATAGTCCTGCCACATGCTTGTTGCTTAATACATGTTTATTGGATAAATAATATGATCAAATGGTCTAGCAGTTTTATTTATATTAACTGAATTGGTAGGAAGCACTTCAGATACCTAATGAATATCTGCTTACTTCCGTAATTGCATGGTTGTTCCCCCAAATCTTAAGATCATTGCTTGTCACCCCAATTAATTACTTCAGAATGAAAAATGCCAACCACTTTGAGGCAATATCAATGGAATATCTTCATGGAAGCTTTTAGTACCAAAGTGAAGTATAATGAATATAATAGTATTATTTGTTTTAGGCCAGTATATAGCAATATATATAATCATAAATATGAAAATTTTAAAAAATTGCTAGTCTACTTTGATAGCACTTTATCATTCAGCAACTAGCATGCATTAATTGAGTAAACTGTATGTAAATTTATTTCAAGATGAGAGTATCTGTGAGAAGTCATTAATAATACAAAGTCTCAGTAAGAAAGATAGATAAACAACACTCTAGGAAGGAGGAAAAAGTAACAGATTTCATTTGAGCTAAAGCACTCCGAAAAATCACTAAAGATAGTAAAGTGATACTGACCGACCGGGATGATTGATAAAGATGGAGGAAAATTAACAGCCAATAATCAATAAAATGTCTCCCATTCAAGAGAGGAAAACAGATGTTAGAGCAGAGAGCCTATGATACTACATTTAAATAAGAGAAAGAACGAAAAACTAAGAATATAAGAATAAACTATTTTCTCAGAATATTGAAGATTGCTGTGGTCGGGTGTTATATTATTCTGTGACTGTATAAATCTTCTTTTAACCTTTCAATTATACTCATTATGCATCACAAAGAAAAGATTCAGATGCAGGAATGCCACAGGATGCTGCAAGTAGTAGTTAACCTGAAAAACATTATTCGAAGTTGTTCAGTTAAATAGGATCTAACCTCACGTAATATATTAATTACTGCTAGAAACTTGGTGGGTGTCTGATCACACTGTGAGTGAATATATAGTATAGTATTCAAAATCCGTTAGTACCAAAGAGCTGTGAATTAAATAGGGTTGGTCTCAGCTGGAAAGTTATTAGACATACCGTGGGAAAACAATTATATTTCCTTACTAACAGGAATTAATACCAACAGAATTCAAAGTAGAAAGGAAATATTAAAGATAAATATCAATTTCTTTTGTAAATGATTTTTTCTTGAGCTAGCAGACTGGACAAAAATATAGTTCTCTTAGTAATTTACGAGAGTAAATCACTAGTGATGAAAATGGTGATATTCAGAGCAAATTTTGAGGCTAAATGCATTCAACTCTTCTAGCAATATATAGTTTTGAAGTTTCCTTATGTTCAATATAAAATGAGGCACATATATGAAATCTTTTCCTATAAAGAGATGTATATAACATTTTTTTAAAGGAAAGTATAAAATTCTTTGTTTCTTGTTTTTTTGAATCAAGAAAAGGACAGTAAAACTACAGTAAATAAATATATCACAAAGCATATATTACAGTTGAAGATTGTAGTCATTTCAGGACATGATGGTGTTTTTGGCTTTTTTCCTGACCCCACAGACCTTTCACCTTTGCAGCTGTTCCATTTAACCTCCATCTGGGGGTTTAGCTTGACCCAAAGCCCTGAGATGAGTTTTGCTTTAGGCAGATGGGCTCTGAAAGAAGCCCTTTGTCAGAAACCCTTGACTCAGTTGCTGCTCCACTGTGACCTCAGTATCCCTCCAGGGCCCAGGCGTCAGCTAGTATCTCATTTCCTTTGTGAACCCCAATTCCCACTGACTGAATTTCCATTCAGTGTCTGTGCTCCAGAACAGCCACTAGCAGACTGGTTTTCTGGTACTTGGTCTGCTGATGTCGGATGGGCATTTGTCAATTTCAGGGGTTTGACTTCCACTTACTGCTCTGCTGACCCACTTGAATTGACATCCTGGTTTTAGACTTTGAGTTTAAACCTTGGATAATAGTGCTTGTGTCCAACCTGACTTCGGGCTGATATGATTTTGAAACTGATTTCTAGAATGATCACTAGCTGTACCCTTTCCTGGATTAAGGGATAGCTGCTTGTATGTATAAAATAATAATAAGAAGAAGAATTATTATTATACTCTCAGAATTCTTAAGGAAACACTTCAAAATTTAAGAATGACAGTCTTTCAGTAGCATGAAGATGACAGGAATATTGAAAAATATTCTTGTTAATACTGAAAAGATTGGGAGATATTACGGTCAAGTGGTAGTCAAGGAATACTATGTTGCCTTTTAGAACTCAGACACCTAGCTTATTGTAACATACTTCTATGTATGTTATGCCATTTTACTTGAAACTTAGAAAGAGAGGAGCAAGACAGTGAAAATGAATTTGTAAACATTTTTAAAAAGATGATTAAAAATCGTTGAAAGAAAAAGCAGGGAGAAAAACGCAAACAGGAGTAATATTAATAAATAAATTCCATCCCAGAGGAGTTTAATGCATAGTTTAGCTCTGTGCTTTCAAATTTGTTCAAAGAAATGGAAGAAATGTGATTCATTACATATATCCTGAAGGAAATATTAAACTTGTTGGCCAAGGAAAAGGCACAGTGTTTTGGAGATACGGAGTCCTATGGAAAACACTTCAGGAATCTTGACATAGTATTTATTATTCAAAAAATTTTGGTCACCTTAGTATCCACTAAAGTAGCTCTCACAAACTACATGTTTCTGACTTTTCCCCAAATGATGTTAGAGTCTAACACCATCCTAACAAAATAAGTAATTGCAAATATCAAAGTCTGATGCAATGAAGAATCTCTTTTTCCAGCGTCAACAACATCAGATAAAACATTACCTTAAACAAGTAATGCTATGAAAAAAATTCCAGGGGAAAATCATAAACAGGAGAGCCTTTTTTTTTTTCAGTCCTTTGAGGATTACAGGTCTACTCCCACAGTGAAATGAAGTGAAATAAATATGCTCCCTTTAAAAATAGAGATGAAATTAAAGGGGGAAGGATGCTTCTCTTTTCTTCAAATTTCCAGCTAATGCTTATTTCCTGTGTTAAGTTATTTATGTCCCAATACCAATGAGAAGAGATACGTTATCTAAATTGCTGAGAGAGCATCCCAACTTTATCTTGGAAATTAAACGTCTTACTTTTCTTTCTAATTGGGCTTGTACACATCAATGATATGTATCTTAATGTGCTATAAATATCTCCTAGATAACCAAGCATAAAAATGCCCACCTCTCAATTGAGCAAGTGCATTAATTTTATGAAGAATATTTTATCACATTGGCAACAGATCTTAACAACTTGTAAGAAGAAAGTTAACTCACTTTAATGAACAAAATATGTATATATATACATATGATATGTATATGTGTGTGTGTATACATATACACACACACATAGATATACATATACACACTTTATTCATTGGTTTTCTGGCACTTGGCCTGCTGGTGTGTGTGTGTACATATAGAGAGAGACAGAGAGAGGGAGAGAGCATTGTGATGCTTGTATTCCGTTTGTATTCATCCCTAAAATTCACAAAAGTAGAGAGAAGAAGATATCTGAAAGTCTCCATACAACAGTTTTTATATCCTGAAAACCAGCTTAACTTTTAAAAAATGAAGAAGTTGAACATTTCTTATGGTAGGTACAACCCAAAATAGGGCTAATGATCTGAATACATCCAATATTTTTTAAACTGATAGTTTTACATTTTATTCAAGAAGCAAAACATTATTTAACAAAAAAAATTCTGAAACACACCCTAATTAGGAAAAAAATGAGGTGCACATGTGATAATTATTTATAAGGGACAATGAATGTATTGATATTTTGTTAATTCTATCAATGAGAAAAATCTTCATAAGAATTATAAAGAAAGCCGGTGGATATTCTGTAAAAATTACTTTATTACTAATAACAGTACTTGGGGGACTGGTGGGGAATGCATGATAAGAGACAAAATTATGTTCTAAGATTCATATATTTGGAGTTGGTAAATTGAGCAGCCACCCACCAGGAATTGCAAGCATCTACCGATTTCCCAGAGAGGAAAGTAGTTCATCAAGGAAGTCTCTTGAGACTTTGATTTACAAAGTGGAATTTTACAACAGCTAATTTCAGGTCAGAATATTCATGTGGGCTACCATATGGATATTTTTCAGTAATGATAAGAGCTTTCATTTAGAGATACATTTTTTTCTTAAACATTTAAATACTGAATTCAATTATTTCGGTAATGATATATTATATAATCCAAAGCTACCTTCCTGAGTTCAAACCCCCTCCTCTGCACGTGTCCTTTCAGTGGTTGCTGCTCTAGTTCTTTGTGAAGCTGGGCATATGAGTCTTTGGCAGAACGGCATGGAGGCAAATGCTTAAGTCTAAGTCATGGCCAGGAGGTCATACATCAGGAATGCACCTTGCACTGTGATGCTGACTTCCAAATTTCCTCACAAAATTTATTTTTAATACTTTCATTATATGATTTTTAAAAAGTGTTTCCTTAGAAGTTGCTGCTCTATTTTAGAATTTGCACCATAACTATCATCCCCAGAGTCATTCCATCTGGCTAGATTAGTACTGAGGCTAAAATAATCATAGATTCTGGAGGCACGTTATTCTAGATGCAAATCCCAATCCTGATACTTTTCAGTTGTAGGATCTTGGTAAGTTAATTAAACTTTTGGTCCCTCTGTTTTCTCCTCTATAAAATGGGAATAATAATGATACCAACCTCAGAAGTTTCTTGTAACGTTTAGGTAAGTTAATAAATATGAAGTATCTGGTACATAAAATATTACATAAGTATTTCTACTATTTCTCTAAATAGCAGCTTTATAATATTTCAGTGTATTTCTGTATTCATTAATCCATCAATAATATTACCAATGGAACACCTTCTTGAAGTATACTTTTAGGAGAAAGTTCAACATGCAAAGGAAGTTCTGCTCTGGAAAAGGCTAGAATAGGGGCTATGCTCTGGAAGCTCCCTCGTGTATTGCCATGGACTACTGTAACTCCCCAGAGCAGAGGTAGAAAATAAATTCCTTAAAAACGAATCTGAAACGTAGACTCTATCTCCTTAGTTATAATCTCCTGAGGTGGCTAAAAGAGTCCAATGTTCTACTAACACGGTGACTATGTAGATTACATTTTTAAAAATTGAAATATAGTTGATTTACAATGTTCTGTTAGTTTCAGGTATACAGCAAAGTGATTCGGTTTATATATATATATATGTATATATATATTCTATGTAGATGAAAATTTTAATGAAAGAAAAGGTTCCTCCACACATTCAAAAAAGAATATTACATAGCAGACGTAAGCTTACAATAAAATAGCAATATGGGAGAGTCAATAATTACATGACTCACATATAATAAAGTTCGATCTTGAGAAGAAGTAATTTAAAGGAAAACAACTAAAAATTAATTAGAGAGGTATAAAAACTGTACAAAGTTATTACCATAATAATTACAAAAATAATTACTAACACCATTAAACAAGTCTATAATATAATTTTAAGTACTTATTAATTAGTAATACTTATTTCTAAAATTTGAAAAGACAGAAGACTTCTTTAAAGTCACTTAAAATGCACAGTTAAAGTGCACAACTCTCTGGTTGTTCTTAAGTATATATGTACACATGTAAAGAACTCCATGCTCTTTAACTGTGCCTACTGATGTTCTTTATTTATAGTATTTTACTATTTATTTTTTCATCCTTTAATCTGGTCATATGTGCCCTTCATGAATGGGTCAAAAATGATCAGGATTTTATTGTACAAATGAAATCCTGTTACATATATTATTTATGCATCTATCTGTCTCTCTGTAAACCTTACACTTTTTACGCTTCAGAGGAATTTATTCGCTCTTCATATATATATATATATATATATATATATGTTTTACATATATAGGCATTTTATATATGTGCGTGTGTTTATCCTAGATGGCATTCTCATAACACAATCTTCAAAATGAAGTATACCAATTTCTATTACTTCAACATTACAGTAAATTATGTTTTTATTTTCTTTTTCATCCCTCAGGGTAAAACCATTTGCTGAGTGGCCCTTACTGTTTACACTGATACAGAGGTTGTGTTTCTGTTCTGCCTGTTTCAGCTATACATTTTCATTTTTCTTTAGCTATTACAGAGAAAGAAAAAAAAACAGGTAATATCTATGGAGTTACTTTATATCACCAGACTGTTAAATATATAGCATCAGGTATTGGGGAAGAGGGTGAGGATGTGATTCATGGCATATCTAAATTCCATTAATAACTAGTCAGGTTACAATGGTATCCTTTTGAACTTTAACACCGAGAACAGTGTGTGCAGTGTTTGTTGAAATTTACTTATCATGCTCTTACTCTATGAAGGCACTCCACAGTGACTAGAAGAATCAAAATCATCATTACCTTGGATCTCAGCTCATTAGCATTGCTGCTCAAAGCTCCCTAAATTACTGCTTAGGTGCCTTTCAAACACATCATAAGGATATCAGCAACCATTCCTGCCTATGAAGTGGCAAAACATTTTTCAATAATGCATCACAAAATGTTATACTCTGTTTCAGCATGCATATTCAAATCTACTTGGTTTAAAAAAGCAAAATCCAAGTCTGTACAATCAAGCTGGAGAGTTGATTGAATATATTGTTAATGCACTCTTGCAATGGTCCCCACCAAACAAATAGCATAGTTGAATTTGATTTGGTATCTGTAGAAAAGAAACCAGAATGTTACCTGTTATATAGGTGAGAACAAATTAGGTATTCTGTTGCTCTCTTTGGGTGATCTCAATTTACTTAAAAAATCATTTGGCAAGATAGCTATAATGTCTCTGGCAGTGAAAGTTGTGACTAGAAAATAGTTTTCTATTTTAAAAATAAATGTCTTGGCTTCATTCCAACATTTATTTTCAATAAATGCCTAAGCATTTATCTTGCAGCAGGAGACCATTATCTAGTCACAACGTTCAATTCCTTTGACATTATCTCTTAAGTAAAACAGTAACGTTAAGAATAAAGGACTTGCTAAAAAAAAAAAAAAAAAAGAATAAAGGACTTGCTGATTGAAAGAGTATGTTAGCATGCTGGGTGGGTAAACAAATACTATGGGTGAAAATCACCCCTTTAATAGTCATTTGAAGTAGAAAAGCACGGCTTCCTTCTCTTCAGATACACTGTGTATTGGGGCTTGTGGTAAAGATCTTGACCAAGTGAGCCCAGAAAGTGAATATTCCAGCATTTTCTAGATTAAATGACATCTCTCATATCATTTTATCTCTGATATAATTGGTTTACATGATCTCTCTTGAACATTTGTGTGTAATGCATGTTCACGTGGTTTGTACTAGCTCTGAAGATCCAGGCTTACCCTACTTAAGGTACTGTTTTTGTGAAGGTCCCTTTCTAAGATGACAAGCCTATGTGTGGCTTCTCTTCTTCCAATAGTCAGTGGAAATTTTGGTCTCCCTGAATTTTAATCAGTTAGGGAGTCTAAACCTATTTTGATAGGAAGTGGTTTCTAAGGTGATCAGTGTCTAAGCATAGATGTTCATGATCAGATTTATGGTCTTTGTTTTATAGCCAATCACTACTAAGGTGTGTGTGTGGGTGGAGGGAAGTGCATCACAGTACCCTGGAGAAGGATTCCCCATTCTGAACAATCAGTACATCAGTGCGTACATTTAGGAAAAATTAATTCTGGATACAGATCTGATAATATCACTCCTCTGCTTAAATATTTTACTTTAAGGAACACCCTTCCATCTGTTAAATAACTTCTCAACTCCTGAATACAGAAGGACATGGCACTTAACATAGAATAAGAAGTGTCAGGGACTAGCTTATATTTTCCACTGTACTCCTTCTTTGGCAAAGCATCATCAGACTGTCAGTCATCTCACTCTCACATCTCATCTTGGACATAGACCATAAGCTGACATTTTTTTCTGTCTAATAGGTAATATTGCAAACAAGCTTTAAGCAAGTCCCCTTGCCTTCCAATAAGACTGCTGCCACTGTTAGAGCAGTGTAGAAGTGCCGTCAAAATCATTTATAGTTGTGACTTTGGAACCTCAGTCAAAGTAGAGTAAATTTGACTTTCTGTGGGTGGAGGATTGAAATTGGATTTTTTTTTCATTTCCATAATTGATTTTGTCTTTTGCATACTAAAGTTTGCGAATAACTGCCTCATGGCTCTGTTAAATACTTTTTCCTTCATGGCGACTACACTTATCACTTCCAGTGATAATGATCTTTTTCTTCTCAATGTCTACATCAATTTGTTTATACCAATTAAGTGACACCTATCCCATACTTCTCTGTGCTTCATTTATTTGCAGATATGTCTGATCATCTTTGGAGATGGGATCTGTGTCTTTCATGTATTACCATTTCTTCAGTACTCAGTCTAGAGCCTGGCTCATTGTAGAAAGCTATCTCACAATCACACACACACAAATAAAATGGTAGCATTCTCTGTATTCAACATTCAAACTACAAGGATACCCTGAGGTCAAGTGTACCCAGCATCAGTGTAGGTGTCACCTTAGTCCTTGCAATTCCTTTTTCAGCAGGCTCCTTTCAGCCATACAAATGCATAAGAAGGTGGGGATGAAAAGGGGCCCAGGATCTATGCTGCAGAATGGATATGAATGCTGTGTTGATCTAAAATAAATCCACATTCATCGTTATAGTCACAATAGTAGCTCTCAGGCTTCCGTATTTCTAGGACAGGTCATTACAGAAACACTTTGAGAAATTCAGTGAGAAGCAAACCAAAGCTGTGTGTTCTCAGGTGCTATCTAACACCGCTGATTTTGCAGAAGGTTCAGTGTAGGGAGTTAGTAAACCAAGATTGGCCATACAAGATGGCAAATATTCTTCTGTTTAAAAACTCTTGGTGGTACAATAAGACATGAAGCAATGTTCTGATGAAAGCTGTCATAACCATCATCACAAAAGAGGAAATACTGTTTGCCAAAACATAGGCTTACACTGAAATATAAGACTCAGCCGTATGAAACTTGTTAGGTATCACTGTAAAGATGCTTCTATGGAAAATGTCCACCATACAAAGCTTAAGGGTTTCTTACAAGAACCCTAGGCAAACATCTCTTTTTGGGCTTAGCATAATGAAAGCAGTTAATTTTTTTACGGAAGTAATAAATCTCAGACAGGTATCTAAGATCTTATGATCTTTTTTTGGACGACTAGAAAGGTCAGAAGCAAGTGGGCAGCCTAACTCTTATAAGTGCAGAGGTATATGAAATGGATTTCTATATACTAATTTTATTTCTGACTTTATTTTTGTACTTTATGGCCCTGTACTCTGACTTTCTCAGTAGTTTTATACAACCTTTTTTTACTGCATGAACTCTTTTGTGTAATCACCTGGGATTCGAATAAACAACATAATCCCAAATTATTTGCTCCCTCCTTTGTGTCAATAGTCTAATTTCTTCTGACTGCTAAACAAAGTGTCATAGTCTCATTCTCCTATTTTAATTCCAATATAAACTGATCATAAATATCTTCGGTGATTAAAAAAATAAACTCATATTTTTCTAAAATGCATGTGCCCCAGGAGGACCAGAAAGCCATCTGCACTGTGCTTCACTCTGATTATTACTCTTATTTTGAATGTGGAACTGAAAATATGAGATTTGAAAAGAAACTTGAAATGAAACACTACAGTATTACCTAATTGAGCAGAAATCATCAACTTAACAATAATAAATCTCATACTAAAAAAAGCAAAAGTAAATTATCCTTCAGATGATGAGGTCAGTTAATCTCAATCTTTTAAGATCCTATTTTTCTGAGACTGTCCAGCTGTCATCAAAAATGAACTCTGATGATTTTTCAATTTCAGTGCTCTGTACAATTTTTTTTTTTTTTTTTTAGATTGCAAAGTTACTTCTGTGAAAACTCACAGGATGACTGGTACCCTAAAGTCAATTCTCAATTACCGGTGGCATGGGAGATAGGATTATATGGACATTTGTTGACAATTTCCAGATATCCCTCAATCACAGTTCTCTCAATATCTCCCATCACCAAGCTTTTCTTAGAAGGTCTGCAAACAAGAAGCAAAACGTACAGATTTGAGTTGTACCTCATTTCACTTCTGCAAGTTTACTGAGGAAACTGAAATTTCTAAAGATATCTTGTAGGAAACAGAATATGAAGAGAGGAAACAAAGGTAAACCAGACACAGAATAGCTGCCACTTGAATTTCTGAGTATAGCCTGAACTGGGACATTCACTAGAATAATCCAAATTGATCAGTAAACATTTGTTGAGCTTGCCTGGGAAGGAAAGGAGGAAAAGAAAACAACGTTTAGCAAAGAGAACAGTAACAATGCATTCTGTGTATTCTAGATCTTCGAATCACAAAGGACTCACTATCTGAACCTTTCAGGTATTCAGGTGAACCTCACTAGAGGAGAGACATTATCATAAGGGAGACTATAGAGCCTAAGAGCATTGACACAAAAAATATTAGCAGAGCAAACCAAGCAACCCTGGAAAGACACATGTTAGCTGGAGGTTAAAGAGCACTGAAGAGCTTGTCTTATTTTCTATTTTCAATTCAAAGAGAACTTGTGGGCTGCTAATGTCTCAAAAATATATTCTAATGTATGTACGTGCAATAGATTGTGAGGATTAAACGTGTAGGCTATGGAGTTGGTCAGCTGGGTCCTTGGTATGATTCCACCTGTGATTTTGGGCTCATTGCTTAAATTCTCTGTGCCTCCATTTCTGTATCTGTCAAATGGAGATAATGTAAATTCTCACATAGCCTCATTGGGCTATGTGGGGATTAAATGAGTTAGCCTGGCATATAATAAGAGTTCAATAAATGAGTGCCATATTATTTATATTAGAATACTATCTTAATGATGATATACAAAAAAGAGAAAATTTAGAATAATTCTATTGGCAAGATAATCCTTGATAACAAGTAAAAACACACCTAAAACCATCAAACAAAAAAAAACCTTAGTATATACACTCAGCATAAAAATGCAAACCACACTGTAAAATAAATAGGGGAAGTGAAAAACATCTTTTCGTCTTTTACCTCTTTTGTCAAGAGTTTCTTATGAGGTATTTCAGAAAAATGTATAAATAGCTATTACACATTTTTTAAACTATTTACACAAAAGTGATCATACCACCCATTATACACATTTCTCTGCACCTTGTTTTTTTTGTCCCCCACATAGTAATATATCTTTGGGAGCTTCCCCTATCGGTACATGCAGTGCACTCCCACTTTTTTATCGGTTGCATAGTAGTCCATGGTATAGATGTAAAATAATTTATCTAACCAACTCTATTTTTGGAAATTTTGGTTGTTTTGTTAGCTGATAAACACAAATAATATTGCAAAAATATCTATAACATCTATTCATACATTACTTAGAGTATTTCTTTGAGAAATTCTTAGGCATATTCCTAGCAGTGGGATTTCCAGATCAAGAATATGGACTTCTTAAAATCTGACATTGTGAAAATGCTCTCCAAAGGGTTAATATCAATTAACCCCCCCCCCCCCCACCCATCTATTCTCTCAAAAGCATCTGAGAAGTCTTGCCCTGGAAATCGTCTAAACTTTAAATTTTGCCAATCTGGTTATGTTAAAGTTTATTAAAGTCTGATTAACATTCTAACTTGATTTTTCTATGCTAGCTAAGAGAAAACAATGCCTTGATTATAAAACATTTTGTGTTATTGTCATTTTTATAAAAATATAAGTATAGTAAAAATAGTTATTATAAAACTAGGTGTTTTTGTTTCACCTCATGGAAGGATTTTCAATACCATTCTCCTATGAGATTTTTATGGTCAAAAATTATTAATATCCTGAATGCAGAAACTTCTCTCTCTCTCACTTTCAAAATATTTCTTTCTTTGTAGGGTTATTATACATACACAGAGACACAATTACACACAGAGAGGCACCCCGGAAGCTCTCTACTATCAAAAACAGAGCACAGCTACTTCAGGGCATATTACCCCTAGAGTTACTATTTATCAATAAAAGAAACCTAATAGATTAAGGATTTAGTAAAGTTAAATCACAAATTTGTCTGAAGGGTGTTAAGCTGTTACAAATGTAAGATATAAGTCAATATATATATAAGTGACATTTTATGTGTTTCTTTCAAAGGATCAAACAGATTTCTCAAATTTGAGGTTAACCATTAAATTTCCCCAGGAATCTACGTTTCATACATCTAAGGAAAATCTACTAAATTTTTCTCCTGAAAATTAAAAAAAGGGACATAATTTGTTTTCATGAAATTCCGTACTCATTCAGTTTCTGAAATCAGTCAGGAATCAAACTCTTCACTCTGTTGCCTTCATGCAAAATGGCTGGTTACTTTTTATTTGTAAATCTCAGTGGGTTTCTAACACATTCCGAGAAAAAAATATAGCCAACTTGGGATAATTTACCAAGTGTAAATGTAGGGACTTTCCTATGAGCACGGCAGATTAATGATTACTATGAATCATGCCAATATATTTCATAATAGAGTACCATAGTCTATAGAAATATCTTGACTTTCCTCAATGTTTTAATAATGGTAAATGTCTGGGAGAAGAATCTATCTTTAAATCTGTAGGAAAGTGATTGAGAATAAGTCATTCATGCCAAGGGTAGAAGTGATTCTCTGTTGCTTTATGATTTAAGTCTTTACTCAATGATTTTATACAAAATAATTTTTCTACAAAATAAGAAATTATAATTATAATGTACTCAAAAAAGAAAATGCTCGTTATTTATATTGCTTGGTGATATATTATTGTATCCTCAATATTCTAGTTTCCAATTATAAAATTTAAATAATTCTTCAAAATTTTAATACAAGGATAAATCATGTGGGAGCCCTCTGGTGGCCAAAACAATGCTATTAGATTTTCACTAGAGAAGTTCAGGCTTGGTGAGAGGAAGATTCTCCTTGGAATTCTAAAACTTTATTTGGAAACTACCTCATATTGATATATTTATAGTATATTGATTCACTTTATAGGTTACAAAGTGCTAACATATTTTAATATCTTTCCCCAACCTCATAAAGTAATATTTTATGTACAGAATTCAATATTTAAGTTGTATGGAAAAATATTATATTTCTATATGAATGTAGAGAATCATAGATTATCTTAGACTCAGAGTATTATTGAATCATAGAATTTTACAGTAGGAATAAATCTTAGAGTTAATTTAGTGAAATTCCCCCATTTAATGAGTAAGGAAAATAAGGTCAAGGTAGGTTAAATGTCTTGCATATATGGTCATGGAGTAATTACCAGGAGTGCTGGGATTAGAGTCCATTTCTATATGTTTCAACATCAAGTTCTCTGGAAAAATGTGGTCATTTAACTTTGCTTCAAATTGTCTCTATTCTCTTTACGTGGGATTTTTACTTATGGTTATTTTAATCTTGTTTCTTCCTTTCAAAAAAAAGTTCTTGCTTGGGAAAAGTTTTCCAGGTTAAGACATGAGCATCAAGTGATTTGCAATTTAAAAGTAAAGCAGAGGAATAAAAAGCAAAAACAAAACAACAAGGAATACGTTAGTTTTCTATTGCTGTGTCATAGATTACCACAAAATTAGCAGCTTAAGACAATACACATTTATGAGCTCACATTCTACCGGTCAGAAGTTCAGGCACAGAGTGGCTGGGTTCTCTGCTCAGGGTATCACAGGACTAAAATAAAGGTGTTGGCTGGGCTTTGTGTTTTCTGGAGGCTCTGGGGAGGAATCTCCTTCCAAGCTCATTCAGTTTATTGACAGAGATTAGTTCCCATGGTTATACGACTCAGGTCATTCTTTCTTGCAGGTTTTGGCTAAGGGTTGCTCTCAGCTCCCAGAGTCCATTCTTAGTTCCCTGTCACACGGTCCCTCCATTTACAAAGCCAGCAGTAGAGAATCCCCTTTTGTTGAATCCTTCTCACACTTCAACTCTCATGTTTAGGAAGTGCCTATACTCCAATATAAAATAAAATTTAAAAGATTAAACAATAAATAAAAATAAAAACATGCCTGAATAGGAGACTGTGAGGATAAGGAAATGAGAATGGTCTGGCTCTTTACATTGTTCAGAATAATAAACAGCTTTTAATGCAAAAAAAAAAAAAAAAAGGTTACTGTTTAAATTCAGGCTAGAGATACAATAGTCTGGACCAGGGCTTTAGGAGTGAAGGTGATAGGAATTGGATTCTGAATATATGTTGAAAGTAGAGCTAATAGTATTTCTTTTGTGTTCAGTTTGACATATGAGATGAAAAAAAAAAGGAGTTAAGAATGACTTCAAGATTTTCAGTCTGAGTGGCTGATTAGATGCAATTGCTGTCATCTGAAGAAGATGATGGAGTAGGTGAGAAAAGTCAGGGACTTCATTTTTGGACATCTTGCATTTGAGATATGCAACTGAATACACTAATGGATAAGTAGGCAGCTGATATATATCTCTGGAGTTCATGAGAGAGATCTAACTTGAAGACACAAACTCAGAAGTCATTTTGAAGACTCCCAAAGAAGGTATTTTAAAGCCAGGAGATATGATAAAAACACAAGGGAGTGTGTCAAGGCAGAAAATAAAAGAGAACTAATGACTGAGCCCTGGAGTACATCAACATTAAGAGGTCAGAAGGTGAAAAACAAGTAAAGGAGATGGCAAAAGAGAAACCAGTGAAAGGGAAGGAAAGTCAAAGCACGTGGTACCACAGAAGGCAAGAAAAAAAACTGTATCAAGGAAGGAGTGATCAACTTTGTCAAATGCCAAATATAAGAGTAAATGAAGTGGGCTCTGAAACCGGATCATTGGATTTAGCAATTTGGAGACCATTGGTGACACCGGCAAGTGTCAGTGTCACCAATGGGGCAGTTTGAAGAAAGAACATGAGACGAGGAATGGCAGACAATGAATTCAACAATTTCAGGGAATTTTACTGCAAAAAGGAGACAAGAAATGGGAAGGGTGTAGTTGGCAGAACAAATGGATCAATGGAAGGTTTGTATTTTTTTTTTTTAAATCTTTGTTACTTCTCTACAATCCAGTAGAAATGAAAAATTGATATAGGACAGAGAGGAGAAACGTTAGAGCAACAGAAGTCTTTAACTACGTGGTCGAGGAGCATCTAATGTAGATTATTCTTGTTGGATAATAACAATGGGCTTATTGTTGTTCATGTCTACCAAAGCCTATGCCATAATAAACCAATTTAAATATGAACACACATTTAAAATCCTCACAGCAATTTCATTATGAATCACATGGGTGATGGCCACCCTTTGCTTATAGAGTTTACTAAATACCACTGATTACAAGATATCATTTTCTTTGTTTCAATCACATTTCGAGACAGTGAGTTCTGTTGAGAGGAGTAGTGAGGGGGCAAAGAAGTGTGAATATTACTAGAACTAATCAGGTTAATCAGTGCATGCATATCAAAGAAGCATAGTTTAAGAGTCAGAAGACTCAGTTTTGGGCCCCAAATAACAATGACCAGCTCAACTACATTTGCTAAAACAATTCTCCCTCTAGATTCCCTTTTCTTTATTTAAAAAATAAATACATTGTGCTAGATGATCTCTAAGGTCCATTCTAATAAATCTAATACAAAAACATTTCCTGAGTTTGTATTATGTATACGAAGTAAGATATAAAGCTGGCTCCTTGCAGCTAGTGACAAAGGTGGAGTTACAGTCTACTGACAGAGTGAGGCAAATAAATCTATAAAATAGTGCCAAGTAACAGGTAGAAGGCTTCCCAAGGGCATTTGGCTCTTAAATGCAATATGCACTCATATGATCTCTCTCATTCCTCCTCCTCATTTGCTAACCCATCAGTAGACTTCAATTCTCTTGTGCCTGGATTCCTTTCTCATTATATATTTGAGAACTTTGGAATTAGGAGGTTTCTTATTTTAACTGTTTTCCAACAAATGGCTGATTTAGACACTAGCAAAATCTGGTTCTATAAATACTGTGAGAATATATGGGTAACTGGAATAGAGGCTGATGTGAAGTGTTTTCTTTCCGTGGGAATTTGTGAGATGTCAGATATTAATCTTACGTTGAAATTTAAGTTCTTGCAGATCTGAATTTAGACCAGATAAAATTCATTTCAGTTTGTCTTTTTTTTTTTTTTCCCTAAAAGTTTGTGGATTTCCATCAACTTTATGTTAGAGAGAGAAGAAACATGAATGTTATCATTAGATTTGAAAGGAGGTAAGATTTAGGGCCTGGTGAATGCTTCAGATAGCTTTAGGTCTCATGCCTGGGGAATCATATATGGGTCCCTTTGCAGCTTCCAGAAGATCTAAAATGTAGCCAACAATCTTAAAAGACAGCAGAAGAATCATAGAAAGGTTCTAAGTAGCAAATGAATGAGGGAGAGAAACAAAGTAGTTAAATATAGTTCTTTTGGCCAAAGATACTGCAATATCACTATTAAATCAGAGAGTGTGCTGCTCAATAGTTTTTAAAATTAAAAAAAAAAACAACGCAACAACTCACAGTTAAGAGGGCAATATTGCAGACTATTTTAGGATGACCCTGTCTCAAGCAATTGGAATGTATTTGACATTATAAAGGTAGTATAAATATATTTATAGATTGAACTTGAGAGTTATGTCTTTCTCATTTTTTTTTTTTTTTTCAGATGACATCTTTACCTACCACAACTATTTCTCTCTTCTCTTTACTGTTAAATTTCTATTCTGTGATTCTCTGGAATTTTCACTTTACTCCTAACAGATAAACTACTGCTTTGGTGTTAAGCTGAACTGACTTCTTCCTTCATCCTGTGAACAGATTATACAGAGAAGAATAAGATTTTCTATACGGATGTATTTTTGCCATTTTATAAATAAGGCATTAAACATGTTTTAATGTTTAATTAAACATTAAAACATGTTTCTGACCACATCTACTAGAAGATCTGTTGTCCAAAGAGCTTTCTGAAAGAGTATATACTAATATTCTTTGCATTGTTGTTCAAAGGCATTTATAACATTTTGAAAAATATTCAAATATTTGAAAAATATTTGAAAAAATAGGCATGTTTACTGTTTTTTTCCATTTAGTTTTGAATTGGTTATATTCAGTTTGTTGTCTATTTAGAAATACAGATCAAAATCATATTTTACCATGTGCTTATTACTTTTCCAGGTATTAAAATGATTTTATTTCAAATAGCATCTGTTACTTTTGGTGGTTAAAATATATATTTGCTTGACATAATGAAATCATAGGCGTGTACACAGACATGTTTACATGTGCATGTGTATGTATATCTATAATATTTTAATAAATATTCCTAGAAACACTTCAGCTTCAGTTCATCCATAAAGAATTTGGAAAGGCAGCTTTTAAGGAGTTCAGAACTAAAATAAATGTCAACTTTTTGCCTGCACAGAGAACCTTTCTAGTTGCAACCCTGAGTATATATTTGCTAACCACGCCAATGTTCACAAAGGAACTGACTGGCTCCCGTGCTCCAGAAAGCAGTTTGTCCACAAGCTCAGTCATTCTACATCTCAGGAGTCACTGCAAAGACCCCGTGAGACTGGAAGAAATAAAAAGTACATACTGAGAAGGGCCTGTGCCTGAATCAGATTCAGACTTTCTGATTAATCCAACACCTATATGTTCGGAGTACCAGTCGTTAACATCATTAAGCTGCTTGTTTCTTAATTGCATTCTAGTGTAGGGGACTCAAGGCAAAAATGAACCAGCTCTGAGAAGCCCACAATCAAAGTTGATTGCGTCCAACCTTACTATTGCATCTCTATTAACCTACAAGTTGTGTGGGCAGGACATACAAAAAGCACTTAGGGAGAAAAACCGTCTCCTTCAGATTTTGCTACACTTGCATTTATTATGAATTTTCTGGAAATTATGAGGTAGAATTGCTAATGACCCCTGTCAGAGACAGTCATTATCTCAAACTGTGAATACTGGTTGTCATTTTCACAGTCAACAGATGTTGACCTTAGGGTGGCAACTTTTCCTTCATTGTATGAACCTAATCAACATTATATCCTTCAGTTTTCTATAAAATGCACTATCCAATTAGAAAGTAAGCTTTTTAAAAAGAAAGGTCTAGGGTTAAAATCTCATTTAAGCTGCATTAGGCTAAATGTGGCTTTGGGCTATTTGTATTAGCTGAAGCTATTTATGATTTCTCTAAAGGAGAGGAAAGGACACTTTGGGGACTACAAAGAAATTGATTTAATGGTATGCATGACTTCACATTCTATTTCTATAAAACTGGCTCTTCGTAAGAGGTTGTGAAGATTTTTAACAATATCTCCCTTCGCATTTTTGTCCTGATCTTCATAAAAACACTGTTTATAAATTGGCAAAGACACAGCTAAAGAACAGTTCTGCAGTATAGATGGGATGCAGCAATTATTACTTCCACAGATTAAACTGCTTGAAATCCACTAAATCTAGTCACTATGCTATGAATTCCCAAGTCCAGTCAGCTTTTTGTGGAATCATATACCATCTTCCAACTTGCTTCTAAGCTCGTTTTCTTCATATGACTTTCCCAATCAGACTCCATTTGATACTGATAATGGCTTAAATGGCATTTGACTCAGTTTAATTTTCATATATCCCTTCATTCATTTATTCAGCAAGTATACTGAGTGTCTACCATACAGAGGCAGGAAGTTGGGTTCTGGTAAAACAATGAAAGGGGAATCACAGACCCTTAGTTTCACAGCTTTTACAGAATAGGGGAAATACAGATGAGGATTCCATTTCAAAATGTAAGCATAACTTTCGAAAAACATTTTTCCTATCTTTGCAGATAGTCTCTAGCAAGAATGCTTTAGTGATTTGGTTACAGTACATTATATGAACTAAAAATTCTATGTGTTTTCCTTGTAGGAGTCAGGTTTTGTAACAAAAATCATTACGTTTTCAAATTTAATATTTATGGTACCTATGCTGTGTTTAGATCTTAAATTGCCCTTAGATGGAAGTGATTCTAAAAATCTGACCATTTGATATTTTTCATTTTGGGCACTAGACAGCTGAAGAAGACTATTTCCTGTAGAATGACAGTTGCATGAAGGGGCGGGGCAGGGGAGATGATTGGCAAAGCCATAAGAGAGAAAAGGTAAAAACTGGGCAGTCCTTTATCTCACTATAACAAGTACAAATAAAAATATCTGAATCTATGAAAAATTTTTGCTTGGAATTAGGCAAGATGAGGCAAATAAAATTTTATTTTCCAAGGGGAGGTTTTTGGAAAATTTATATGTCAAACATTTTTTCCTAAAAATTACTATTTGAGGAACTAATCATTGATTTGACAAGGCTAAGATTGTGTCTGGGACAGTGGGAGGGTGGATGCAAGTTTGTTTGCATCTCTGAAACAGGTAAATTAGGAAATGATCTTGAAAGTAAAATGAATAGTGGGAAAAATGTTATGAAAAATTATCAATTTGAATATATAAGATGTGAAATAAGTATAATGGAATAACCTACGACACTACAGAAAAAATCTGGCCAAGATAACAAAATTAATATAAAAAGTAATTGTTATTTAGCAACTGCAGGTCCTTTTTATTAGTCTGTAGATTCTTTGTAAATACTGGTAAATTACTTCTTGATCATGGATATATTTATAATTTTTAGTAATAGATACAATAATAGGAAAAGATGCCTAGTCATATTATGTGAGGAAGTAGATTAAATAAGCTATTACTTGTTGATATCTCTCACTCGGTTGCAGAGAAATACAAATTAAGGCAAAGAAGCACTAAAGTCAGATGTGCAAATCATTGCTAGAAATTACCTTCAATTCTACTAAAAGGAAGTAACTATAAAGAATGTCAGTGCAAAATAGGGATGAGTGGGTTGCTATTCTAATACATGACCAAATATTATTTTTAGTCCTGAGGTTCTCAATTTATTTTCTATAAAGCCATCACTTCCAGGAAAAAAAAATATAGCAAATTATGGTATGTTTACATGAATTTTATTTTCTTTCACTGGAAGGACAGATCATTTCAGGGCCACAATGTGTGCCAAAGATTTATAACTAAATTTTGGTGGAAACGTAAATGCTTATAAGCATCCTTTTTTCATATAATCCTTATATTTAAAAAAGCTCAGTTTTCCTGCCTTTCAATTTATCTTCTATATTATCACCAGAGATATCTTTCAAAATATCCATTTGATCAAGTCATACTGCTACTTATTAATATTCAGTGATTCCTTATCATAATAGTTAAAACTACTTATAATTTGATCCTGGACTAATACTTTTGCAGGCCCTATATTTTGCCCTTTCCTGGCATTTCTCAATTTTATATCTGATTCCTTCTTTTTCTTTTCATAGTATTTTCTAAAATGCACCTAATTTCTTCACTGTTGGATTCAATCCCAGTGTTGATCTTTTAAGGTTGAGCTTAAGTCCGAAATTTTCTCATATCTGCATGAAAGATTAGATTTTTCTCCCTTGTATTGTTTATATAATAATGACTATGTCAACTATATATGTTACACAACCATTTATTGAGTGAGAATGTGTGAGACATTCTTCTTGAAACTGGTAGACAGGAATGACAAAGAGTCAAAACCCCCTACTCTTCTGCATCTTCTTCACGTATGTTGAACACTTACACATTCATCATAACAATTTATAAACTCCTTTTGAAATAGCCAACATTAATCATTCTTGAGTTCAACCACAGAGAATTTAGCTGAGCACATAGAACATGCTCATGTGTTGGCTATGTTTTCAAAAGACTGAGTGGAATTAAACATTTATTTTTGAGTCATTTGGAAAATTGTCTTCCTTTTATATCACAAACATATGAAGAAAGGGCAAGTATATGATAGAGAAGTAAAGATATATTAAATATTTATATAGCATTTCTATAGATTTTCCTTAAAAGCTTCCTTAGTCATGCATTTTAGAGTAGTACCAGATTCTTCCTTTATCATAAATGAATATATAGACAAATACAACACAAATAAGCATATACTGGCTCCTAGAAAACGTATTTATGGTTTTTCTTTATGCTCGATAAAGAGCAAAGACTATATTTAAAAATATCAACCAACTGCAAACAATAACACAGTGTGATATCTACAGTTCAAGGATGATACACCTCAAGAATGACATGTGAGAAAGCAAGAATGGGGTCCCTCGTGGTACTATACTGTCAACAGTGTCAGGGAAACACCAAGTAATGTGTCTTGTATAACTTCATTTCTAAAAGATGTATCTGTCCCAGATGGATTAAAAAAAGGGCATATTTTCTGTTCTTGAAGTTCACTTACCCCCAGGAACAATTTTGAGCTGACTCCCAATGGGCCAGTATGTGTTCACAGCTTGTCAATATCATCTCCATCCATTATTTTAAAAATCTATGATACTTTTCAAATCCATAAATTAGGACTTTCTTGATACAATAACAATAACAAATTATCAGGCTTGACGTATTGCATTTTAAAAGGAATTGTATAAATCACCTTAAATTCTATGAAGGAAAAGTGGTCAGTGGTGTAAAGTATATTCTTGGTAAGACTTTTTAATCAAATGTTTAAGAAATTATCAAATTAAGAAGAAGCAGCCTAGTTTACTAAATGTTATTCAAGCTCCTAATTTACTACACTTTCCTTGGGACTTTTGGGCTGTAGGGAAAAATAATCATCGGTAATTAATTTTTTTGTTACCGTGCCATAGCCATATTCAAACTGGATATAAAACATGTATTTTTTTGTTTCTTTTTTTTTGTCATTCAAAATGGGGAAACACAAGGTCACAATAGCAATTACTAGTCCATACCTCAAAAAGGCATCATAAATACGTTTGAAAATCATAACAAGTCTTGACATTGTAGAAAATGGTAATGGACCTGGACTTAGAAATTCTCATATAAGAGCTGATTTTGTACTCCTTGTACTTGAACAGAATCACAAATTAGGTCACCTGGAACAAATGGACTCTCAAAAGTCCCTATTATACTTAGGAGGCAACTTTATTTTTCTTACAGTCATAAATTTTCATTTTTAAGGGTTGTGAAGGAAGTACTATACCAATCATAGATTGCTAGAACATTGGAGCAGTTTCAATTTTTTGGAAAGTGGAGCTTGGCTCTCTTTGCTCAAACAAAATCTTATGTGTCAGTGCAGTAGGTAAAACTCAGATACAGAGCTTTTCTAGTTGAAGGGGGTGTTATTGGTACATAGACAATGTCTGGGGTCTTAGGCTTAGATACTCAGCAGCCTTTCCTAGTTGATCACTCTAAGTTCTTTAAGGGGATTTTAAAGAGATTCTTTAAGGGCCCATAAAATCTCAATAAGCAAAATCATAAAAACCACTGATTTTTTTCTAGCAAATACATTTTACAGCTGAGGGAACCAAGGTCCAGTGAGAATAAGCGACTTGTCTGGTGTCAATATCTAATTGTTTATTATGCATCATAGTTTTAAGCACTTTTTCTGTATTATTAATTAAATTATAAAGAGAATCCATCCTCTGTAGTTCATTAAATCCCCAGACTGTCTAGCACAGGAACTTTTATAATAAGTATTCATCAACAGATGATTTTATTTTATGCCTTAATTCACATCAATATAGTTTTAAAACATTTTCATGTGCTGAACTTCAGATAAAGGCCTATGGCCTCTCCTAAATTGTGTGCAACTAGCTTTGAGAATAGAAATATAGATCCGAAACTAACAAGCTGATTATTTTTCTCTGTTGTGAAGTCTGGTGCCTAATATACTTCTACATGTATTAATATATAAAGTCTGTGTAGGAGTACATCCCAGTCACAATTCATATACCAGACATTGTGTTTTTGCACTGGGTTACAGCAGTAAACAAACAAAAACAAACAAACAAAAACTGTCCCTAAAGGTACTTACATTCTAATGGAAGGCGTCAGACACATACACAAGCATCAAGGAGAAAGTATGTCAGATATTGATAAGTATTAGAGAAGGGAAGGCATTTTAGCCATGGGCAGTTACCATTTTAAAGCAGGTGGTTGGGAAAGCTACACTATATGATGACATTTTAGAAAATTCCTGAAAGAGGTGAGGGAGCCTGCCATGAGGATAAACAAGGGAAGAACATTTTGGCAGGTGGAAGAGGAAGAGCAGAGGCACATTGAGGAGGGTGGTGGGAGTGGAGAGAACAAGTGAAGTCATTGCAGTGAGAGGAGTAGGAAAGGAGAGAGTGTAAGGAAGGAAGAATGCGGGATAAAAAGTTCTACTTAGGTGGGTGCTCTAGGTTTCATCCTCAGTGAGATGTGAAGCAGAGACTTTGAGATGAGGAGTGATGTGATTTGACTTCAGTTTTGAAAGTTCAGTCTGTGCTGTGAGCAGCATGCAGTGTGGATGATACGGAGACAAAAGCAGAAAGATTCGGTAGGAGGCGCTTTCAGTAATCCAAACGAGACCTCATGGTGGCTTAGACCAGAGTGGCAGCGGTGAGAGAGTAAGAAGAAGTTCTAGGTATACTGTGAGCCTATAACTCACAGGATTCACTGATGGATTAGATAAGACCACATTGGAGAGAGGAGTCAAGGATGACTCCTACCTGACTGGAGAAACTTTAAGAGTGCCACTGCTGTATACTGAGTTGGAGAAAACTGTATACTCTACGCTAAAGCTCAGACAGAGGTTCTACCCATAGCAGAGAGAACAAATAAGAAAACTACTGAAACAGTTTTATTTATAGTTCTATGGCATAGGGCGGTTGCCACTCAACTTTAAATCACGTGTCTCTACTACATGACTGAAGGTACTGACTGGGCCTCACGTCCATTATTTTAAATGTATAAATTCAAATACATCATCATTCACATACAGTTGGCATTAGCCTTACCAAAGACTGATACATTTTTTTATACAACCAAAGAAATAATGACTTCATAATATTATGAAGATGAAAAGAATTGTCTAATTCATGACCTCCCTAAGTGTTCTCTCCTGCTGAGGATGTCTACCTGCTTTCTATCTTTAGCTGAGGCAACCCTGTAAAATTCCATTTATTAAAATGTAGTATGGCCAAGACAACCAAATGGACAGCTGTTCACACTGGGTTAAAGGACATTATAATCAAAAGCTCTTTGTAGCTGTCTATGTTTGCTCAAAACAAAGATTATAAACTATTGCATGGGTTTAAATAGATAGATTAGGAAAGGATGAGCCAATGATTTTACCTCCTTCCTTGTGTGATGCTGACCTATAAACTTAACCCAGTCTTACTGTGGGTTTCTCAAACAGGCATTTTGAGAGGCTGCATTCCCAAACCCATACCCCTTAGGACGTTTAAACTCTAGAGACATATAATACAGTATTTTTAAAGTAATGAATATAACCAAATATATTCATTCATTAGAATCATGATAAATGAACATAGTTATAATAATAAAATAGTTATAACTGATATAAATACAGTGTGGATCTGTGAAGATATTAAAATATAATCTTATAAGTCTTTGAAATATATTCTACATAAGGGTCTGTCACTGAAGTTATCAATATCCTGAGGATATACTACTTCCTGGGAATAAGCCTATTGCATGAGAATTCAAATAGATACCTTATCCATATATTAACCATTAGCTTATTTATGGAGTGAATTACTCAATGGACTAGCTTAGCAACTGAACAATTTTATCATCAAACTAAAAAGTAACTTAGATTTCATTGTCCATACAACTGACTATATGGCTTAAATCTCAAGTGTTGGGATTGTTTTAGAACAAGGATCTTTTTGGTGAAGATTTATGAGATATTTTATTTTCTCCTTGAAAAGTATTGATTTTGAAAACCTTCTAAATAAATGGCACTGATCTATCTATTCTTGAGTCATTGAGAGTAGGTCACCTGTGGACAACAAATGATTTTTATTTCCTAGAGGTATAGTTTACTGAAGAGAAAGCAAAAGCAAGAGAAAGCTTGATTTATAATACCATGTGAAATTACTGGAATTCAGCATTTAAGAATTTATGCTGGACACAGTAAGAGAAAACACTAACTCCTGGACTGAAACAAATAGCCTGGTTCTGTTTTAATCAGACAGAAATATTGTAAAATGAGCCATGAACAGAACAATGAAAAAAAATTCTATGAAATAGAGATATTTCATCCATGATCATACCAGCTACATTTCTTATTCAGTAATGATTTAAAAAATTAAAATACACAATTTAAAATAATGAATTATTAAGGATATGGAAATATTTCTTCTAAGTGAGTAAAAATAGATTACAAAAAGGACAAATAAAATAAGGTCTTTGTTTTTGGTAAATATATATATAATAAAAATGTATAGCACTAAATACATAAAAGACAAAACAAAGGCCAACAGATCTTTGGATAGAGTGATATTTATTTATTTATTTATTTATTTACTTTGTGTATTTCTCAAATTCATCTCTTGACTGTGTGTTACTAATGATGAGAAAAATTTCTGATACTTTTAAAATAAAGGTTAGATCCAGAATTTGTTCAAAAGTTTATTTAATAACATGTCATAATAATTCTTTCCCAATCTCCCTAGAAATACGATAAATAAACTATCCCTCACAAAATTTTACCAAATAAAATAAAGCTCAGAATAGCATAATACAGTCAACAATAAATTTTAAGAAAATATATTTTTGAAAAAATAAAAGCCTTTATGCAACAGAAAATGATTATTTGGCTTATAAATGAATAAAAAAATTGATGTAACCAACATTACTGTGATATTCTGCTTTTTTATGTTTTTTTATACAAAATTGTTTCTTCTGATAAAATGTTTTTGAAAGTTTCCACAAGTGAAAACTAGAAAGAGTTTGCATAATTGTAGTGGGGGAAAAGTTAACTAGAAGGAAAACAACTTCAAGCACAGGCAAAAAAAAAAAAAAGAAATCCTTTCAAGGACACTATATTTTAATATCTTTCAGTAAAGGAAAAAGATACAAAGATGTTTTGAAAAATGTGAAAGATTGCTAAAGGTCAAGAGAGGAAAATAGTCATGTTTAACTTCATAGACATTTTAGCCTAAAATTTTATCCTCTCTAGTTCAATAAACTCTCAATTATAAATAAGTTACCTATGAAATAACAACTTTAGAAAATTTTGATAGCACTTTTAGAAAATTTTCTATGTTGTATTACCTGGTACAGGTTCTGTATCATTAAATGAAAGTCTAACATTTAATATTTTTGAATGAGTACCTGTCACTGAAACTTTTGGCATTAGGAGGACATAGTAGATAGAGAGAAGTTGAATCCCTGGACTTTCCTTGGTAAACAGATGGGAGCTGTTCCTACCAAAATGTCCAGAGAAGAGTTCAGATGAAAGAATAACTCCAATTTCTCAGGTGCAGAGAGGATATCATGGGTTCATATATCACAAGCTAACGCTAATTTACAAAGCAATCTGAAAAACATCAAATTGCAGTAATAAGAAAAGGTGACATTTGTACGATTTCACAGTCCTGTTATGCATTCTGTTCCTGAAGTAGGAGAGGAAGATATTCTGTCTCTCTAAGCTCTGTCTTAAGAGAGAACTACTAGCTTGCCTGAATGCCCAACAGGCCATATGGGAAACAACTGGGTGGTCATTCATGTTGACCTACGGAGAGCTCAGCCTTGCATGATTATACCACTGTGCACTTATTAGTGATCTTCATTTAGGACTTGAAACCTATTCAGTATAGATCCTGTTTCATTTGTGCATTTTATTTGCAAAACATTTTGCCAGTTTTGACTTTAATATTTCAAAAACTGATGAAGGTCCATGCAGCGAAAAGTCAGATCTGCATTTATATCCTACCTTCCCCATTTGCTGACTGTGTGACACTCATAAATTTGCTTAATATTATGGAGTCTTAGCATACTCAGTTTTACTGTGGAAGATAGGGCTTCAACTTCCTGGGATTTTATGAAGCTTAAATACCCTAATGTGTGAAATGTACTAGCACAAATCTGGCACACACAGAAAAGTCACAGAAGATAATAAACATTAGTCCTTTTATTCCTTGTTGACCATCCTTTCATCTACTATAACTCTCTAAAGGATGGAGCATTCCCCTGTTGGACTGAGCCACTCACTGTAGCAGAGATTCTTACAGTGAGAGTTAAGAACTCATGTTCCTGATGAGGAATATGAGTCTTAGAGGGAGAGTACCTGGACAAATAAAAATGGTACTTTGAAAAATGCTCCAAAGATTATTCTTACATGTCTCACTTGGGGTGGGGTACTAAAAATCATATTAGTGGACTAGCTTAAGTGCAAGGAAATAACATCATATTTATAAATTAAGTATAATTAATGTCAGCTAGAAAAAAAAAGTTCATATGTTTAGAGTATTAGAAACAGTACCCCAATGGATTTATCAGTACGTGGAATTGCTTGGCTAAAGAGTAATGCACACTATTCATTAGGATAAACCTTTTAAGAGTGCCCATCATCACCACCACCACCACCACCAAAAGGAACACCAGTTTACAGCCCCTTCCACATAACGTGAAGACTTTTTTTCTTCTACATCTTTGCCAACACTCAATGTTATCTGTCTTTAATTGCCACCACCCGCTCTCTCTCAATCTGACCCCTTATGTCCCTTGGCCATCAACTTCTGTTTCTGGTATTGACAGTCCCTAGAAAGCCTGTATAGTACAATGGTTAAAAATATGGTCTCAGGACCTAGACTGCCTCAGTTCAAATCCCTGCATTACCACTTACTTAAGTATGATATCTTGAACAAGCTGCTTAAATTCCTGGTGCTTCAAAATCCTGCTAAGGTTGGTGTGACAGTTACTTTATTTTAAATGAGTTTATATAATTTATATGCATAGAAGAGTGTCTAAAAATAATTACAGAAATGCTTATTAGTAGTATTTAAATTAGTTTCTTATTTCTGCTATAACAGATTACCACACAATTAGTGGCTTAAAACAACAGAAATGTATTGTTACAGTTCTGGAGGCCGGAAGTAAGAAATGAGTCCATGAGGGGTACATCAAGGTGTCAGCAGGGGTAGTTCCTTCCTGAGACTCCAGGAGAGAATTTGTTCTTTGCCTCTTCCAACCTCGGGTGACTGCCAGCATTCCTTGGTTTATGGCCGTAGCAGTCTAATCTCTGCTTCTGTTCCTCATTGCCTTCTCTTCTGTAATCAAACTTCTCTCTGCCTGACTCTTACGAGGACTCCTGTGATTACACGTACAGCCCACTAGAATAATGAGGAAAATCTCTCCATCTCAAGATCTTTAACTTTAATCACATCTGCTAAGACTCTTTGGCCATATAAGGTAACATTTACAGACTCCAGGGATTAAAACTTGGATAATTTGGGGAGTTTTATTTAGCTTAGCACACTACTTTTTAAAAAAGTTTATATGGGAATGCTTGCATATTTATCATCTATTTGTTGACTCTTTATATATTTTGGACACAATATTTTATCAGTTAGACAGAATATAAATATTTTCTCCCAATTTGTCTTCTGCCTTTTAACTTTGCTCATGATAACTTTCATAATACAGGAATTTTAATGAGCATATCATTTATGACTTTTAACATTTCTGTCAGAAGGAAATAAAGAAAAATGGCACAACCATAACATAGAATGGTATGCAAACACTGAAAAAAGTAAGTGGATCTATATATTAAGCTAGAAAAATATCTCATAAATATTGCTCAGTGATGAAGGATAGTCATAGAATTTATGGAAAGTATAATTCCATTTTACATATGAACGCTTTTGAATGAGCACTCCAAACTTCTTAGTAACTGCTAAGGAGACAGGATTAGGAGGTAAGGTAAATAAATAATTACTTTTTAGTTAATGTTAATTCTGTTTAAATGGTTAAACAATAACTATAGTTATATTTCATTTATGTAATCAAATCTGAAATGAGAATATTAAAGTCCAAAGAGAAGTACATTGAAATTGCTATAGAATTTCAGAGGAAGTAGATAATTACTTATGTCCAGGAGAACTGAAGGAGGCAACATTTGAGAAAGGAAAAACAGATTTGACCACAGAGCATAGATTAATAGTGTGCTTTAGAAGGTAATTTAATTTAATAGGAACAAAGCTGAGTGAGGGTGTGAAGGTTAATTTTATGTGTCAACCTGACTGGGCTAAAGGATGCCCAGATAGCTAGTAAAACATTATTTCCGGGTGTGTCTGTGAGGGTGTTGCAGAAAGCACTTGAATTAGTAGACTGAGTAAAGATTTGCCCTCATCAATGTGGGAAGGCATCATCCAACTTGTTGAGGGCCTGAATGAAACAAAAAGGTGGAGGAAGGGGAAATTTTCTGTCTTCTTTAGCTGGGATATCCATCTTCTGCCCTTGGACATGGCAGCTCCTGGGTCTTGGGCCCTCAGACTCTGAGATGTACACTAGCGGTCCCTCTGGTTCTCAGGCATTAGGATCAGAACTGAATTATACCAAAGGCTTTCCTGGTTCTCTGGCTTGCAGATGGCAGACAGTGAGACTGCTAGGCTGGCATAACCATGTGAGCTAATTTCTATAATAAATCTCCACTATATATATATATATATATATATATATATATATATATATATATATATATATACACACACACTATATATATATAGTGTATATATATATATATATACTATATGTATATATATATCTATATCTCCTATTGGTTCTTTTCTGTGGAGAATCATGCTGACTAATATGGAGGGTAATAAGGAGATTAGGTAAGTAAGAGGAAATAATGATAAAATGTTTCATTTGGATCAAATCTTAGAGGCTTTAATATAAGAGAAAGTTTAGATTTACTCCTCCCAGGTTAAGAACCTCAAAGCATAGTAACTAGTGGATAGTCACTGACCATTGAGAGTACAGTCAAATTTACCTAAGTTATTTTAAGGCAATAAGACAATCCATGCATAAAAAGCAAACAAACAAATAAGACACATGCAGGCGTGGGTACACCTGGGGTAATTTTCATCTTACATTGGGCATGGTCTTACATATCATCATTCTTCCAAGTCTCTTAAATGCTGTCAGTGCCTTAAAACCCACCATGAAAAAAAATAATGTTATGGATATGCTGACTGGCTGTCAAAAAAAAAAAAAAACAATGATAAAGGAGACATTAAAGAAAATGTAATCTGTCATGATAGAAAATATTTCTTAAAGAAATTGATGTCATGAGCACAAGTATCATATACAGAGAGATATATATAGTCATGCTCTCAACTGCTAGAAATTTAAAAAGATAATAGCACAAGTTAAATACAGGCCTATGATCAAACTTAACCCTGTAGTGTGTGTGTGTGTGTGTGTGTGCGTGTGTGTGTGTTTGGCCAGTATCAGAAGTCCACTAAATCACACTCAAAAAAATTTTAAATGCCTGGTATACCAATGCTCATAGCAGCATAAGTCACAATAGTCAAAAGGTGGAAACAAACCAAATGTCCATTGATCAGTGAATAGATGTGGAATACTATTCAGTTTTAAAAATAAATAAAATTCTGATACTACAACATAGATGAACCTTCAAAACATTATGCAAAGTGGAATTAGCCAGACACTAAAGGACAAATATTCTATGATTCCACTTACTTGACATACCTAGAATAGTCAAATTCACAGAGGCAGAAAGAATATTAGTCGGGGTTGGGAGTAGGCAGTGATGAGTAGGGAGCTGTTTCACATGCATGGAATTCAGTTTGCATGAAAAAGTTCTGGAGTTGCACAGGTATAATAACTGCACAACAATGTGAATGTACATAATGTCACTGTATTATACACTTAAAAATGGAGAAAACAGTAAATTGTATGTTATATATATTTTACCACAATGAAAACAAAATAAAATGTCTGCGAGGATTGACAGGAGCTTCTTCTTGTAAAGGAAGTGGTATAAAATCATTTTCATAATGTAATGCATGAGGAAGAAAAAATTATTCAAAGAAGATTTTATCATTATTAGATATTAACATTTTATTATACTGTGATTCCTCTTGATTGTAATTCATATTTCACTGTTGAAAAGCTTTAAATAATCTCTACTGAGTGCACATGCTTGGAAAAAAGTCTACGCTAAAAATTCTTTTTCTAACATAATTTATATGTATAAGACATGTAAGACTGTTTTCTTACCAGCAATCAGATGGCTAGATAACCACGGTTGCAGGAGAATTTGCTGAGGTTTGAGATGCCTCAGTTTCACCCTGTTGTAAAATTTAACTTCAGGTAAAACAACTTAATCTGTGATTACTAAGAAGCAAACCTTCCTCCATTAATCAAATTATCTTTTTAATTACAATATGTATGCAATTATTCCATGAAATGTATTGACTTAATGTTTAGGACTATGAAGTAAATTTCACCTATGAGCCCAAATCCATTAACTCAGCTTAAAAGAAATTTGACAGTAGCTATTTAATTACTGATATCCTACTGAAATTGGCATTTTATAAAGAGAAACATTTCCTAAATACTAAAGAGCTTTAAGATATGAAATGAAATAGTCTATGTCTTGAAAATGAATCTAGTCTTAAAAGGAAGAAAAATTAATAGAGTCATGTTCAAAAGCCTTTAATAGGCCTGTAAGACTGAAATAGAACCCCTTGGGTCTCTCATTATGAAGTAACATTTAGCTCATAGACTTGGGGGTGAAAAAAGAAAGCCAGTCTCCAGTGAAAGATCACATTATACATAGAACACAATGTGCAGAATATACTTTCTTTAGTATTCAGTAATGATCTGAGCAATCTCATCTCAACAGATACTAAGAACATTTCAAAAAATGGGCAAGGAGACCAAATTGCAGGTCTACAAACTAGAAAGAACTCAATATAGCATTTTTTCCCCTAAAACTCAAGCTAAAGGAAGAGTTTGGCCAGTTGAGGCTGTGCTATGTCAACATGGCTCTTTAATTCCGAAAGGAGATAGAACATATAGAAATCTGATCCAATTATACATTTTTACTGAGTAATCATACACACATAAGATACACTTCTATGTGCACATATATATGAACTCAGTGTCTTTGTGCATTCATTATAGATGGTGGAAGTGCTATATGAGTAATAAAGTAGCAATTCTCCATGAAAGAAAAATACTCATCTTGTTAATTTTTTCCTGGTATCAAAAATGCCACAGTTGTTTTCCTGTAATTCTCAACAAATTATTTTCATCAAGCAAGAACCATATATTAACATGTATATATTTGTCAGCTAGTGAAGATCAGAGAAAAATAATAATAATAATAATGTAAGCTAATTTATTGAGTACTTATTATGTGCTAAATACCTTTCATATATCATCTTGTTTCAAAATACAACTCCATAAGCATGGCACTATTATTGATCCTATTACATTAATAGGGAAAGAGAAGCTCAGAGATACTACAATGTTTGCTTATGGTCACATGGCCAGAAGAGTCAGGATTCAAATTCCAGCTTTCTGTGACTCCAGAGCCTTTGGAATCAATCAGTATGCAAAATGTCTTCAGATACTGCCTTACCACTGATCAACAGTGATCGAGTTAAAGGAACAAATATCAGGGGCAGATGAAGCAGAGAAATGAGGAAGGGCGCAAACTAACTACAAGTGACAGAAGTGGTTATGGATGAGAGACAGTGGAATAGTGCCTATTGAGCAAAATTTTTAAAATAATATTTTAACTTTCATGAACAGTGCACCTCCTTCGTATGAAATAGAAATGTGCTCAGAAGTCATCATGCACAGTACCCCTCTGATAGTCGAGTATATTCTTAAATTTCCCTGCCACATCATCACCAGAACGTTTTTATATTTCCATAGTCTGAGAATTGCATTTCAGATCAAAATAACTTTTTTTGCAATGATAATATGTTTCTTTTGTGGTTTGGCATGATTCAGATTCTTGTGCTATTCTGTAACTTTCATATATTTCTGGCATGATTCCCCAACTAGATTATATACTCTCTGAAGACAAAGCAAATGCCTTAATTTTCTTTATACAGTTGACCCTTGAACAACATGGGTTTGAACTGCATGGGTCCACTTACCCTTGGATTTTTTCAGTAATAAATATCACAGTACCACATGATCTGCAGTTGATTGAATCTGTGGATCCAGTACCACAGATTTGGAGGAATTGCATACATGGAGGGCAGACTATAACTTATACTCAACTGTGCAGAGGGTGAGCACTCCTAACCCCCCCGCCCGCATTAAGCAAGGGTTGACTGTATTTCCCAATGAACCAAATGCTTTACATACATTTAGTAACTGATAAATATTTGAGATTCTGATCACAAAATAATGAAACAGATGGAAAAAAGTTACAAGAGCCTAAAGATTCTTCTCAAACCGAGGGTGTACACTGAAGATACAAGTTCACCATTTTATATTCTCAAAAGAACTTGGATGAAATGATTTAAAAAATACTAACACAACTAAGCAAATTTAGGATAAGAAGATGAGAGAACTTAAATAACTTGCTCTTAAACATCCTGAGTATTTGAAGGAGGCATTGCCATGCTTGAGAGTTTCTTAATGCCTTAAGTAATACATTGTTAAAGTCAAATGACTTGGCCAAGGAGAAATTGCAAATTCAGATATTAACACATTTTATGCTTACTTTTATTTCTATGAAGGAGTTATATGCTTTTAGGAGGGACCTTAATGTATTTCTAAGGATAGACTAAGTTATGCTACAGTAACAATCAGGTCCAAATCTCAAACATTTATTTCTTCCTTGTGCTTACAATTTCAGAGTCAAAGGTGTTCGGCTCACCATGGCCACTCAAGAACCAAGAATGATAGAGCTTAGTTGCTGTCAATGACCTGACAATCATGTTCCAAAGAGAAGAAAGCACACTGTGGGGTCCAGCAACAACAATTAAATATTTGTCCCCCAGGTGATATTTCACTCTGTTCACAGTATATTGGCCAGAACTAGTATCAAGGCCCCATTCACTCACAGAAAGTTAAATAAGTATAAACCTACATACTGGATATATTTGGCAAACAACCACATTGTAGTCAGAGCACATTGAATTCAAAGTATGAGGCATTTTACCAACTTTTTATATACATTATTTTGATCATAGACATATAATATACATTTTGCAGATAAAGAATATACTTCTCAGTAGTTTACTTGTCCCAGGTCACTTATCTAGTTGGCATAGAAGATAATAACTAAACCTAGATTTATCAGGATTTTCAACTTCCCATGCTGCATATTATAAGAATCTGTGTCCCGTTTACCTTGGGTATGAAAAGATGATATTTGAACAAAAGACTAGGAATTTCTCTGGGTCAAACGGCTCCAACCAAAGAGCTTATTCAATGTAGAAACATCATCTGTGTATGACTGTGACACTGATCACCTAGTATGTTGAAGCTAGTCTTTGAGTTCTTGCAATAAGAATCTAGCACATTTCCATTTAACTTATAAAATATGTTCCTTCCAGGGTTTTGGCACTTGTAACAACTTTTCTAATTAAACTAACTCCTAGAAAATAAATAAACAGTTTTCTTGACATTTTAAAATTGATTGTTTTTTCACCCTGGTCGTTACTATTTCGTGTAACTTTTAGGTATCAGTTGTTTGCCCATACTATACAATAAAATGAACTCCTTGATCACTAAGTACTACTATTGGGACTTTCCAATATGATGCATTTTCTCATCACTAATTGGTTCATGCTTCACTATTGTTTTCCAGATTCTCAGTGGTGTCTCTATTTGATGAGTGTTGAAAAAAAATTTCCACATTGGATGTGACATTAAAAAATAAAGTTCCTCTGAAAGAACTGTGCATCCTGAAACTCTCAAATAGTTTAAAAAGCTGCTCACAGTAACCCTCACAATTTACTGAACATGTATGCATGTTCAATATATCACTTTTTCTAAACAAAGTATTTCGAAGTTTGAAGTATTTACATTCTTTTTCTCTAAGGTGCTATCTGAGTGATAGGAATTTTATTTCCTGACTCAAGCTATTTCATACATTGAACAAATGCATATCTTCTAACACAATGCCATAATGTAGACATGCTATCGACATAAAAAAGAACAATGAATCAACATGTTCTGTCTTCATTTAACAAGCATCCCCATGTCTGAAAGCCTTTAAAATTGTTTGGTGTTTTCACCCATTTTCATTTGGACTCACAAGCACTGTGGAGACAGCCAGAGGCTTCAGTTAAACATTTTTTCTCCACAATTTTCCCCCCAATGATAGTTTTTTTCCTCCTTTTGATAAAACAGCCTTCAGACATAGGCCCACAGAGTAAGGTAAATGAGAGGAAAGTGAAGTTCTAGACAATCTTATACAAGTAGCTCAAAATGTTTACAGATTCTGCCTTTGCTCTAAGCCTAACCTAGGTCAGTAATCACAGTAAACCAATCCTTTCATATATATTTTCAAGAAAGCAGTGAAATAAGATTACTGGTTCTTTCAGTGAGCACATATTTCACCCCAGAGGGCTTCAAGCTACCCGGTAGCATGACTCTGTGTGTGTGTGTGTGCACGTGTGTGTGTGTGTGCACGTGTGTGTGTGTGTGCACGTGTGTGCGTGTGCACGTGCACACTCAGACTTCACAAAACTTAGTGAAGGTGAATATGGGCAAGGAGAATGATTATTCCCAGTATGCTGGGTGAGGGAACAGTCAATAAACCAGGCACCTTCCTATGCATATTCTTTACATTAACGCATTTAATCTACACAAATTTGACGTGAATGCCACTTTTGATCTGCATTTTTCATTTAAAGACACAACCTTCTAATTATAAAGTGAATAGTCCAGATACACAGAAAGCAAATGGCAGAGGGGCAATCTGAACCTATAATTTCAATCATATGTTCTTTTAAAATATGCTGTCTCATAAAACAATTATGACCACCCACTGGGGCCTCATTTGCATATATATCCTTTTGCTTCTGGGACAACTGTCTTAAGAAATTTCAGAAGCCCAATGTGGCCTTCTTTGCCTATGAAAAATACTTATCTCAGGTAAAATTTTAGACTTCCAGCTGAAAAAAATTGGAAAGTACTTGTCTATCTTGATCCTTGATGGAAGTGACTTACATGAGCCCAAGTTTGTAGGTGTAAAACAAAGATAACTTCCACTGTACATTTGCAATGCCAATTACCTTGTATGTTTCCCTGACCCTAAGTGACCACTATGAAGTTTGTGAACCTCTGGCAGGCACATAGAGGCTCAGGCACCACACAACTTATCACCTAGGGTTACCAAACTCCTAATCTGCCTCACAGTGAAACAAAGAGGTATAGCACTTAGCCAGGGTCTCCAAATCTCCCTGGCAGATCTAGTGATACATTTTAGTAGAGAAGATCCCAGCAAATAAAACTGACAGATGACTGAGGGTGTGTGGGGGGAAAATGAATGGTGGTTTCAACAGCCTTACTGGGGGCCTCACAGAGGTGGTGAGATTCTTGGAGGTGAATCAATAATTTGAGAAAGTAGTCAACCAATATGAAGACTAACAAACATTTTATAGCAGTGGACATAACAAGAATCTGGGGAGGAATAGAAGAAAGAATAGCAGTAAAATGTATTTTAAATAGCAAAATATTAAGGAAAAATGAAAACCTTTTCTCAAATGATACAATTAAAAAATTTGTATGTAAAAAATACACAAATATTGTGATTAACATTTCTGTGTTCATTTCTTAATTAGGCGCTCTGAATTAAAGAAAAAATAATGAAGGCGAGAAGTAGGTTATAGGTCTGAGACTTCATGAACAGTTGGCTATATTCTTCAGAATATTATGAAATATAAGGGAACTGAGTGGCTGTCTCAGGCTCCTGAACCCCAGTACAGAAAAGAGTTCCTTCTTCTAAACGGAGAAAAGAAAAAAAAAAACTCTTCATGTGAAATCTACAGGCTGGGCCTTCCAAGAATTTGTGTCTCAATAGAGCTAAACTGGGAAATAGCAGAAGACATTCTGGCTATGTGCTTATTCAATGCCAGGAGGTGCTAAAGACTTTGGATATGAGTCTAGGTGCTGAGGATGATTGGGAATTTGAGTTTTCCCTTTGTACGAGCCAGCATGGCTAAAGAAGAGGCTTACATTTGAATGAATTTCGTGGAACAGTAAATGGAACACAATATTTCAGCTAATGCTTTCAGTATGTGTTTACATGAAATCTAGTAAAGACCTAGAGCAATAAAGTTAATGCTTTAGCCTTTCTAGCAAAGATTAATTCTTTTAATAATTCAAGTTGGTTTATCAGATTTGTTGAGGGAATTTCTACTAAGCAAGTGGAAGAACAGTTCAGGCCTAGTGTGTCTCATTTTGGTGAGCATGTATTATTCCCCCCCACCCTGGATTTTAATTTAGTGATTACTTTTGAAATTAAAATAAATTTAATGAGGATACTTAATCGTCCCTTTTTTTTTTTTTTTTTTTACCCCCAGGATAAAGACTTTTGGTAATATCACATATCTGCTTTAAATAGGTGAACATAAAATTTGTTGTCCGTGCTAGACATTTTGGAGACACTTTCAAAAGTGAAAGTACATGTAATTATTAATAATTATCTATCTATCTATCTATATATATATGGTTACACTTGGAAAATAGACATGAACTGGGATGGTTCGAGCAAACTAGTACATAAAGTTACCTTAGTTTTAAGCATCAATCCAATTAGGTATTAAAGAAAGGTGACTGTAAATAATTCTATGGCTTCACTGCAAAACTAGCTTTCAATCACAGGCTTGTTCTCATTTACAGGTTTATGAAGAAACATGATTCAACAAATGCATTTTAACATGAAAGGCTTAAATATGCCAGGCTAAAACTGTCATAAGAGAAAAGATAAAATGAAATTTTTTATCCCTGTAATTATAGGTATTAATACAGGAAAGTGTGTAGCATGTGTATATTAATGCATTTGTCAATTTCTCCAAGATAGTTTCTGAGACATTAGAAAGAATCAATTAAAAACAGGCTGTCTTAGACAAAGAATATAAAGGGATGTGATAATATTGCTACTCTTGGTGGAAAAAAATATTTGAAAGTGGGAAACTTAATCTGGATCATTAGGGAGAGTTAGTATTGAACAATCAATTGCAATGTAAAAATACTGTTATGTGAAGCTATAGAATTCTCTGTGACTTTAGTCAAGTTACTTAAACTCTCAGTACCTCAGCTTTCTCACCTGTGAAATGGATATAATAATAGTATTTCCATTGTAAGGTTGTTGTGAGGATTAAACTTATATGTATAACATGTAAAATGGGGATGATACGTAGTAAGCAGTATAACGTCTAGCTATTGATTTTATTGTGCTCCCTAAAATAATAAAACTTTCATCATATTTTGTAATCATTTATCATGACTTGCAATAACTTTCTGTTCCACCTTCTTTTGTTTGTTTCCTGTAACATGACATAGCAACCATTGACAAACACATGTCTTTATGTGTACTACTGCTGTAAAGAAAATCATTTTGTGTTGTGCCTCACATGCATTCATTCTGAAAACAGCTAAGCAGGGAACCCTCGCATAAGAAAACTATGCAACGATTAGTTTGTGCAACAATCAGTTACTGAACATTTACTCTGTACCAGGGTTAAGGTATACAACGAGGAACATTCCATTCAAAGCCATTGTCTTATACTTTCTATAGATTGTAGTAGGAAAAGTTAGACAAATAAACACCTTTATAATAGATGTGGTGGGTAGGTGCTCTGGAAGCAAAAGAAAATAGATTAAGTGGGATAAGAAGAGACAGAGGTGAGGGAAAAGAGCATTGTGATAAGGTGACATTTGAGTAGCGACTTAACGGTCACAAGGGGAAACCACCTGCTGTACATTGGGAAAGCATTCCAAGAAGGGAAACAAGTGCATAGGACCTCAGCCCTGAGGTTGCTTACCAGATTCCAGGAAGAGCAGGGAAGCGGGATTAGCTTGAACAAGTAACAAAGGCGGGGCAGAGACAGAAGACCAGGTCTGAGAGGAGACCAGATCATGAGTAACTCTTAAGGCCCTTGTAAGGACTTTAGCTTTCAACCTAAGTAAGATTAAGGAGAAGTTGGAGGGTTTTGAGCAAAGACCATGTGAAATTGGAATACAGCATGTTTAGATTTTTGCTTTTAATATGGTGATCAAGAGACACAGGGAAACAAATTCCTGAGCTCCCTGAAACACTGGCCTGCCACCAGTCAATGGGAGATTCTGTCCTCCAGTTCTCCAGGTTCTCTACTGTCCTAGAGTCTTTAGAGGAGAGATGAAAGAGAAGTAAGAAAGTGGGAGAAAAGAAAAGAAGAAAGAGAGAAGAGAAAGAAGAGATAATTCCTGTGCAAGTAGGGCTCATTGCAACTTCTCAGACAGTCACGACTGCCTTAAAGGAGCAACTGAAGCAGAGTTCGTGCTGCTTCTAAGGAGGACAGCAGCCACACTCTTACCGGGTTCTGAATTTCCTAGCTTTGCCATGTAGTTGCTTTGTGACCCTGAGAGTGTCATGTGATTTACGTCTCAGTTTCCTCATCCTTACAGTACGCTAAATCTGCCTCCCAGGCTGGCTGTGAAAGGTAAGTGCCTGGCATATAATACGAGAATATCAGTGTGTGTTGCTACTGTTTATGATAACAAAATGAGATTTGTGATAAGATAGTACGGATTGCAAGATGGTGCTTATCAAAATATCTTTATTATAAGATGTTCTTTACTGTAAAATGCACCATTAAGTTAAGGGCTACTGTAAGGCTAAATAAGAGACTACATTAAATGTTCTAATTGATTTTTAAATCTATCTAATTTTCAGAAATGTTAAAGTGTTATTGATACAAGGAGAAATGTCACTTTAAAATGATAGTAATATGATTACCAAAAAGGAAGAAAAAATTTAAAAAGCAGTATTTGGCTAATACGTAAAACATGAGATCCAATAGGTAAGACTATTTCTGCCATGAAATTACCTTAAATTAGAAACCACAAATTATGGATGCATGTGCCAAAATATGACTGCTTCAGCAAGTGGTGAATTTGCATATACAATGATTTTAATCAAAGGCACCTATTTGATTGCACAATTATCTGTTTTGCATACACAAAATTTGAATTCTGTACACGTGAATCCTCATTTGTACATGCACCCAATTATTTTGTTGGTGCAACTTAGAAATCCCTATTTAATATATTAGGGTGTTAGTTATCTTACTGACTAGTAAAACAGAACTCCTGGAAGAACATGGGAATGGATCCTACTTCTACTTATGACAGAGAGGGATGTTACTACACTTGCATTTTGTGCCAAGAAAAAGTAAAAAACATGTTTTCTCACACATGCTTTTGCTTCTTTTTGCCTTCTTATTTAGAAGTTATTTCAAAATTTAAAGAAGACTTTAGTTCACAGTGAGAAGCCTTGAGTGGTGATCATATTGAGTTCACTCAGTTTTCCACATTATTAGTCTCTAAGTGATGGGAGTAGGCTGTTGATCCAACTACTCTTAAGCATTAGAGAAAATTTAGAGCTGGTAAAAAGAACCAAATTTATAGTCCTAAAGACAGATGCTCTCTATGGAGCTCCTAAACAACAACAACAAAACAGCTTGAAAGCAGTGAGGCAAAACACTCTATATTATTCTGGTCTTGCTGCACATTCAAGAATCTCCTTGGCCCTAAGTGAGGAAGGTGTGGTACAATAGGTTGGGAAAATTGATGACCACAATAATAAGGTTCTAGATAAGCAGGATGTCTGTTTTCTAACTAATTCATCCTGACAGGCCCACTGGGACACAAGCCTGTTCAAAATCCAAAGTTATTCACAACCTCATGTTAAGAGGTTGCTCTGCATTATAGATGGGTCATTGGTAACAGCAGGTGTCTTTTGTCATCTGACTCTTTCAGACTCAGGTGTTTTCTGCATGCTTTTGGGATGACCCTTGAGGATTCAACTAAGATCCTATTTGGTAACCTAAGTAGACACAATATTATCGCTTTTCCTCCTATTGTTTACCCAAATGCAGATGTGTACTTGTGACAATGAGATTCTACATTAGGGCAAGAGTAGAAATCCAGTTTGTAAATATTCACAAATTTGCCAACTACGTCATGATCCTATTTGGTAATCAGACTTTCAAAAGCTCTGAATTCTCGAACTTTGAACCTTGCCATCCAGCTCAATATTGAGTGTCGTATAATAAATTTCCTCTTGAATAATTAAATTTACTCATTATTGTTGGAATCCCAGGTCAAGTCTACCCATGGTGACTCTTCAACAATACTATGTGGTCTGTTTTTTTCCAATGTTCACTTTCAATATCTCCAGGGAGGAAACATGCTATAGTAATTAAAAGCACAGTGGGTCTTGGAGTCAGCCATATCTGGTATGGGAGACTGAACCATGTCTCGAGGTATTTGTGCACTGGTTTTATTCCTTCCCACACTGACTTTGGGTTTGGACATTTGTTTTGACCAATGAGACTTTAGCAAGCATGCTGCAAAGTGAGGCACTTGCAGTGGGGCTTGTTCCTTGGAACACTCCTTGGAATTGAGCTGCATGTTATGTGAAAGTATAAGCTATGCTACTAGAGATGAAGGTCATGTGGAGAGCCTCTGAAGGATGACTCATCATGTAGAAAGAGGGGACACACGAAAAACTGAGACCTCCAGTTAAGTGCCTACGTGAATGTAGCCACATAAGTGACCCCAGCCAACTTCAGGCGGAGCAGAATAACTGCCCAGTAAACCTACAGAATCATGAGGAATACCAAATGGTTATTTTAAGCCACTGAGATTTAGGGTGGTTTGTTACACAGAAATAGATAATTGATATATCTTGGATCAAATTCAGGTTCCATTACTTGTTTAGCTATGCAACTTGGGCTAGTTGTTGAAGCTTTCTAATCCTCACATTTTCCAGCTCTACATTATAACAATAATTACATGACCTCATAAGACTGTGAAATAGAAAAAATAAAGTTATAAAAATAAAGAATTTAGTGCAATGACTTAGCCATTGTAAGCGCTTAATGAACAGTAATTTTTACGATCAATTTCATCACCTCAACCATCACCACCACTATGCCAATCATCACCACCAACACCGGATGCCAATACCAACACCGCTAACATTGCCACAAACACTTTCCTGCTATCTAATGCTTTCATGATGTTCTTTATGTCTACTGACATAATGAAAATCAATCTTTCCCAACTAAGACATTTTTTAAGCCTCATATACAGGCAAAACTTCTTTCTTTATGGTCAGTGATGATGCAAAGCAATGAAAGTAACTCATTTAGATATCCCCTCACATTATTTCATTAGTTTACTAAAGAGATAAAGAGATTTAGCAAGATCACTCGGAAAGTAAATGAAATAGTCACATTTGAACCCATGTCTTCTTGCCATGAATACTATCTTTTAAAGAATTCTGGCTATTCTAAAAACAAGAGCCTCCCATGAAAAAGGAATTTCCATAAAGACATACATTTTGTAGTGCTTACTGCTCTGTTCCTACCACCTTGTGCTTAGAATCTGCTCTAGAAACACTTGTTAAATACATTAATCAATTGACAGTTGATAAGTAGTTTAGCAGAGCATGGGTTCTGGAGCCAGAATATCTTACATCAGAAAATCCCAGTTCTACCATTTACCAGCTATGTGATGTTGGGAAATTTAACATTTTTGTTCCCCACTTTCCTTAGATGTAAAGTGGATAACAATAGTACATATTATCTAAGATTTTTTAGGGCATATGAAACTCTCAGATCAGTACCTGACTAATAGTAAGCATCGTATAATACCTAGTATTTATCATTATTATTTTGTTGTTATGTTGAGCTCTATTGTTATGTGGAATAGTACATATAAAATATTAATTTAAAGAAGCGGAATATGTTTACGTATTGAAAGAAAGCCAGGAAAGAATGCAGTGTGTGGTCTAAAACAATGGCTTCCAAGCTCTGTTCTCAATTAGAACCATCGGATGATTAATAAAGTTCCGATTCCTGCCCAATTCACTGTCTTCCTCAGTTCTCTATATTTATCACAATTGTACCAAAGGATAATGGTTGCACAGTCAAGTTAGGAAATCACTAAAATCAAATTAATTTTAATAGTGCAAGTTCAAGCACCCTGTGATTTGATTAGGTAAGATATTTTGGAGTACAGGGATTTTTCCATTGCCCTTCAAATCCAATCAGGGGAGGAGTTGAATATTCTACCCAGGGTTCACACCACATGCCATTTGGATATCTCTTCTGTTCTTTCGCTTCTCCCTTCTCTCCCCTCATACTTAAAGAGAAGGTAACTACTCCTCAGTCAGTGATACTGACTATCCTGAAATGTGAGGAAAAACTTACGGGGGTTGGTAGGCCCTTGCTACTCAAAGTGTGGTCCATGCAGCAGTAACATTGACAGTGTGTTAAAAATACAAATCTCAGGTCTTAATGTAGGGCATTGGTTCTCAACTCCTGTTCCCCATGGAATCACCAGGAAGCTGGACCATTAATCTTTGGATGCCAGGCTGCACCCAAGAAACTCTGCATTAATTGTTTTGAGGTGGGCCCAGGTGGTAACTATTTTTTCTCAAATCCTCGGGTGGTTCTGACATGTAGTTGGGGTGGAGACACACTCATTTCGAGGAAAGAGAGCAGAAAACTTCAGATTGATTTTAGAACTTCTCCTTCCATGGCCTTCTCCAGGCTCCTAGGAGAATCCAGGTTCCAGAACATCCTTTAGGTTTCCTTACACCACTGGACAAGGAATTCTTGGCTTATTATTCAGGGCTACTGACCCACCCTGCCTAGTCTGACTTCTATCCTGCCTTCTTGATAATCTCCATGGAATCTGAATAAGCTTAACTATTAGACTAGCTAACATTCATAATATCAATAGAACACTGTACTACATTTTCAATGCAAAAGTCAAGTACTTTCAAGCACAGCAATGCTGGTAATATTTACTTATATTATGGTTAGGACTCCAACCCCCATGACCATTGTTGCTTTTTATAATTTTACTGTTGCAGGGTGATGATATTATGGCCTCTGAATGGACTGCAATGTTTTAAAAATGCATCTTGTTTTGTAAAATCTTATACCTCATGCACTTGAAAATTATTTAACTCAAACAAATTGACTTTCTTTAATCCTTCACAGTTTACCATGGATTAAACAGTTAATGAGAGGGAAGCTAGACTTTGGGGGCTAGCAAGATCCAGTTCTTTTGTGTGTGGCTGAACTAAAACTGGCATTTTTCTCTAATCTTAAGATTGATCCTTACAAAGTGAAATAAGAGCACTAAAAATCAAACCCAAATCAAATGCTTGAAAAGTCACCTCTCAACTGAAATTCCTTGAATAGGGAGTAGAAAAAGAGAATTATTTATATAATATCTTGCTGTTTCTTGAACCAGCAGCTTTAGCATTACTTGAGAACTTATAGAAATACATATTCTTGAGCTTTAGTGTAGTCCTACTGGATTAGAATCTACATTTTAACAAGATAGCCCAGGTGGTTCCTAGGCACATGGAAGTTTGAGAAACATTAGTATAGTATACATTGGACTCACAAATTTTTTTTCCTCCAACATTTGTTCTTCCCTAAATCAAACCCCATACAGCATCCCATACATTTGCCCGTTCCTCTTTTTTATCCAAGCTCTTTATAAACTTTTCTTCCATCTCCAAATTTCTTGTTATCCCTCTCCCAATCACCTGCCTCTCTGGCCATGTCTCATTTTACCAAAAATCTACTCTATGGGTAGAGGCAGGATGATATACAAAGGCACACTTTCATTAATTTTCTTCTTCATTGCAGTTGAATAAGAGAAGAAATAGTGAAACTTTTTCTCCGTCTACTATAAACCAATAAACTCTCAAAGAAGTAAAATGGGTAATGTCCTGATGCAAAGTCTTCTCCTTCTAAGTCTGAAAATGCAGAGAGCCCATGAAAATACCAGTTTCCCAGTATTGTAAGAACATACAAATATGTTCAGTTTGTTCCTCCAAGATAGAGATAAAAGGGTACCAACTTCTTCAGAGATAAATTAGATTGATACAAACCACACCCACTCATCTTAGTTTTCAATGACCAATCATGATAATCCAAGGCAATTATGTAAGTTAAGATACAAATTCTTTTTCTACTTTCACTTCTTTTAAGAATAGTAGCAAAAAACAAAAATAATTATCTGTGCCAGTAAGTGTTGGGTGTTTCACTATCGATATAAACACTATAAAAAATTCCTTCTAAATACTTAAACAGTAACTAACAACAAGATACTATTTTTATAATTGATTGAGAGATTTTGATTGAGAGTGTGAATAAGTGAAGCATCTGTGAAAACAAACATCTCCATTGACATAATGTGGTTGAAAACTAAATTCTTTGTTTTAATTGAAAAAAAAGAGAAGAAACAAAACATCTTTAAAAATCTAATGTATTGCCAGAGAAAAACTCTTTCAAATTTCCTTTCTTGAGGGCACACCATTGCAGCCTATATTTTATTATCATTATTATTTTTCACAACATTTAGTACCATGTTTCATTCTCCCACATGTAATATTACCCAATAGAAATCCCCAAAAGGAGCCACAGTACATTCATAACCAAGACAACTGTCTTTCAACTCTGCTTTCCAATATGATTTAATCAGGTATGAAACCAGAAAAATGAGAATCAGCCTGTCCATCATGGCCATGATCATTAGTACCTCCATGAAATGAGGGGAGAAAAGAGAAACATCTGCTTCTTCTTACCAAACTTCCCGATAAGTTAAAACTACTCAAAAATTATTTCTTTAAAAGACATTCTACTGCCTCTGATAGCATGAACATTTGTATGTTTTCTCAGAGTCATCCCTGGGCAAGCAGATGGTGCAAGAGAAATGGAAAACATTTGGAAAACAGTAGCCATTCCTAGGCTCCTGGTATATGTGTACAGGAGGCTCTCTGATTTCCAATTTTGGCTCAGATCAGAAGAAAAAAGGTAAGGGTTACATCCTTGAAAAAAAGCTCAGTCTACTCTAGGGCACGCCTGACTTTCAATCCATTTAAGTGCTCACATTTTTATGGGTTTTAAAGGTGACATAAATCCCTTTGAATCTTAGAATGAAAAACATTCAATGCAGATTTGAGAACAGAAAAACCAACTTACCACAGTAGTTCAGTTAGTTGACAGGCACCATCATCTGAAACAACAAAAACATATTTGGATATGACAATCATAAAAACTACCAAACTTTTCAAATTGTCTTAAAACACATACTGTGAATTTATATACAGAAGCAAAATTAAATAAGCAATGAAAATACCTTGTCTGATCTAAATCATTTAGTTTTTTTCACATGAAAGTGTTTCATCCCCACTATATTAGGTCCAAATTAGATACCTGGTTGTTTTTCAAAATCTTTTGTATACACACACTGGCATATGTATATTTCACATTTTCTTCTGGTGTTCAAGTTTAAAAGGTAGGCAGAAATACAGAGTCTCCTGTATAATACAATCTTGGTTCTGACATGAATGCAATCATGACACACTTATCCAAATACACAGCTCTGATAATGCCATATAAATTAGTTCACTGAGCTCAAAAATTATCTCTATTGTCTATACAGAAAAAAGCTAAAGTATTTACCACAGTGCTCAGCAGCTTTAGTCAGCTTCTCCTATTCTCCCTAAGATTCTCTCCCCAAATTCTCCAATACATCCTCCTTCTACTTTTCAAGTTGATCTCCCACTATTTTCCCTTGAGCTGTGTCCTCACACCCTATATTAAACATGTACTTTCTTTTCTTTAACAATATTTTAATTTGCCTTTTCTTCTGCCTCAATATTCTTTCTACCCATTCTTTAGGTCCACCTCAAATAACGTCTCTTCAGTGAAGCTTGTCTTGATGCCCAAAGAAGGAATGAGTCTTCTTTTTCTAGGTTTTCCCACCATATTTTGTACCTTATAACCATCTTCTGTCATTTAAAAGAATAGTTGCATTGTACCTGTTTCTGCTAATAAAGCTTTAATTTTAAAGGACTATTAATATCTATTATGAATGAAACACTTTAGTTTCATGAAAAAACAAATTAAGGAATTGAAGAAAATTTCCTCTCTTGATAAATGACTTTTTAGGCAAGTTCTTTAATACTTTTTATACCATATGGGAATACATTTTCTCTTTTTTTGTAATTTTTAAAAAAAGCATTTCTTTTTGCTGGCTTGAATTTTGTACGGAAAGGTGATAATACTTACTAGACCTCTATTAGCACTGCATATGTTTGAAATTAGTGTTTTGAAGAACAGTGACACATTTGCCTTCAACCATGAACATGGTCACCCCAGCAGCAAGACTGACATTAGTAGCATAATCTTAGGAAAAAAAAAAAAATCTCTTTATGCAGAATGAAATGATAACATTGCCTTGTTGGTAATTTTTTTACTTCTGGCCAAGTTAATTATGTCAGATCAGACTGCCTATATGAAGCATGCAGGTGTATTACACATTCACAATATCTCATCCTTCATTCTCCTTCTGGGCCCACAATCACTTTGGGCTTCAAAATGTTGGAAAACAGTTCTGTGCAATTGCTCATATCAGGGTTTCTTTTCTCTTTTCCCTAGATGATTATAACTTGGCTATCCATCTATTTTATTAAAGACTTTCTTATTGTTTTCATACAACATATTAAATATCCAGAAAAAGTACCATTGAATTGAATAATTAAATTTTAAATTACAGATGTAAACATTTTAATGTGGATATTTAAAATAAGAGCAATGTTTCTTCATTTGGTGAGAGGGAGAACTTTATTAGATTCTTTGTACCTAAACCTAGAATGTGATATTTCATCTTCAGAATTATGTGTTCTTTATTCCAACCCTCTACAGTTCTTTTCATAGGAAGAACAACGGTATAACACATAATTAAGAAAAAAATATATATATATTTTAAAATTGTGATTCAGGGAAGCTCCTAAAGGAAAATAATACTCAGTAATTGAACATGTGTTGATAGTCTGAGTCTACAACCAGGTCATTAGTGGACACTTTCCCCTACAAGTGTCAAAGTTACCAAAGTGTTTTAGCATGAGTAAATAAGATATCATTATGGAAGTACCTTCAGAAATACTAATAAAAATGAATTTTTATTCAATTGCGTTTAGATATAATTATTAATATCTGGCAACTTATATGACTTTGATTTTCTTAAAAAATAGAGTGTGGACTTTACACACTAGTTGACTGGGGCTGGCACTTGTAGATAAGGAAACAAAAAAATGTCAATGGTAAGCACCCTGGAATTTATTGTTGCCTTGTTCTTCTGTGCCAGACGTAATGCAAATATAGCTGGGCCAGGAACTTCAGGGATGGATGGCTTCCTGAGAATAATGATCTGATGGTAATCTCCTGTTTCATTCAAAAGACAACCAAAATTTAACAAAGAAAATCCCATTAGAAGGAAATGTTTAGCAGGGAATGTTCTCATTGATATCTGTTCCAGGGATATGTCAACAAAGATTTTCTTTCACATGAGTGGAATTGCCAAAGAACAGGACCAATCAAAATCTCTAATTCTATTGAATAGTACCAGAAATATTTTCAATTATCTGTAATTTCTAATATTTTCATCTGACTAATTCACTACCTTTGTTTATCCATATTTTCTATCTTTCTTTCCTCCCTCCCTTCCTTTTTGTCAAATATATTTTCCATTCCCTTTTTTTCTTCTGCATTTTGATCAGGTCCTGAGAATGGCATCCATAAAATATGGAAATCCTTCCACATAAAACAGATAACTTACTAAGTGTATAACTAATTGATGAAGAAGAAAGAAGATTCTATCAAAAACTTTAGAACTTTTGTTTTGACTCTGGAGTTGTTGGCACAAGTGTGAGAATGGAGTCATCCCAAATAAAATGGTTTATGGGTAGCACATGCACCTATATATATTTTTTTCTTAAAATAAGTTTTCTGAAGACTTTTCATATGCAAATTTATTCAAATAGCATTTACAATTACCATCCACCTCTCCATATCTGACCATTTAATTCTCATAAAGGGCATCTATTTTCTATAAAAGAATCCCAGTGTTTGAATGCAGGAACAGAATACTAAATTGGATATAATTCCAGTATTGTGATCATATTATTTGTTAGAAAACGAAGTGAAGAATAAATTAAATATGTATTACTGCCTTCTCTGTATATCTCTATAAGCAGGTGGTAGGAATAAGCCAGCTATTTCTGTGTTTACTTGTAGAACCAATTATAGAAATAATTATGAAAACAAATGCAAATAGGTACTGACTCCGGGCATAGAAAATTATTTTAGCAATGAAATTCCTGAGTCCCAATAACATCACTGAAACACATGCCTGCATATATAATACGTACATATCATATGTATCTCTATCTATCTCTGACATACATATACACACACACATATACATATATAGATACAGATATATACGTAGGTGGCCAGAGGAATTCTCCTTTCTAATTTCATTAGATTTTCTCTTAGCATTTCCTTTTCTTCATACCAAAACTCCAGTCCTCATTTTTCATATCATTCATGAGCAAGTGCAGGACTTGAGCGGAAGTGACAGAAGATGATGGTAACAGGGAAAGGAACCAAGAGTGAAAGGAATTGGTATGACTAAGCCTCACTACATATATTCCATAAACAGCCCCTGAGCCAAAGCCCAGAATAGACTTCTTTACTAAAAAAAAAAAAAAAAAGGCTAAACATTAGGTTTTACTTTTTTCTCCTGAAGTACAAATTACTCTTATTTTGGTTAAAATTAATTGTGAATTCTTTATCTTTACTTACAGAGCTAGGTAAAAATACAAATTAAAGTAGCTCCATTTTGGTCAAAAAGATGCATCAGATATTGTAAACCAACAACAATCTCACTACAAAAAACTTTAGAAAACTGGATAAAATATAGCAAATATTCTTTGAATCATATAACTGAGCAAAATATATTAAGGAGATCTTCAGTGGCCAAAATTAAAGAAAGAAGTAGAAATGACTGGTATGGAGTCACTGATCTTTTGGCTCTCTGGGACATTTACCAGTCTTAGCCAAGAGCCTTGGGATTTCAAGGACATGATATTAAAATGTCTCTCATGAAAATTTCTCACACAGGTGTGGGGTTTGAAATGGTACTATTGACAAGGACAGAGAAATTCCACAAATAGAATTTAACAAAAAACTATTCCCAGGCTTGTACCTTATGCAGTCAATTTCCAAATTTCTCTGGAAGGGCAAAGCCTCAACAAAAAGCAGTTAGGAATTACAAATATAAAGCTCTGCTAAGCAAGAGCTCAAATCTATAATTATAAAACACATGAGCAAATCTTGAGTGAGAGTAAGTAAAAGAAATAAAGAGCAAGATTAGAAACACCAAAATTATTCATATGATAGAATAACTAAACACTGATTCTGAAATAATTGTTTAAAATTATTAAAAATGAAAGATGGGAGAGAAAATATATGAAAGAAACAAGATGTTGTTTAAAAAGACAGTTTTCAATGAGTACCAATTATAGATTTGGAAATAAAACATAATTATTGAAACTAAGTACATAAACATATATTAAACACAGCTAAAGAATCAATCAGATAATAGAACTAAAGAAATTATCCATAATATTGCCAGAAAACCAAAGAAGAAAAAGGTCACAAGAAAGAGCACATGAGATATAAAAAACTGGCTGAAATGGTCCAACATTTGTCTAATAGGAACCAGAAAAAGAATGGGGAGAAGTAATCTTAAAGCAGTAATATATAAAAAATGTTCAAGAATTGTGATATCATATATATATATATATATAATAAATATATATATGTATGTTGTAAATCTCTCCTCCCTCTCTCCCTCTCTTCAGGAAGTTAAATAAATGCCAAACAAGATAAATCTGGGAACTATATTCAGCCACCTTTGATAAACCATAATGGAAACGAATATGAAAAAGAATATATCTATGTATAACTGAATCACTTTGCTGTACAGCAGAAATTAACACATTGTATATAAACTATACTTCAGTAAAATTTTAAAAAATACTTAAAAAAGATAAATCCAATGAAATCTACCTCACGAGCAAACATATAAATGCAAACTTAAAAACAGCAAGAAGATAAAATAGGTATTAAACAGGAGCAAATTTGGTTTACACCACATTTTTCAACAGGAGTAGTAGAAGTTTGCACCTCGAAATTACTAAAAGAAAGAAACTTATTACAGATGCCTTTATATATATATATATGCTAATTTATTAAAGTTAAGGGAGATATTTTCAGACAAAAAGCCATTAGCTTCTACCATGTACTTTTACTGAGGGTAATCCAAGGGATATAATAAAGGAAGAAGTAAACTGAATTCATAACAAAGAGAGATGTAAGGAAGAATGGTGAGTAATGAAACTGATACATAGAGGTAAATCTATAAAAAAATAACTGGGTAAAAATATGATAATATAGTAATGTTAATAATCAATTTTGGGGTAAATTAAACCAAAATGACTGGAAGTACTGGACATCTATAACTTGCAAAATGCTGGCAGGAGGTTTTATAATTACAGTATTCTGAAGTTCTTATATTATTGGGGAGAAGGTTGAAAACATTTATTAGCTTTATACTTTAAATGAGGTACAAGCACTAAAACTTAAAGCTAAAAAAGAACTTAAAGCTAGAAGGTATAAGATCCAAATTTATTAAGAAGAAAAAACAAAAACTACCAAAAAAGAGAAATATTATGTATAGAATTAACTGAGTAAATTAAAAGCTCAAAACAAAATGATATAAATAAATACAAATATATCAGTAACCATAATAAATGTGTTGGTTTACAACCTTCGGAGTTCCCCAGGTGAAATTTGACATTGGCCCCCATACACAGAGGGCACGGACAGACCAAGAAAGAGGCAGGCCACTTCTGAGTGGCAGGTAGCAGTTTTAATACACAAGGCTTGTCTTGGGCGGCCACAAGATGAGTAGATCTCCACACCAACCCTACAGAATCTTAAGTTTATATAGAGGCCTTCCCAGGATTCAGTCACATGTACAGTCCAGAGGGTCTCAACAGCACAGTACTATCTCAAGGTTGTGTCCTTGAAATGCAAATGAACTTAAATGCTAGTTGAACACAGAAATTCTCTTACCCTCCTTTCCTTCTTCCCAGGATTGTATTACCCTTCCTCATCACCTCTTGTCACCACCAGTAGTATCTACTTACTCTTCTCCCAGTTCTACCAAAGAACAGATCAGTCTCAAAGGTTCTCCTCTGTCCAATGTTTTCCAAACAAACAAAGCTATTTTATAATTTTTTAAGGGCTTTTACTTCTAGAAGTAGATAGGAAAGAAAGAAAAGGGACGATTATCAAAAATATAAGTAGCAAGGGAAAAAGCTCTTAGTTTCATCTAGGGTGACCAACTTGTCCTGATTTTAAAACTGAAAGTCTCAATTCCAAGTCCCAGATCCAAGGAATCCACCCTTTACAACAGTCCCAGTAAACTAGGATTGTTGGTTTCTCTAGATTTTTAGCTAGCCTCTGGTATGTGTCATGTCCTTAGAATATAAAGGACTATAGATTTTTACTTTTTTGTCCCCTCTTTTTGCCCTTTCTTTCAGCTTTTGAGGCCCCTGCCTTTTCACTATACACACCTCCAGGCATTTCCATAAAAAAACCGTCCTTCTCGCCACTCTTATTCAACATAGTTTTGGAAGTCCTAGCCACAGCAATCAGAGAAGAAAAAGAAATAAAAGGAATACAAATTGGAAAAGAAGAAGTAAAACTGTCACTGTTTGTAGATGACATGATAATATACATAGAGAATCCTAAAGATGCCACCAGAAAACTACTAGAACTAATCAATGAATTTGGTAAGGTTTCAGGATACAAAATTAATTGACAGAAATCTCTGGCATTCCTATACACCAACAATGAAAAATCAGAAAGAGAAATTAAGGAAACACTCCCATTTACCATAGCAACAAAAAGAATAAAATACCTAGGAATAAACCTGCCTAAGGAGGCAAAAGACTTGTACTCAGAAAACTAAAACACTGATGAAAGAAACAAAGATGACATAAACAGATGGAGAGATATACCATGTTCTTGGATTGGAAGCATCAATATTGTGAAAATGACTATATTACCCAAAGCAATCTACAGATTCAATGCAATCCCTATCAAACTACCACTGGCATTCTTCACAAAATTAGAACAAAAATTTTTACAATTTGAATGGAAACACAAAAGACCTCAAATAGCCAAAGCAATCTTGAGAAAGAAAAACAGTTGGAGGAATCAGGTTCCCCGACTTCAAACTATACCACAAAGCTACAGCAATCAAGAAAGTATGATACTGGCACAAAAACAGAAATATAGATCAATGGTACAAGATAGAATGCCCAGAGATAAACCCACACACATATGGGCACGTACTTTATGACAAAGGAGGCAAGAACATACAATGGAGAAAAGACAGCTTCTTCAATAAGTGGTGCTGGGAAAACTGGACAGCTACATGTAAAAGAGTGAAATTAAAACACTCCCTAACACCATACACAAAAATAAATTCAAAATGGATTAAAGACTTAAATGTAACACCAGACACTATAAAACTCTTAGAGGAAAACATAGGAAAAACATTCTTTGACATAAACCACAGCAAGATCTTTTTTGACCCACCTCCTAGAGAAATGGAAATAAAAACAAAAATAAACAAATGGGACTTAATTAAACTTAAAAGCTTTTGCACAGCAAAGGAAACCATAAACAAGACAAAAAGACAACCCTCAGAATGGGAGAAAATATTTGCAAATGAAACAAGAGACAAAGGTTTAATCTCCAAAATATACAAACAGCTCATGGAGCTCAATATCAAAAAAAATAAACAATCCAGTTAAAAAATGGGCAGAAGACCTAAATAGACATTTCACCAAGGAAGACGTACATCTGGCCAAGAGGCACATGAAAAGATGCTCAATATCACTAACTATTAGAGAAATGCAAATCAAAACTACAGAGAGGTATCACCTCATGCCGGTCAGAATGGCCATTATCAAAAAATCTAGAAACAATAAATGCTGGAAAGGGTGTGGTGAAAAGGGAACCCTCTTGCACTGTTGGTGGGAATGAAAACTGATACAACCACTATGGAGAACAGTATGGAGGTTCCTTAAAAAACTAAAAATAGAACTACCATATGATCCAGCAATCCCACTACTGGGCATATACCCTAAGAAAACCATAATTCAAAAAGAGACATGTACCACAATGTTCATTGCAGCACTATTTACAATAGCCAGGACATGGAAGCAACCTAAATGTCCATCGACAGATGAATGGATAAAGAAGATGTGGCACATATATACAGTGGAATATTACTCATCCATAAAAAGATACGAAATTGAGTTATTTGTAGTGAGGTGGATGGACCTAGAGAGTATCATACAGAGTGAAGTAAGTCAGAAAGAGAAAAACAAATACCCTATGCTAACACACATATATGGGATCAAAAAAAAAACAAAAAGGTACTGATGAACCTAGTTGCAGGGCAGGAATAAAGAGACAGACATCGAAAATGGACTTGAGGACATGGGGTGGGAGGGTGAAGCTGGGGCGAAGTGAGAGTAGCATCAACATACATATACTACCGAATGTAAAATAGCCGGCTGGTGGGAAGCAGCAGCATAGCACAGGGAGATCGGCTCGGCTCCGTGCTTCGTGATGGACCTAGAGGCGTGGGATAGGGAGGATGGGAGGGAGGCTCAAGAGGGAGGGGATATGGGGCCAGAGGTGTATGCATATGGTTGATTCGCTTTGTTACGCAACAGAAACTAACACTGTAATGTGAAGAAATTATACTCCAATAAAGACCTATTAAAAAAAAAAAGACTGTCCTGTGGCTCCCTGTTCCCTTATTTAAATACTTTACATTATAAAAAATACTTCAACCATGTGATAAATCCAGTAAGTCCACAATTGTGTAGTATCAAGCCAATGTCAAAACAGTGGATTCCAATGAGTAAGGAACAATTTATTCATTAAGTTTTTCTTTATTCATTCACTAAAGAAATATTTTGAACACTTATTAAAAATATTTTTAGCATCTACTGTATGTTGTACACTGTTCTAGGCACTAGGGATATGGTGGTAACCACATGGACATGTTCCCTCCTTACATTTTGCATCATAGAGAGGCAAGGGGGAGAAAGACTAGAAGCCAGATGACAAATAAAAGAGTGAAGTAATTTAAGACAATGAGCAAAATGAAGAACATAAAACAAGTGATATGGTTCAGAGGAGAAATACTTTATTTATTTATTTGAATTTTGGCTGTGTTGGATCTTTGTTGCTGCGTGCGGGCTTTCTCTAGTTGCGGTGAGCGGGGGCTACTCTTCGTTGCAGTGCACGGGCTTCTCATTGCGGCGGCTTTTCTTGTTGCAAAGCACGGGCTCTAGGCACACAGGCTTCAGTAGTTGTGGTGCTCGGGCTCTAGAGCGCAGGCTCAGTAGTTGTGGCACACGGGCTTAGTTGCTCCGCGGCATGTGGGATCTTCCCAGGCCAGGGCTCGAACCCGTGTGCCCTGAATTGTCAGCCGGATTCCCAACCACTGCACCACCCGGGAAGCCCCAGAGGAAAAACACTTTAGATTAGATGGTCCGGTCTGACTAACACAGAGCAAGACAGCAGATAAGAGGATACACTATTTATATAAAGGAATAATGAACACATAAGCCTTGTGTGAACTTATATTCAAGAAACAGGAAGAAAGTCAATGTAACTGCAGTCTCAAGAGTAAAAAAAAGTGGTGAAAGCTAAAATTAGAGATGTGGGTGGGAGCCAGATCATGGACTGCGTGGTAGGTCATTGCTAAGAGGTTTGGATTATATTTTCAGGGCAATGGGAAGTCACTGGAGGGGTTTAAACAAGTAGAGTGACATTACCTGATTTTGTTTTACACATGCTTAGGGCTACTCTGAAGACATGGAAAGCAGAGGCATAAGTAAAAACTGAGAGATCAGTTTTGAAACTTGCCAGGCAAGAGCTTCTGGTGATTTAGACTAAAGTATATGCAGGGATGGAGAAAACTGGATAGATCTGGGATCTATTTTGGAGGTAGAGTCAACAAGATTTGCTCATGGATTGGATTTGGAAAGTGAGTAAAAGAAAGAGATGATGGATGATTGCTGGTTTGGGATTTTAGTAACTGAGTGTTTATGCTATTTATTGAGAAAGGCAAGACTGGTGGAGAATACAGGTTCAGGGATGTGTGTATCAGCTGTGATGCTTCTATTTTAGACACAGTAGGCTGAGGTTTTTCTTAGTTATGTGAGTATAAATGTCAAGCAGGAAGTTGGATGTGGAAGTCTGTAGTTCAGTGGGGAGGTTATGGCTAGAGATGCACGTTGGGAATCATACAGATGGCATCTAAGGTATGGAAATTAGAGAGTGTGTCAGAGCAAAGAGTAGAAGGCTTAGGCCAGAGCCTAGGGAACCCCAACATTAAGAGTGAGAATTGAAGACAGGTTACCGTCAAGTTCTGTAGGGTTTAGCTAGAGAGGAGGACTTAATTGAGTCTTTACCAAGTCTCTGCTTAATGCCACATTCTGTGCTAGGCATCCTAATGAACAAAATTGACTCCTGTCTCATCTGCCTTATGGTTTAGAGTCCATAAAACTATGTTTCTTCCTCTACATTTCTGTATTCACAAAAACATCCCAGTGGCACTCTAATGATTTGTCAATTTCAACCAACTCTTTATCATTCAAGTACCAAGCATTTCTTACAATCACTCCCCTTCATATCTTCCCAATTCCTTTCAAAAATCTAAAACCCACAGCTTAGTTCTGTAGGAAAAAAAAAATGGCACTATGATATTGTTTTTCCTTGAACTACACATTTCAGGAAAAGGAGATACAACAAATTCACAATGTAGTTGCGATTTAATATTATTCTATTCAATTTATTTGATCCTATTTTTTTCCTAAATTATAACTGAGCAACATGGGGAATTGCAATGACTTCTTCAAGAAGAATGATTTAGGTGTTGGACTCTCAGATTTCTTGAGTGCTACCAATCATCAGAGAAGCTGCAGGCAAAGCAACAATGTACACCCAACACCAGTAGAAGAAATAACGAAAATCATTAGAAGTCCTTTAATCCTAAAGAAACTACTTAGACAAGACTTGAAACAAATTTCACAGGCAGTGTCTTGCTCCAGGGCATGTTTCATAACATTAGCCTGGGTAAATATGCTTCAGTTTCAATTAATAAAATTGTAAATTCAGGATCTATGCTTTAGCAAAGTTGCAGTTTGGGTTTATGCAATGTTAAACTATTATTTGCTAAGGCTAAATAAAGCTGTAAATTAACATACTCTCTGAAATACTTTAACGTGGTTGGTGCAAAATTGAAATTTTATCCTGTAATTCTGGGGAGACAGTTGCTAAACAAAAGGCATTTTAAACTATTTTCATCATTGTCTTCATCTAATTTTTTTTCTTCCAATACTGAAATCATTTTTAATGTAACTTTTGGAAATTGTATTGATGTTTGTTCTTTGGCTTTTCTCTTTCTTGAGATAATTCTTAATTTGCTAACACATTGCTAACACTACAGCTTTGCATATTTTCTACATGTTTAACCTGTCCTAAAAAAAGTAGCAAATTTGCTATCTAATTTTGCTATTCTTTCCATGTACATTAAAAATGCATTCTTTGGATAACTTTGGTTTGGAATATGGAGCACTAATGTAAAATTTACTTTTGCACTCTATTTAGAGGAGTAAAATATATTGAGAAGACTGAATAACGAAAACAGGATTTTAAGGAGAATGTTCACACACCTAAGAAGGCAGATATTTTTAAAACGTATTAAAATTACTCTCTGAAAATTGCCACTGCCAAGAAAGGACCAATCATCGTTCAGGCCATTGCCTTGATTCGGGGCTGGGACAGCTGAAACCAGACATTTTATTGTCTCTTTCTCTGAAGTAGAAGTCTTAGAACATCAAACTTAAATAAACACTGAGCTTTGGTATCATTCAATGAAGTAAATAAACTGAATGAATAGAAGAAGGAAGAGGTGGAAGGAGAAAGTTTTGTGGTTGAAAAATGAGCCTTTAAATATTATTAAGAAAACTATGATTCTATATAACAAGAAAAATCCATAATGTATAAATTAATGTTTTTCAAATATGTACATTCCCGGTATCCTGCATCCCTGGCTTTGTTCATGGGTCTGTTTCTTCACTTTCCCTGTATTAGAGCTGTAGAATCTGGTAGCTTGGTGGGAACTTGAGGAAGTGGTACTAACATGTAAGTATTTAAACTGCAATCTCTGTTTACTCTTCCTTCATATCTATTTCCCCACAATGAGCCCCACAATTAATATATAATTTCCTCTAAGAACAAACTCTGTCCTCTTTCCCTCTTCTTTCCCTGATTTCTACTCAAGGGCAGTTGCCAGTATGTAGTTCAACGTTCCCCATAAAATTTACTGCATTTTCTTGAAATACCCTCTGTTCTATAGTGAATAAACTCAACTTTTCTATTCAATATAAAGTTCTACCTTTTCACTAAAATCAAGGCTTCTACTCACAATATTCACTCATTTTTTTCAGTGGAGCCCACCTCCCTCCCCCAACAATTCCAAATCCTCCTCCCTCTTAGGAGAAGGATTTGATACACGATTGAGTTTTCAATACCACTCCCCAGAGTAAGGGGATTAAGGCAAGTCTGTGAGACCATGAAGCAGGTAGTAAAATTACAAAAGAATGTTTCAGTATAAAAGAGACTTTGCCAAAGCTAGACACTTACTGAAGGAGTCTACAGGGAGGGAGAATGATTAATGTGTAAGTTTCTAGGGGAGATAAAAGGGGATAGGGTTGAGGAACAGTAACCTTGAAAAAATATCTGATATGAACTCTTTCCTCTCCATTTCAAAATATTCCCAATATCATTCACTTGTTCTCTTTCTTACATCTGTTGCAGAGGAAGCCTGAGGTCAATTTGATGATTATCAGACACAAGATTGCAAAGTCTCAATTAATGTGACTTGTTTTTGAAATTGCTAAATAATTGAAAATACTTTCTTTTATTAACTCTTCTCTTTACTGCCTTCCAAAGCAACGGTATTTTTCCGCTTTTTCTTTATTGTAATGCTAAATAAAAACTTGAGCTCTGGAGCTAGAGAAATTAGATTTAAATCAAGAATTTGTCACTAGCTAACTCTGTGCTCTTGAGAAAACTAACAAATTACTTAATCTCTCTGGACCTCAATTCTCTCACCTATAAATGGGAATAATAATGGCATTTATTTCATAAAATACTATTTTTGTGCAGATTAGATAAGCTTGGCACAGAATCGGCTTGAGAATATTGTAGTGAACTTTGCACAATGCCATTCCTCAGTCAAACACTCCTCCTTGTGTTCCTTCTTTCCTTTCTTCCAGTTATTATGTCTAACATTTCTCTAACATCTCTTCTATTCCCCTTTTCATACCTCTTTATTCCTCCCAAAATAAGAATTGTCCAAGACCTTGGATTCATCTTATTATTTTAACAGCATTTTCTTTGGCAGATGTATCATTACCATGGCTTTAACGTTCAGAGGGGCTTCTCATCTAGACATTCCACTGTCACCAGAGTCACATCACTCAAGATGACATTCGTACCCTATGTGCAGCCTTTCACCTGGTTTTCCCTACTTTTATTACTCCTGTTTCCCTCCAACTTAAAATTGCTGTCAATCTTTGCTTCTCTTTCTCTTTCATCACCACATACAAAACAAGTATTTTCATGTTCTTGTTTAACCTTTACTATCTCTCCTCTTTATTCTCACCGCCACCATTTTAGTTCATGCCCTTATTACCTGACTTCAAACACCATAAATTGACTTATTTCTGAAATTTAAATAAATGAATCATGGAGGATGTCTGATTTTGTGTCTGGCTTTTCCTACTCAATATTATGTTTGAGAATCAACCATGATGATGTGTATGGCAGTAGTTTATCTTCATTACTGTGTAGAATTCCAGTATATGAATATACAATGACTTATTCATCCATTCATCTGTTGATGATATTTAGGCTGATTCCACTTTAAGATGATTATGAATAATGGTTCTATAAACACACTTATACATGTTTTGTGGTGATACACAATTCTGTTGGATATATGCACAGAGAAGGCATAAGCATCAAATACACAGAAGAGACATTCCGTGAAATAAAAGTGGCTACCTCTGGGTGGTGATGGGATATGAGGAATTTTTTGCCTTATTCTAAGTTTTCTACAATAAAGAAATTTAGAAATTGGTATACCAAAGTTACTTAGAATATGAGTTCTGGCATCAAAAAGCCTGATTCAAACACTAGTGCCACTACTTATCTCCTCTTATTTTATTAATTTTATTACTATTTTATTTCAAGTTACTTAACCCTGCTGAAGTTCAGTTCTTCACTTGCTCATCTGTAAAACTGGGGAATCAGAGCATCTCTTTCCTAGAATTGTTGTAAGGAATAAAATACCTAACCCACGAACACTCAGTCCAGTTCATGGAAAAAGTAATCATCCAGTAAGGGACTGCATTATTCATAGGGACTGTTATTATTATATTTAATACAATATTTTATAAATATAATAATATTTAAATATAAATAGTTATACTTATAAAAAGAGAACACTGTTTTCCCTTTTATAATTTTTGTCTTGTGAAATTTGGGTTAGAAATTTAGAAAAATTTATAGGGTAGTAATTTAAAGTAAGTACTGGAGGAATCAGAAGAATATTTATTTTTATTGACATAAGTATAGGGTAGCAAACTATCTGTAGATTAAGCTACCTAGAGGTGGGGCTGTAAATCTATGAACCAAAACCACCAGAGTAACACTGGCAGTAGGAAGAGAAAAAAAAAAAAAAAGGGAATTTATGGTATCAGTGTACTGATTGAATCATTACTGATGCTTCTCATGTTTCTTTTTATATATATATATATATATATATATATATATATATATATATATATATATATAATATTCTGACAGCAAAGGAAATGATTATATGTGCAAATTGGGTATCCCTTTCTTAAAATTTTAGATCAGCTGGGACTACACTCAACTGAACCAGCAAAATCTAAAACAAATAAAACACCATTTGTAAGAAAGCACTTAAGAAAATCATAAGTATGACAAGCAATTTTTGCCAACTCGTATTGCTCATCTATGATTCTAAAACGTATGTGTTGCGTTTACAAATGTGTTCTTATTGAGATTCATACCTGCATTGCTTGTTTGTTCAGAGTCCTGGAAAATTATAATAAAATGGAATCTTACCACCACTCTCAATTTGGGGATTCATTTCAATTAAAAAAAGAAAATGAAAGAATAATTTTCATCAGCTTCTGCTTATTTCTCAGTAAATGCTATGATAAAATATTTTAAAAAATTAAAAAATAAAAAACAAACAAAAAAACTAGTACAGATCTTCCTAGATTTATGATGAGGTTACAACCTAATAAAGCCTCATTAAGTTGAAAATACTGCAAATTAAAAAGGCATTTACTACACCTAACCTCTCAAACATCAAAGCTAAGCCTGGTCTACCTTAAACATACTCAGAACACTTACAGCAGCCTATAGTTGGACAACGTCATCTAACACAAAGGCTGTTTTATAATAAAGTGTTGAGTACCTCAGGTAATTTATTGAATACTGTACTGAAAGTGAAGAACAGAATGGTTGTATGGGAACAGAATGCTTGTTAAGTGTATTGATGGTTTCCCCTCATGATTGCTTGGCTGATTGGGAGCTGAGGCTGGCTGCCCTGCACAGCGTCATGAGAGAGTATCACACTGCACATCGCTAGCCCGGGAAAAGATCAAAATGTAAGGTATGCTTCTACTGAATACGTACCACTTTCACACCATCGTAAAGTGGAAAAATCATAAGTCAAACCATCATCATTTGGGGACCGTCTGTATTATACTGAAAAACATTATGTTAAGGAAAAACAGAGATTTGGGGTTTTAGAAAGAGCCCAGGTTGAAAATCAACACCACTGTTTATTGATATTTGACTCTGGGTTAGTTTCCTCATTTGTAGAAAGGAATGATCGTGAGGATTAAAGAAAAAAAAAAAAGAACATAAAATATCCTCACACTGCTTGACACAAAATAGGTCTTCAGGAATATTATGTTTCTCGCCCCTTATCACTCTATTTTAAAGTATTTCCTTCTAAGTAATAGAAATTTCCCAATTTTGGTATTTTATCTGACTCATTAGAGACTTCTTTTTTTTGATACCACTCATTATATCCCAAAATATATTAGGGCGTTTAAATCAAGAGATTTATTTATCAAGAGAGTCAGAGACTATAATTCCTTAGACCAAAACTTAGACATAGCTTTTATAAGTATACATTTTCTGAAAAGTATCTCTACTCCACTCTAGAATATGCTTATCTAACAAGATAAGTGTGCATGATTATCATATCAGGCTTTCTGATTTTAATACAAAGATGAATATACACATACTGAACTTGTCTCAGTATATTACTCCCACAGTATTTTTTCTGAAGTCAGTATTATTCTACCTGTGATATTATATTATGTACTTGTCCACTCCTGCCACAGATATAGTCATCTAAAACAATACCCAATAGCAATTTTTAAGTTACATTTTTTCAAAGAACGTATCAGTTTTTAACTTGAGATAATATTTTATGCGTCTGAATCATATTTGAGCTTCTCCAAGTCTGTGTTCTTGGGACACTACTAGCAATATGATCCATTAAGGTAGGATGGAAATCCTTTATCAATAGAAATATAAGGCAGTAATGATACAGTCTTTTTTAGAAGTCAGAAAAAGCCATATTAAACTAATTCAAGACCAGTAACACATCTCGTGAGTTAATAGAAACAAATTCCAGAAAGATTTGAAAGAGACTGCCAAAACTAACTAAGAGCACATTAACACTTCTATAAAGCCCCCTCCCCCGTCCCAGTAGAAATGAACTCACAATATAAAAATTACAAACCAAAGGAGTAAAGGAGCCAACCATAAGGGAGAAATCAGTAGATGCAGGAAGTAAAAAATTTACATTCCAAGAAAATAATAGAAAAGCCCAGGACTGATTATCTCAAATCCTAATAGACTCCTAGGGAAGCAGTTGATTTTCAAATTTAACAGATGACTGGCTCTCAAACATTTTATTCCATATATAAACATATATTTCAGGTTAAAAAAATCCTAAGGTTTCAAATATTTCATTTTTGGCATACATAATATAGTCAAAAAAGAGGAAAAACTTCTGCCTAATACTGGTTCCAAATCAAAGATTTTATATAAAAGTATATAAACGACTGAAATGTAATGTCTTGGCCTCCCTGACTCCCATCTTTTGCTACCTGCAAGAGGAAAATATGAAAATAGAAAAAACTCATTTAAAAAAATCTGTTGTCAAACACATTTGTGACACACTGTGTAGTACAGCACAATGAAAATTACAGTAAGGTTCACTAAGCAGCCTTATACAAATTCAGTAAGTGCTAGATTTCTTTAGAGACAACGTCAGTTGTTTAGATAAATGAAGTGGCTTCTAGATGAGAGGTTACTGGCACAAATCAATACACTGAACTATGCATTCAGGCCATATGGTATTTCAGTAATGGGTGCTTAGAATTCAGTACATAGCACTGCTATAAATCACAAGCAGAAATTATATTAAAAGAAAGTTAGTTCTGTGATCTGAACTCAGAAATCAATGGAAATGTATACCAAAAATAAGAGGCTTTTAGATATGTATGTCAAAAGAAAAATGATTTGTGTCATTGCCACTCATAATTCATATTTTTGTTTCCTATGTCCAGTTGAAGTTGAATTTTTTCCATGTCTCCACTTCCTTACACAGACAACCTTTAAAGTACATAAGAATTCCACATGGGGAAGAAATCCACACATCCTTATTAAAAATATAGGAAGTGCAAAATTCAGAGTCACCAGAACCTGGATAAGAAAATCCTTGACTTGCTGGAGGGGTATTTTGTGATGGGGCGACCATAACTGCAGGTACATAGTGGGCAGAATACGATTAAGTTAGGATGAAACTGGGTAAGAGAGGAGCTAAATGGTCAAGTATAAGAGTTTAGAAGTGATAGGGTAAGAGGAAAACAGGGAGCTCTAGGGATTACTGACGGGGCAAAAGACACTATAAAACAACCGTGATCCTTGTTAATTGAAGCTGTACTTTTACATCTATCTATCTATCTGCATACACACATTCACTCTAGACTTGTATCATTACCAATATTTTACTATTGTCTTTTATAACTATGTTTACCACACATCAGGGGACCCCAAATGCATGCTTGCATACACGTGCATGTTCATACACAAAAGAAGCATATTCAGCATAGTTCTGTAACCACAATCATGCTATGAGCAGAGCTGCTGTGATAAGCTGACTGATAATGTTCAGTGACCTAAATTGGAGCTTAGAATAAGTGTAGGTGCATGCATGCCTTAATCAAATGAAAAGTAGGCCAGATATATGTGTTTACTTTTTTTTAGCCACAGCTGAGAAACTTTTTTTGCGTGTGTGTGCTTGCATGTGTGTGTGACTGTAAAAATAAATAAACCATTACCCTGAAAAAGAAATGAACCATAAGGTTGGTTTCTATCAAAATAGACATGAAATGGATTAAAAATTAAACTCCAGACTGGGACATATTTTGTGTTTCTTTTCAATTCCCAATAATGCATTAGGATATACAGTAAAATCCCTGAGAATATGTGACACTGCCTGTCCTTTTCTCGATAATCAGTGCAGGGTTGAGAACAAAATCTTGTCTCATGGAATTATGCCTTCTAAGATTAACACACAAATACAAAATAATTTCTAAGCTAGCAAACACATGTTATTTTCTTCAGAATTTTGACCATTTTCTGTGGGTTTGTGTAGAAATAATCCCCATAAATATCATCATCAATATCTAGAACTGTCCAAACGAAAGCAGCCAATTATACTATTTCTCTAAAGTTTGGTAGAATATCATACAATGCTACTCACTACACGAGCATCATTGAGATCATTAAACCTGAAGCAGAAATGCCTTTTGCTAACGTTTTTAAAATAAGAGCAAAATCATCATGTGTTGCCAAGTTGAAATGGGGTAAATGCCTTCTGATGCCTAAGGAAAGGAGTGAAGCCCATGGACATCTGAATGGAGGGGGATGGAAGCCCTGTGTGTTAGACTGACAATGTTTAGTGTTTTAAATTAACCGAAGTATTCACAACAACACAAAAGAATGTCAACACTGTGCAGAAAATGATCCCTAGGGAATGAAATGTGAGTGTCTGAAAAGGTTCTCTAGGTAAGGAAATAAAATACTAAATTTATAATGAGCCGATGTCACTGCAGGGAAAATGGACAAAAGAAATCTCTTAAAGCAACCCTGTCATTTTACAGGTGAAGAAACAGAGGCCAGGAGAAGGTAAGTGAACTATAACAGGGCTGGCTAGTGAATCCATGTTTTCTGAGCATAATTCACTGGTTCTTTCTTCTGGACCTGAGTGTCGCCACACGCAAAGAATACAGTCAAAGGGAGATTATACAGCCAAATTTCAGATATAACTCAATTTTATCCCCAAATCATGCAGGTACTAGATATTTTTCTTTTCCTTCTTTCTTTTTTTTTGGCCAGAATTACCTACAATCTATTTCTGTTTTACAAATAGAAATTTCACTCACTTTTGTACCTTAGTAAATAAGCCTTATTTCATATTATAACATATTCATTTTTTCTAAATTTGATATTTGTGGCTTTGTAGCAAGGGACAAGGATCATATGAGCACCTCAAACACCCTGACCCATTGCAACTGTTGCTTTATTTTCTACATCACTCTCACTTTATTTCCCTTTGCCGAGACTGCAGCCGCTGCGGCCGTCTTCTCAGCATCCAGTCCTCAAAGGTTTGGGCTTGGATACAGACTCTCATCTCCCTAATGAAAGTATTACTATTTCGATCTATTCCCTTCTTTAGTCAACTCCCTTTCATGTTTCCCACAGTTTCGGGCCACTCTTGTTGAAGCTCCTGTCACATGCTAGTCACTTCAGGAAGATGCTTTAGGCTCTCTCACTCTACCCTCAAATTTATCTTCATCCACACCTATCTTCACCCTCTTAAATACGATTTTTCTTACATTTATTCCTCTCAGAGAACCTCACAGACTTCTCTGTTCTTATGTGCCATTCCCCAAGAGAACCTATATTTTCCCACATACCTTCAAGTTTTTGATAAGGTAATCTAATAAATTGATGGGCTCTGATGGACAAAAGTGTTAGCAATCTCTGGGACCATTTTCGCACTCTCTCAAAACCTTCTGAACGTAGCACCTTCAAACAGAGGACTGAACCTCACTGAGGATATTTCAGGAGAGGAAAGACCAGTTGAGGAATTTCAGTTTCAGCAGTGCAGCGTAACAATGTACCTCGTATGCTACCACCATGCATCAGATACTCCATCCTGATGTAGCATGATAATTTCATGCAGCCATTTGTGATGGGAAGGTCATTTTGAGCAAACAAGTTATAAAGTACCTTGAAGCATTTGGCTTTAACTCATGTTTCCACATTTAGTTGGTTACTAATTAAAAAAAGAAACAATCGGCACAAATAAAATAAAACAGAACCCTATTATAGTTGACTATGTGGTCAGAATTTTAGTTATGGCAAGGCTATTCATCACTCTGAAAAATAAGGCAAAATTAGAAATTATCACAGATATAAATTATCTGTTCAGATAAAAGCTGTGATGGTCATATGACATGATTGTTTTCCAACTCAAATTTGGTTGTAATCTTGGCTTTGTTCTTTTTTACTTTGTGACCTTGGTCAAAGTATTTAATTTCTTTGAGTTTTGATTTCTTTATATGTAAAATGGGGAAGGGAGGGAGGGAGGATATCTACCTCTAAGATTGTTATGAGGATTAAATTAGATAACATTTTTAAAGTAGTTAAGCACACTGTGTGGCATATCATGGACCCTTAACAAATGACAGGTTTTCTTATTATATTTTAGCAGTTTGTTCTTCACAAGTAGTTATATAATCACTAATACCAATGTGATTCTGGACTTCAGGAGACTAATCCACATTTATAAAACTGAAAGATAGAGTTTTAAGGGAAATAATGGAATTTTCCCTTAAAACATTTTTCCCACCTGTTTTAGAAATGGGTATTGCATAGCTCTATTGAGAATTCACCTCCTATTATTTAAAACAATGTTTGATTGGATTCAAACTACCTTCCAACATCTTCTCAAAGGACAATCCAAACTCTTCAATTATCTTTTTCACATACATCTCAAAAAGTATTTTGAGTGCCTGAAAGCCTATAATTCTTTTTCCCTAAAGTTTTGAATTCCATCTGATGAAGATATTACACTATGTGAAGTACCACCATGTCACAGAAACAATAGTTTAAATTAACCTCTTACTGCCTTCAGTCAGGTTCTTTCTTTTCTTCATAAAAGTTAATTTAATGCTTTTGAAAGAAGCAAGATTGGCAGGAATGGAGAATTAAGGCCTTTACGTCACAAAATAGGCACTGACTGGAATGAGTAACAATATTCTTAAAATTGTTGGCTATTACAGAACCTCAAATACATTTAGAGAAGAAGTGCCTTAAGGGAGTGATGGTAATTGAGTCTTGCTGCGCCATTCAGCATGGACACATCCTAGGGATGATAATTAGAGCTATTCAACATGGCAAGTGTTGGATTTTAATTAAAAAAATCATGACTGTCATCATCTCTTTGATACATTATGTAGCAGAGATCAGAACCACTGTGTAAGATTACATGGAGGAAAGGGTTTTGTCTGGACAACTGCCCTCAAAAGTTTCAAAATGAGAAACTCTAATCTAAAGCTATTCTTTTATTAAACAAATACTAATTAGGTAGTACCATCTGCCAGTTTCTTTTTTCCTCTAGGCACTGGGTATAAGACAGGTTTGACCCCTGCTTTCCTGGAGTTTAATGGAAAGGGGGAAAGATTTGAAACAAAAAATATATGAAAATTTAAAAGATAATTTCAGATTCAGGGCTGGCCTCAGGGGCAGATAACCTGTGCAGTCACATAGGGCCCTGCCTTTAAAAGGGCCTCAAACTTAGTTTAATTAGTGCCAATTGCCTTCCTGAAATTCTTAGTAATTTTTTTTTTTAAATAATTGGAGAAATTTATTTATTTATTTATTTATCTTTGGCTGTGTTGGGTCTTCGTTTCCGTGCGAGGGCTTCCTCTAGTTGTGGCAAGCGGGGGCCACTCTTCATCGTGGTGCGCGGGCCTCTCACTATCACGGCCTCCTCGTTGCGGAGCACAGGCTCCAGACGCGCAGGCTCAGTAGTTGTGGCTCACGGGCCCAGTTGCTACGCGGCATGTGGGATCTTCCCAGACCAGGGCTCGAACCCGTGTTCCCTGCATTCGCAGGCAGATTCTCAACCACTGCACCACCAGGGAAGCCCTCTTAGTAATTTTTAACAAGGGGCCTGCGTTTTCATTTTGTCCTGGACTCTGCCAATTTTGTAGCCAGTCTTGTTCAGATAGTAACAAGTGTTATAAAGGAAATAAAACAAAGTAATGAGAGAGAGAAAGACAGGGGTCATGAGTCACCAAACTACTTTAGATAGGAGTCCACAAAGGCCTTTCTGATGAGGTGACTGATGAGCCATGAATTACAATATTTACCAAATTAATGCATCTCACACACTGAGAAGAGCCTGTACTGAATCAAATTCAACAGATACTAATTTAACACCTATTCTGTGCAAGAAGCCATCAGATTACTCTTTAAGGAACAGTAGGACACAGTTTGTGTTCCTGGTAAATTTGAAATGAAAAAAAAAAAGTACACAGGGAGTTCTCAATAAGCTCTTCAAGAGACGCGCAGAAATATGAGGATTCCAGAGGTGGAAGAGATCACTAAAGTTTGGGACAATAAGAGAAGCCTTTTAAAAGGGGCGGGGGTGGGGTGGGATAGGATTTCTTTGCCACAGTTAGTAGGGTGGGTGGAGTAGGGAGACTTCTTCACCAGCTAGAAGAAATAGCAAAATTGAAGGCTCAGAGGCAACCAGAGTGACTATGAGGTAATAGTAAATAGTGCTTAAAAGCATAGCTATGGTATAGAATGGATGGAGGAAAATGTTTACAAAAAAACAACTCTGGGTGCATTCTTATGTCTTATTTTTTTCTTTTCATTTTCATGTAATAAACTGCTAAGTCCCATTGATTCTATTTTCTAAATATCTCTTGAGTGCATTGCCTCTACTTCTGACCATCCTCTCATTTCTACATGACTGCATCAGCTTTCCCAGTGGTCTGTCTCCAGTTAGGCCTCTTCCCCAGATCAGTTCTCCTCCTCCCAGTCAGAGGACACCTTCTTAAAAGAAAATCTGATCATGTCACTCTTGGGTTTGACACCTTTCAAAGCAGAGTTATGAGGGGATAAGCCCTGATTCTGAAATCAGGCAGAACAGGATTTGAATCTTGCCTCTTACACTTACCAGTTGTGCTATGTAAATGAGTTTTTTAGCCTCTCTGGTCCTCAGTATCCTCATAGGGAGGTTGTGCTGATTAAATAAAATAATGTATGCAAAGGGATAACACTGCCTGGTTAACACAGAGAACACTCAGTAATTGTAATTGCTGTCAGGATGAAGTCAAATTCCTTTGTGTGGCGTTTAAGGCCCTAAATCAACCAACTTCTGTCATTCCTTGCCTTATTCTACACGTCCATGTCCACAGCACTCAGCTACATGATATGCTCTCCCTTTTCCCCACGATGTTTACATGCTGGGGCTTCTCCCAGGAATGCTTCTTTTCTGCTAGCTATTTGTCTCATTCCTTCAATCCATTGTTGTCATTCCCATTTGATAAGCATGAAAACTCATACCCTGATTAGTCCAAAGACTTTTCAAAGTCACACAGTAAGTAGCAGAACAAAGCCCTAAACCAGTTCAAATTAGTACAAATCCTGTGCTCCTTTCCCTGTATTTTTTGTCTCACAAGTTTCAGATATTCTCTGGGAAAAGGTTTACTTTTTTTAAAAAATAAAATTGTTCCCCAAATATGTACTTTGTCTGCTGCCCTTGCAGTTTCCTGTCTTTTTCCCTTCACTGAGAATTAATATGGGTTTCCACAGACAGCTTCCTTATGTCAAGTAAGATCAGAAAGCAAGCAAATAAACAAAAATCTGACACGCCCTACCGCTACCAAGAATAATCTTCAATTTGGGGATGAATGGATCTATCATCCCATTCTTTGGGGGAACGTGAGACAGCCATTTTCCAGTAGCACTTGCTTCAACCATAAAAACTACTGCCATTTTGAAGGCATTTGGGGAAAGCTGTCACATATAAAAATTTTAATGGGATGCTAATCTGCTTGGTAAAATTAAAGTTTTAATCTTAAAATCTGAGCTAAAGTAAATTTAGATTGATATAGATTCACTCCACAAACATCAATAATTTTCCATTATGTTAAAATCAATCCCAATTTTACATGCAAACAGCAGATTCAAGTAAAAACCTCCGAGGTTGGTATTCTACCAAAAACATACTTATTTTGGATCTCTGCGAAAACAGCTGCATGTTCTTACTAAGAAGAGCACCGTTTAGCTTTGATGCCTCCATTCCTAGAAAAATCCAGTTCATACTTTCTAATTAGCCATCACAAGTGGTTTGCTGTTAGACAGTCACAGGGGGAGAAAAAAAAAGAAGAAAATCAAATGAATCCCGAGGGACAATTGGATTAAAAAAATTATGCTCACTATAAAACTGAATTAAAAGCACATGAAACTATCTGGAAGTGGCATACATTTATAGCGCTATATAATATGCTTCTCTGTCTTAGAGAACAGCTGAATTTAGAAAGTTGTTTAACCTCTGCAAAACTCTAGTTTCCTCATCTATAAAATGAGAACAATGTCAGCCTTGCCCACTCTTCAGAAATTGTGTGAGGATTAAATGAAATAGTCAATATGAAAACACTTTGAATATATACATACTAATCAACTATAATGTGATATCACTTCACACTGGGAAAGGGACATACATCCTTCAACTCTCTTTCCAACTGGTTAAAAAAAAAAAAAACCCCTTAGGTCCTCTGATTGTCACCTGAATTGTTTGCCTTACCTGGAATGTTATTTTTTTCCCTCTCTATCAAAATCTTTTAAAAAATTAATTTCCTCCATGAAAAGTTCTCTGAGACCTAGAGCCTTTGCTTATCTCCCTCTCAACTAAAAATCCTTATCTTAAATGTGTACAAGTGAATCTTTTCAAGTCCATGCTTGTTAGTCTTGTCACTCGCATCCAGTTTGCAAGCCCTTCAGAACAGAATGGCTTTCATGGTGCCTCCTGGTACAGGGCACAGCGCTGAACACAAAGGAAATGCTCAAGAGTGAATCGCTAAATGGATTCATTCACCCCTTGGGAAGGCTGACTGGCTTTTCTGTTTAGCCAACCTGATGGTTATTCATAGAATAAAATTTGTTCTGTCCAAAATTAATCTGTACCGAAGTTAGATATGTGGAGACCAACCAATATCAGAGAAAAGAGCCATATCTCGCTGGTTGTGTAACTGTTCAAGTTTCTTTTGCAGCTTCTATTTTTAACAATAAGAGCATTTATCTGAAGATCAATCTGCAATGAGAGACATTCATAAATGTGGAGACTCTGACATTAGACTGACCGTGGTTAATATCTGACATTTTCTAGTTATAAGCCATGCAACTTTTCAAAGTTAGTTAGCTATTTTGTGTTGCAATTTCCTTATCTGTAAAATAGGGATTCTATTACAAATGAGATAGTGCATATCCTATTGGCTATGTGTTATTAAGGTCTACATCAAAGCGTACTTGAGCGACTCATTCATTTACCCACTTGCTGCGTGTACATACACGGATTAAATACAGTCCTTGCTTTTGAGGACTCAAAGTGAAATCAAGTCTATAATTTGATTAGCAGTAATGAAGGTATGTTTGAACCAGACTGGTGTAGGAGTACAAGGAAAGAAATTATTAATTCTGCATGGAGCTTTAAAGGGAGATATGACAGAAGAGCCATTTACTTTGGGCTTTTACTTGGTGAGCGAGATTGTTCCAGTAAGTGGAAAAATGTTGTGGAGAATAAAAACACTTTCTAGGTAAGCAATTAATGAGCAGTAGGGTTTGACTTTGTAGAATGTTTTCTGCAAAAATCTAATTAGAACACACATATGAAGATACTGTAAGAGGATTCTATTGTAAAACTGGGTAAGCACAGCTTTATGAATTCTAAAAAAATGGCCCCTTATCTCACACATATGGTATATATATACATACTATATATACACACATATATAAAATACATATATATGTATATACACACATATATATGTACATGTATATACATATATGATGTATAGTACATATATATCCAAATATTGTCATTACCATCCATCTCTAACATGACATACACCTTGAAAATGAAGACTTAGTCTCATTTTAAAAACGAGTAATATATTCAGATAACTAAAAGCTCTATAAAATTTAATCTATCAAGCTATTCCTAAACAATAAAATAGAAGCAATAGTTGGGTTTTAAAATAGGTTATGACCTAATTATCTATTCATATTTAATAGAAATTCTGTAGAGTTATTTTAATGACACTTCAATAGTTATTTCTGAGTTCCTTGATAAGTGAAATTAATATTATCTTATCTATTTCAGAAATAAAAATCAATGTAAAATCAGGCCTATAAAACTTGGAAAGTTCAAGAATCCTACAATTCTGCTTAGAAATGAATAGACTTTGGAAAAAAAAAACGGACATGTATATTGTTCAGAAACTTTAACAACAGAAGTATATTATCCTTTCTCTCTTCATGGTTTTGGTGGTATAACAAATATAAAACCCAGTTTATTTTATTTATTCTTTTCTTTTTTGGCAGCGCGGCTTGAGGGATCTCAGTTCCCCAACCAGGGATTGAAGCCCAGGCCACAGCAGTGAAAGCACCGAATCCTAACCACTAGACCACCAGGAAACCCCCTAAAACCCAGTTTATTAATTATTGGAATTTGCCAAGGACTTTTCATGAATAAACGTATATCAACACAGAAACGAAAATGACAGCTTGTTGCCGCAGATGAGTTCACTCATAGCAAAGCACAATTTAGAAAGATGACTGTAAGGAAAATAAAACAACTTTCAGAGATGTTTGTATTTGAAAGCTAGGAAACAATAAAATTTAATTTTAAGAAAAATGTTTTATGGGTAGAGAAAGCATTTTGCTTTATCAACAAAAAACTTTATAAATACCACTGAAGACCATTTAGTATTAAAATACTCCTGATTCTGTGTGATCCAGCAAAGATATAAGGCATTCATATGTAACATTTAAATGTTGATGGTAAGTGAAGGTTGTTACTGAAAAAACAGAAAGATTTTTCTTGTAATAATTCGAAATACAACCAGGTTAAATTGGTCTTTTAAAATATGCATAGTTTAATGACTATAAAACCCTATAATAAAGATTCTGAATTTATATATGTAAGATTCAAAGGTAGTAAAATGTTCCTCACCCATGTTTAGCCAAAAGTGATCAACAGTTTAATCACTATTTATTTAATAATATTTTATAAAATAACTGTAATTGTTATTTGTTACAAACACAATAAAATATCAATTGATATTTCTTAGATCTATGAACTATTTTAGTTTACAGCACTATTAGTTTTATTTAGTGAACCAAAAAATATTTGGTAAAGTCTTCTAACAAAAGCAGTTTTCTTTATTGTTGAAAATAAGGAATAGGATTTCAATTTTGTGGGCAACTATCCAGGACTACATCCCCTATTTGTTATCAGGATAGGCTCTATCACAGTTTAGTGATGGCTCTTGAAGCAGTACTTCTAAACCATTGCCATTATATATATATATATATTATATATATATATAAAATATATATATATATATATAATATATATATATAATATATATATTATATATATATTTTTTTTAACATCTTTATTGGAGTATAATTGCTTTACAATGTTGTGTTAGTTTCCGCTGTATAACGAACTGAATCAGCTATATGTATACATATATCCCCATATCCCCTCCCTCTTGCATCTCCCTCCCACACTCCCTATCCCACCCCTCTAGGTGGTCACAAAACACTGAGCTGATCTCCCCGTGCGATACAGCTGTTTCCCACTAGCTATCTATTTTACATTTAGTAGTGTATATATGTCAATGCTACTCTCTCACTTCGTCCCAGCTTACTCTTCCCCCTCCCCATGTCCTCAAATCCATTCTCTATGTCTGCATCTTTATTCCTGTCCTGCCCCTAGGTTCATTAGAACCATTTTTTTTTTTAGATTCCATATATATGTGTTAGCATATGGTATTTGTTTTTCTCTTTCTGACTTACTTCACTCTGTATGACAGACTCTAGGTCTATCTACCTCACTACAAATAACTCAATTTCGTTTCTTTTTATGGATGAGTAATATTCCACTGTATATATGTGCCACATCTTCTTTATCCATTCGTCTGTCGATGGACATTTAGGTTGCTTCCATGTCCTGGCTATTGTAAATAGCGCTGCAATGAACATTGTGGTACATGACTCTTTTTGAATTATGGTTTTCTCAGGGTATATGCCCAGTAGTGGGATTGCTGGATCATATGGTAGTTCTATTTTTAGTTTTTAAGGAACCTCCATACTGTTCTCCATAGTGGCTGTATCAATTTACATTCCCACCAACAGTGCAAGAGGGTTCCCTTTTCTCCACTACGGACACTGAACATTGGCAATACACATCAGAAGTCTTATATATGTGAATAACTTTGGATCTAATGATTTTATTAGGAAGTAACCATATAGTTATGCAAATATGTGCATACACTGATGTTCAGTGCAAGGTTATTTATATTACTAAAAGTTGGAAAAAAACAAATATCTATCAATGGGAGATTGAGCAAATAAAGTTCACAGTTCTGCATGCATATGATGACATGCAACATAACCGCTAAAATTATGACACTGCTCAATATATGACATGGAAAAATACCTATGACATTCATGAAAAAAACAGTATATTGTATTGCAGTGATTTTATTTATGTATTTATACACTTGTACCTGAAAATACTCTTCCATATATGCACATAGTTTTGTGAAATAGGTAACCAATCCTTGATAGTGACTTTTTCCCTCAATGATGTGATTTTTGCGATATCTCTTTACTATTTTATGCTAAGTGCTAAGGCTGATATTTGATAATACAAGTGTTTGTCCATGTTAGAAAAAAGCACAACTTCTTCAAACACTTTACTTCCATATATCAGAAAACTGTCATATTTAACGAACTGTCTATTTGTAAATGCACAATTTATGATGTCTCCACAGTTGATGATACTGCCCATGCATAATCTCCAAAGCCATACACAGTAGCCCAGCATTTATATTTTGTCTTTAAAAAGTAATAAGCATATTTTTCTTTAATAGAAACACTTTCATTCTTTAAAAAATCCTTAAGTAGTAGATAATTGTATTTTCTTTGTCAGTATGTTTATATCAGTTATATATAGGCTACAGACAGATAATAAGCGTCAATAATGTTGTAGTAACAATAATAAAGCATTAAATCTATAATTCTGAAACTTTCTTCTCCCTTTCTCTTAGGAATCAGGAGAATGAGTCTAAGACTGGGTAAGCCATAAAATATTTCTGAACATGAGTAGCTAAAACTTGAATTTCTTGAAATGTCATTGTGTGCTTCACCTGTGGTACTACCAATTTCAAATGCCACAAAAATGTTTTCTCATTCTTTTTGTTCTGGACAAAGGATAATCTGAGCTCAGGAATACAACCCATGCCTCTGGGTCAGCAATATACCACTTGGGATTTAATGTCCTTTTTCGTACAGGTTTTCTCACATCATTTTACAGTGAACACTGAACTTGCCAAAAGGTGAAAATTACGCTAACCGAAAGAAAACATTCATAAAACACAATCAGTTGTACTCTTATTAAATGGTTCACTTGCTATTTTAGCTAATAGGATTTGATTCTGGCCAGCCAGCCATCTTGGGAAATTCTTTGTGCATGTTTTGATCCTGGTGTACAGGAAAGGACACCAGTGTTAAAGCAAAAGAAAACAGTGGAGAATGTGAAAGAATAATGAAAGCTTTTTGACAATTAAGAACAAACATTTAAATTGCCTATTTGAGGGCTTCCCTGGTGGCACAGTGGTTGAGAATCTGCCTGCCAATGCAGGGGACACGGGTTCGAGCCCTGGTCTGGGAAGATCCCACATGCCGCGGAGCAACTAGGCCCATGAGCCACAACTACTGAGCCTGCGCGTCTGGAGCCTGTGCTCCGCAACAAGAGAGGCCGCGATAATGAGAGACCCGCGCACCGCGATGAAGAGTGGCCCCCGTTTGCCGCAACCAGAGAAAGCCCTCGCACAGAAACGAAGACCCAACACAGCAAAAATAAATAATTTTTAAAAAATATATTAAAGAAAAAAATTGCCTATTTGAGTTCGACACTGTACTAATAGCTTTGTATCTACTGTTTTATTCAGTATTTGCAAGTATGTGAGATAAGTACACTTATAATCTTTATTTTATAGAAGAGAAAACTGAGGCACTAAGAGGGTAATTGTGGCTTGCCCCAGGCCACATAGCTAAGCTCCCAGTTCTACAGGATTACAGATTCTTGATTGTTAGCCATTACATTATTGTGAAGAAAGGGGTGGCAGAATATAAATTAAATTGTTTCAGTGGCAGAGTAGCTTGTAACAGAGCCAGTCTCCTGCTTAAAACTCCTAGAAAATCCATATAAAAGATACACATAGACAAGAAGGTGTCTTCTTACTGGGACTGAAGAGCTCTGAGTTTGCTAGGATTTTAGGGCCAAGATCTTAGAGAGAAGAGAAGCTCATTGGAGGTTAAGACGCACATACCTCAGGACCTTTGCTAATTTCTCAAGTAGTTACCAGCATCAGGCAGAAGCTGCAAACAACAGAAGCTGGCAGAGTGTTCAACAGTGGCAAACAGCTAGGGCAATGAAAATTAGGGTTTATATCAGCCAAGGTAGCTATAAATGCAGGAACCAAGATCTTGAAGGGACAGAGGACTAGAGGAGTGAACCCAGCACTCTGAGACAGCCTTCCTTTAGAGGTCTTTGCAATTCTTAACAAGGCAGAAGACTAAGAAGCCAAACAAATAAGGAACTGAAAAGCTGCATGGAACTCTTGGCAGCTTTATATTACTAAGGAGGTAAAAATTGGATTTGAGAAAATATTAGGAAGGAGAGGACTTGATAAACACCCCAGACTCCAGTTGGGTCTTTTAGGGTTTACTCCAAAGTGATGAAAAACAGAGGGAAGCTAAGCTCCCTAAACTCCACTTGGGGTCTCTTAGGGTTTATTCCAGAGTGAGGAAAAACCAGAGGTAAACTGAGACTTATAATATCTGAACCCCATCCGCTAGTCTGTACAGCCCCTGTTTGGATTAAAGTGTTTTGTTCCTAATCTAGCTGCGTGCTAGAAGATAGAATTTTCTCTGCAGCTTCTATAATTTTTCATACAATGTCCAGTGTTATGGACTGAATGTTTGTGTCTCCCATAAATTCACATGTCGAAGCCCTAAGCCCCAATGTAATGGGTGGAAGTAGGACCTTCAGGAGGTAATTAGGTTTAAATTAGTCATGAGGGTGGAGTCCCTATGATGAGACTAGGGTCCTTGTGAGGAGAGGAAGAGAGACCGGAGCCCTCTTTCTCTCTGCTGTGTGAGGACACAGCAAGAAAACAGTCCTCTGGGGAAGAAAGTGGGGAACTAAGTCAGCTCACACCTTGATCTTGGACCTCCAGCCTCCAGAACTGTGAGAAATAAACTCCTCTTGTTTAAGCCACTCAGTCTATGATATTTTGCTATGTATGGCAGCCCAAGCTAATATGCTGTATAAAATAAAACATCACTGGGCATATCAAGGAAAAGTAGCATAAAAATAACACAGGCAACAAAAATAGACTCATAGATCATCTAGATATTGGAATTTTTAGACACGTACTTAAACTAAATGTGATTAAAATGTTCAAAATGACAATAAGAGAATTGTATCAGAGAAATGAAAACTAAGAAAAACAATCAAGTGAAAGTCTAAAATATAAAACATGCAATAACTAAAATTAAGAACTCACTATATAAGTTGAATAACAGATTGGACAGAATAGAAGGGATTGGTGACTTAAAAAATATGTCAGTAAGAAAAAAAGAATCCTGATTTATTTACAAAGGAAAAAGGATGAAAAAACACAGAGAAGGGTATAAGAGACATATGAGACACAATGAAAAAGTCTAACATCATTGTAATTGGAATCCAAGGGTAGTGGGTGCCATATGGACATCTCAGTTCTCCCCCTCAGTACTAACCCACTCACTTTCTTAGGTGCTGGAAATGTTGGCAAGACAAGCCTCTTAGCTTAGTCCTGCTCCAGGAATTTCCCCGAGCCAAAGAGACATCCTGCCCAAGGTCACTCCTCTGCTCTGAAGGCTGCCTGCATCCAATGACTGGCTGATGCAAAGGCATCAATGTCTGGCCCATGTGAAGGGACATCCCAGTCCCAGAGCTCCCCATGGCATTAGCTGAGGCCTTTGTTGCCACTCATCACAGCTCTACACCTTCCTCTGCCCATCTTACTTCCTCTACACCCCACACAGATGCTAATCCAGAGGGCACCCCCCAATCCTCATCTCCGAGTCTATTTCCTAGGGAACTTGTTCTAAGACGCTTGGTACTAGGAATGTTCCAGGAAAACAGACAGCAAAATGTTATTTTGGAGTCGTGTCTCCTACCAGTTTGCTGGCAATGAGAAATCCACTGCTGGTAGAAGGAAAAGTGCAGAACAGCCTGTGGCAAGTTGTAACAGTGGAGATGTTTACCAGGGTGAACCATCCTACTATAGTATCTCAGGCTTTTGAGACTTTGGAGAAACTACCAATTATAAAAATGATAGAATCACAAGGCTCTTGCTAAGTGCTGATAATGCAATGGAGAAAAATAAAGGCTGAGGATGATTAATCACCAATTAATCAAAGGTAAATGTCAGATGCCTATTAAACATCATATAAAGATTGATGATTGTCTATCTAGTGTAAAGAATTGGCTAACAAAGTATTATAATTAAATAGTAATTTTAGCAAGGTCACGAGATACAAAGTCAACATAAAAATTTGTATTTCTACATACCAGCAAAAAGAAAACATTTAGGATATAAAATACACTTATTGTACACATACCAGTACACATATATATATATATATATATATATATATATATATATACACACACGCATGCATATACACATATACATATAAATGTATGATGGTAGACTGGCTGCAAAGATGGCTACCGACAATTTCTTCATCTCTGTATACATATTCCACTCTGCCCATCAAGAAGTAGATTGTTTTTCCTCTCTACTTGAATCTGGGCTGGGCCTATGACTTGTTTTAACCACTAAAATGCTGAGGAAGTATCGTTAAGATGACATTGAGCTTAAGTCTTACAAGGCCTTACGCTACTGTAGTCATTCTTAAATCTAAGCTACCAAGTATAAAAATTATTCTAAACTGCCTAATGGTGATAAATTTCATGGAGAGAGTGAGAGGTCACACACAGGAGAATCTATGCACCCCAGAGGACAGCCAGCATCTAGGCCCTCTGTGAGGTCATGCTGGATCCCAGAAGAAACACAGCAGCTGATATCTGGAGAAGAGACAAACCAAATGTGCTGAGCCGAGGCATAACCCCTGATCTACAAAACCCTGATCAATAAAATGGCTATTTTATAAAACAGCCACTAAGTTTGCATGTGTGTGTGCATGAATGTAAGTATATATATGATGTCAGTGGAACAGAATAGGGAGTTGAGAACTTCATCCTCACAATGTGAAAGCAAGTACAGGTAAGAGTACATCACAGAATGGACTTATATTACTAAATTTTGTATTCAAAATTATATTTAACAGTAATGCAGATATGATGTTCATCCAAGAAAGCTTCCTGGGGTATTTCTCCATATAAATTCAATTACATTTGTTTAGAAAAGGCATTATCTTGAACCACTAAAAAAACTAGAATTTCTTCACTACTAATTTTAGATGCAGATTTACAAAGAATGGGATTGATTTGACTTCTATTTAATACTAACAGAAAGAAAAAAAAATGAACACATCAATAAAAGAAAACTAAAACAGAAAGATTAAAACAAACAAAGGGCAAGTGATATGTATCATGTATAGTCTGAACTACTTTAATCATGAAGGAGTGTTAATTGAATAAATTCTGAATCAAAGTAGAGGGTGAATGGGAGTGGAAATCTAGCAAACCAGCATTAGAAAGGAGACTTTCACAGACAGACATTGACTTACCATTTCTGGGGCAGCTCAGTTTCCAATTTATACAGTCTTAATTGACCAACAGTTAGGCCACTTTTCCTTTAAGGTTAAAATGTTGTTTGCTTGCCTAGTTAACATGGTAAACCAAAGGAGCTAAAAGACAAACTTACGATGTTTTAAAAAGTGATTCCCTGAACACTTGGATGAATATGTTATTATTTGTAGTCCAATACCTCAATTTGAAAAAGGGCAATATTGATCCTACAAGATAGAGCATAATTTTGTGATTTACTGAAGAGCTTTTTTATTTACTTTACAGCTCTCCATGAGGCTCTTCTGTTCTTTTGAAAAATGCTGAAAAATAAACCCAGCAGTGCAGACCTATGCCTCTACCTAAGGGGGGATAATGCTTTGTTCAAATAGAAATCAGCTATCATATTTAGGATTTCACAATGCTAGGTAATACATATGGAATCTCAAAAGTATCCTTTAATGAACCATGAAGCCACTCTAATACCTAAGAAAAGAAAAAGCCTTCAAACATTTCAAAGAAACAATTGGATTTCTTATATTTCCTGTGGTATAACAAAGAAAGGATTACAGCTAACACTGAAGAAAGAAAGTGGAGTTTTAGTGTGATCAGAAAATCACTATAAATCCACAGTTGTAGATAATGCTTTGCTTTCAAATATTCACTAAGGGCATCTCTCAGATTCAGAGGCAATTGGAATAGTCACCAGAGTAGAATGAGAGGCGCATAATGTGTGTGTATGTGTGTGTGTGCGTGTGTGTGTGCCTGACAAAAAGCATGTGTATGTGAGTGAGTGTGTGTGTGCGTGCGTGCTAGAGATTGTACCCAGAAGATAGGATGAGGTCGATTCGGGGAAGAGGGGAAAACAAAGAAAGAAAAGGAGAACTTCCAAAGCAAACACACTTTATCCTGGCATACTTTGCATTGCCAGGCATCCTACTGACATGCTTTTTGAAGGACTTAAGATGCCTATTTACTTAAAACAAGTTTGACTCTCAGCAGGCACAAGCTTATTGAAGCTTATTGAATTGTTGATCCTAGATCAGTAGCAAGTCAGTTTTCTTTTCAACACTGAAATGACACACATGAAGTTGGATCAGAATTATGTTGAGGGTTTACAGGGGTAAAGCAGAACCACTTTCCAGGAAACTGGTTAAATTTAATCTGGCTTTATTAAGAAGGCTTATGCACATAGGCTACTCATTCAAAGGAATTTGAAAGGGAACTTTATACAATTTGCTTGGTTTTACTTTTTATTTATTTTTATTTTTTTAATTTATTTGTTTTATTTATTTATTTTTGGCTGCATTGGATCTTCATTGCTGTATGCAGGCTTTCTCTAATTGCGGCGAGCAGGGGCTACTCTTCATTGCAGTGTGCAGGCTTCTCATTGCGGTGGCTTCTCTTGTTGCAAAGCAGGGGCTCTAGGCACACGGGCTTCAGTAGTTATAGCACGTGGGCTCAGTAGCTGTAGCTTGCGGGCTCCAGAGCACAGGCTCGGTAGTTGTGGCATGTGGACTTAGTTGCTCCACGGCATGTGGGATCTTCCCGTACCAGGGATTGAACCTGTGTCCCCTGCACTGGCAGGCAGATTCTTAACCACTGCGCCACCAGGGAAGCCCCTGGTTTTACTTTTTAAAAAACAATAGGTAATCAAGTAAAAACTGGGAAATTTACATAAGTAGAAATATGATTTTGATTTGAAAGATTTGTCCTAATCCATGGGAAATTAGCAATGCCAAAGCAAGTTTTTTTTAAATTATCAAACATTGTACCTGTCATATCTCCCCTATATTACCCATTGATGCTGAGAGTTAGTAATAATTGAAAGTACCATGTACCTTATTCTTTGAGAGTCACAATGATGTAGAAGAAAAAATATCTTCAAACTCAGAAAAATTTCTTCTTGATTATTACTGAAAATTTACTAGAGGTAAAAGAAAATGATGTCTTTTTAATTTTAGTACTACAATGGCCACTGCATTTGAGGCCAACTCATCAAGTCACCAAATTGAAAAATTCTTCCTGAAAATTGTAGTGTCCAAGTTGGATCTGGTGTAGGCCAGCTTCTGACCTTCTCAACAATCTTATTTGGCAAAGGGTTTGGTTACTTTTTTTCCAATAAGCTCAGAAAAGTAGTTTACATTCCTTTGTGACATGGGTCAGTTCAATAGTGGGAAATCACTGGAATTATTTAGCTAGACAAAGTAAATTATAATTGCAAAAGTCCTAGAATATTGTTTTTGGCATTGTGATAGCCTTTGACTCTGCATATACTCAAACTATACTCTCCAGAATATGAAGTTGGTTTTGTATATTGTAATATAGGTCCTAAAGTAAGAACTGAATCAATAAAAACTAGCATTAAGCATTCCAAATTAACATTTACATAAATATTGCTGAGACTTCTGTGAGTAGTTTAAAAAAAAATAATGTGAGGGGCCCCTGCTTTCAAAATAGTTTCTTTAAAAGCTATGTTAATCATCAGCATTTTATTTAGGTTACTCAAGTGACTTTGGTCTTGGTAACTTTCATTGTTGTCATCTAAAGGCAGATTATGTGTTCTCATTGTACAGCTCTGATTTAGACTAGCCCCTATTCTCATTAGACTTTGATAAAAAAAAAAGCTTCTCCATAGAAAAAAATAAAACATTAAAAGACAAAGAATATTTATGGATATTTAGTTTAAGTTATGGGGTAGTGTAAACTCATACTTAGGTCTAGAGAATTTTAACTCTATTAAATTATGTCCTGGAAATCTGACAAATTTTGGACATTGCTTTATATGATTGCTTTATTGCTTATTTGCTTGCTTGATTTATCAGGCTTCAAGGGCTAAGGATTTGGTTCATGACATTCATCATCTTTGGTCAATGTATGGACTACTTTTATTAAACTTTTCAAGTGTCTTTTACAATTATTGTCCAGCAAGCACATGTAAGTAAAAACTGTATATAAGAAGTAATGGGCTTCCCTGGTGGCGCAGTGGTTGAGAATCTGCCTGCCAATGCAGGGGACACGGGTTCGAGCCCTGGTCTGGGAAGATCCCACATGCCGCGGAGCAGCTAGGCCCGTGAGCCACAACTACTGAGCCTGCGCGTCTGGAGCCTGTGCTCCGCAACAAGAGAGGCCGCGATAGTGAGAGGCCCGCGCACCGCGATGAAGAGTGGCCCCCGCTTGCCGCAGCTAGAGAAAGCCCTCACACAGAAACGAAGACCCAACACAGCCAAAGATAAATAAACAAACAACAAAAAAAAGAAGTCATGATTTTGTTTGAAATATTGGGAATGAAATATGAATTTAATTACAGTTAAAATTTTAATATTAATATTCAGTTTCTAGTACATAGAATTTATAATGAATAATTAAACTTGGTGTCAATGCTTAGCAACCTATGGGTGATTACCAGCTTGAAAATTATTTTTTCTTTTAAGATTAAATACTGAAATTTCTCATAAAATTCAGATTTTGCTTTTCCTAAAAATCACATGATGTGACAATTCAAAGGCCACTGTCTTTAACTAGCTAAGAAGGGCAGGAACTGAGAAGCCGACAGCACCCTTAAACAGGGCATATGCTTTTTGATTTGTCACAGTTTTCACCAGTCCCTTGTGGTCTTAGTTTCCTGTCCACCTCACATTACCTACCTGACCCTAGAACATATTTGAGTATGATAAATATGATGCAAAAATCATGCTTGCAAAATCTAGTCACATTTTACCTCTGATATAATAAACTAACATCTTAATTAAGTGATATTTAATTATAATCTTTTTCTTTTACTTATCACAAAAAAGGTTTAGTATTACTGTTGAAAACAAAGCAATAGAAATCAGATGTCGGAATAATCAATATTTGTACAAAAAATAACTTTGTGTATGTTAGAAACCTCTTTAGCACTGTTTCCCATTTAATCAGCCCACATTTTACTCCATTTCTGCACAATTAGCTTCCTGCAGGGATACATCCTGACAGCATTTGCTCATCCATATTTCTGCCCCAGACTTCCTAATCCTTTTAGCACATACCCACACATAATCTAGAAGTGCAAAGGAATAAAAAGTCCACAGGATGACCATTGGTTAACGAAGACAGTAGTTGTTAAATAAAAGTTTCCTCTCCTGTTCCTTAGTTGAACAACTGTGAGGTGTGTTTCACCTTTCAAAGGTCTCAGTGTGATGAGGCCCAGTTGCCCCAAGCATTGACCCATTAGTCAACTCACCTTTCAGTAGCCTTTCATTCCTTCCCAGTTTCACACCTTCCAATCCCATACCACCTGTACTCTGGGGACCACTCCCAAAAATAAACTAGCTGTACTGAAGCCCGTTCTTAGGCTCTGTTTTTCAAGGTGAAGAAACTAAGACATTGGATATATTGAATCCATTAATTAGGGTTTTAAATACAGACTCGCTGGTAAGAATGAAACCCTCTTAAATTTCACCCCTGATCTTTGGTTGGAGTTTACAGAAGCATTCTAAAAGAATTTCACTTAATTCTCTTGGTAAAATGCAAATACTTTAATAAATGTTATACTTATTCATGTATGTTAATAACTCTTGTAAGAAAGCATATGTGTATGTTGTCCCCTAATTCAAAATACTGGATTTCAGGAATTTTAAAAAAATTATATATGAAAGAAGCAGATGTTGAAATATTTTATGAACATTTAAATATTTAGCAGAGTCATTAATTTTACACAGCACATGTGCATACATTTCAGTCAAGCAAATTTATGCAGCAGAATTTTCCATGCCGGTTCCCATAGACTTTGGGTTGGTGAATCTACCCCTTGCTGCCCATATACCCAATACATGAACTAACATGAGAAAAGCCTGTCTATGACACCTAAATCATGGCAATTGCACAGAAAAAGAAAGAATGACCAGAAATCTGCTACCTTCCCCTGACTTTTTCTTCATTCCTTTCTCTATTCTTTATACTATACATAGTATGATGTAGATTTTTTTCTTTCATTCAAAAATATTGTCCCCCTTTCTTAAAGCAATATAATCAATTCTAATATTTTTTTAGGGTAGCCAGAGTCACTGAAGTTCTGTATCCTTGTGCACATTCTGCACATTTATTTGGCAGATGGCTGAAAGGGCAGTGTTAAAAGTGGAAGACAAACCTTGAAATTTCAGGGAATGAACTCTTCCACAAAACAGCTTTTGTAACAAAACTAAGTGCTACGTTTTGAAAATCTAGATTTTTATTTTTGTCTACTCTTATCAGAAATCTTTCCAAAATGTACTATTACTTATTTTACCAATGTCTTCCACAAAACAAGCTGAATACAATTTACAATATTTGATGGTTATGTCACTAGAAATTATTGACTGGATGGTTGTAATCACAATGATGCCCTCAGGAACTAATGAGGTGTGTCATGTTTTTTATCCTTCTGTCAAAGATTCTGAGACTGTCAGGTTTTTTTAGTAGATAAATTTCAAATTTTCATAAATCCATTCTTTTCTTTACCATCAGACAGCTTTTTATGTTTTAAGAGTCCTGCTTGAATTTTCTTCCATCTTAGGGATTAGACTATCACACCTTTGAGAATCTGCTGAACCTCTTTTAAAATGTATATCATTCACCAACTTATGACTCATATTTTTAATAAAAGTATACTCTGATATCACTTGCAATCCATGATAACATGGCAGTATGATGTGGTACAGGATTGAGACCTGCTACTCTAGGTACAAACTTCACAGCAAACTTGAGGTAGGATGCTGCTTCTCTAACTTGGCAATGCCTATCAGTCAACAAGACTTGATTATTAATTTACCCATTTCAAGTGTATTTTCTGCATTTTACAGTGCTCTATTAGTTTGCTACAGAAGTTGTAACAAAGCACCACAAACTGGGAGGCTTACGCAACAGAAATTCATTGCTTCACAGGTTTGGAAGCTAGAAGTCCAAAATCAAGGTGCCCGCAGAGTTCATTCTTTGTGAGGGTGTGAGAGAAGGATCTATCCTAGGTCTCTCTGTGTTGGCTTATCAGTGGCTATCTTCCCTTTTATATGGCATTCACCCTATACATGTGTCTCTATATCCAAACTTCCTCTTTTTATAAGGCCACCAGTGATGCTAGAGTAGGGTCCACCCTAATAAACTCCTTTTAATTTGATTACCTCTGTAAAGACCTTACCTCCAAATAAGGTCACATTCTGAGGTCCTAGGAGTTAGGACTTCAACATATGAGTTTTAGGGGGACACAGTTCAACCCATAACAAATGCCTACAGCCAAAGACTACTATTCATTTAACAAATATTTCTAAAAGGTAATTTATTCAGTTATCATGCTAGAACCAGAGACACAGCCTTGAAGATGACATGTTCTATGTCACCGAGGAACAAATAATTTCATTCATATAGAATATTTTCCGGAATAAAATTCCTTCTGCCTTCTTTCTAAATTTGCACTACATAATGATCATGATATTCTCTATGGAGCTTTATTATTATGATAACAATTAATATAGGTGCAGTCAATTCACAAACAAATCTAAATAAAGGTGTTAGCAAATTGTATTCATCAGTTAGTTTGTGGTGTACTTGGTCAGCCGAAGCGTCTCTACTTCTGAGCCTCTGGAAATGTGATGCATGGCTTTATTGAAATGATCTTTCATTGTCCACTATGGTTACTACTGGGTATTTTAAATATATTTAAAGAGTTAAGCTTTATCCTTTTGGATCTTCCTAAATTGCGATTTGAGCAGAAAGTTAGTAATATTGGCATCAAAACTCTTGTACTCTTAAGTATGGTGTATGTAATAATTCCTTTCAAATTGTAGGTGCAATATTCTATATTATGAATAAAATACATCATATACATATAAATGTAAGTTTATATAAACTTCCCCATGTGTCAGATATGAGATGGAAGTGCTATAGGGTAGTATTTCAATTTCAGCTCCATGATTATTAGTCTTCAGTGTTAAGTAAATATGGAATTAAGTTAACATCCCATATGAAATTATACGCTCAAATAAAATATAAAAATACTCCTTTGAGACGTTCCATGATCATTTCATAAACAACATCTCCTTTTCTTCTTTTCTCCAAAAAGAACACATGGAGGAATATAAATGAGCCCTAAAATATATATGGCTCCAGAACAGGAAATAATATGATTAGTCTAAAAATAAAGAAGACCTGTAAAGACATTAGAATTTTCACATCAGTGGAGATGGGAAGCATAAGAAAGAAGATAGTGAGCACCACCCCACAAATATAATCATTTTTCAGGGCACTCCTCCACTTATTGGTAAGTTCAAGCAAAAAATAGTGCACCCTGATGAAGCAACTTTGATTTTAGAGGCAAGCACACACAGCCAAAGGAGAATGAGAACTGGGAGTCTTGCCTGCTTTCACTCACAAACAATTTATCAGGTGGGACAACTTATAAGGTGGAACAACATGATAAACTTCTCGGTATCAGTTTCTGCTTTCATTTCAACACAGGACAACCTCCTGAACAGAGATTGCTGGAAATAAACCCTCTTTAACAAGCTCTGCAATAGCATGTGAGTAAACACAACAGGAGACTCTTTCATCATTCTTTTCAGCTCCTCAAATTATGAATGCTTGCATTCCATTAGAAAGCAAGCAAAGCTAAATGTACTCAGATCTTTTGCTTCAGCGTCTGATAATGTCAACCTCTGCATAGAGACACTGGCAAAACAGCAGAGATACTTTCACTACCCAGAGGCTATAACTATGAAGGTGAAGAGATTTAATGGTAATCACAGATACCGCTACTTTGTTTATATAATTTCAGTTTATTATCCCAATAATTCTAGGAGTTGGTACAATTATTCGCCCATTTATAGATAAGGAAACTAAGTCTCAGTAATTACTAAGTAATTTGTCCCAAATTATTCAGCTATTAAGTGGCAGAGAAGGATTCAAATCCAAGTAGTCTGATATCAGAACCCAGCCTGTTGACCACAATGTTCAAGACAAAGTCACTACAAACAGAAGTCCATACCTCCAAACTCTCACAAGTAAAGAGTTATTTTATCATGCAGTCTAAGAATCATGCCATTCCTTCAAATTCATCTTACTGAATTCTGCACTTCAATATAGCTCAATGACAATATCATTATATACACATAGTAGATCAGAATCATCAGTCCGACCTCCCAGAAAGTAGAAGTAATATTATTCCTCTAATTCCTAACATAACTTTAGCTTGACTTGTAAATATTCAGCTTGGACTCTTCATTCAAGTTATATACAGGCACAACTTTAAAATTTTTATTTATTTATTTTTTTAGTTTGTTCATTTGTTTTGCTTTGTTTTGTTTTTGTTTTCTTCTCTACAATTCAGGCTTATTTACAAAGAGTAAATTGCCGCATAGGGAAGTAGAAAGGGGCAATTAATTTGCATGGTAAGGAAAGAGAGTCAATGGCTTAGGTTCAAAGATTGTGGGCAGGAGAGTCAATGGAATTTGCAGAAAAGCAAGGTCAATATTTCATACTTATCTCTTAGGTATTAAGTGTGATCCAGGACAGCAATTGCCATTGATAAGATAACTTCAGATAGATTTTTAGAAAGTCAACAGGGAATAATGAACTCAACAACATGTACCTATCAGTGATAGAAAATTACTCTTTTTTACAACAATTTTATCCTAAAAATCTGTCTTCAAGAAACTCATTTGTGCCTTAATTCACCCATTAATTCATTATTTACTGAGCACATATTATGTGCTGGTTTTCTTGAACCTCATCATCTAGTAGGAAGTAAAGACAGAGGGATGATCATAATAGTGTGTTTTAATGGCAATAACATTGGCAAGAGCAAGGTAAAATGATTCATAAATACGTTTTAGCACTTTGGTTTTTCTGAGCCAGAGGCTAGAGTGCAGGATATTTATTAGGGAGCACCCTGGGGATCAGTACCCGTGGACAGGAGAAAAGGAAGTAGGATTGGGCAGAGGGTGAAGTCCAGCTGTTTTGCAGGCCTGTCATCAGCCTCAGTCAACTGTACAAGGAGCTCCGGAGCTAAAATGTCCTGTCAGACTCATCCTCACTGGACCAAAATGGCTAGACCTGTATACCCACACCGTCAGTCAGTCATTATACATGGGGCACCTCACCCTGGGAACTGTGAACTTGAATGAGATGGCCCTCTGGAGCCAAAGTGATACTGAAGATGCTGTCAGCTGAAGGCTTCCTTCTGATAGGACTCCAAGCATCTGGCAACAAGTCTTTCCTTGATGGGGGTCTGGGTGACACATTACTGTGTCTGTCACAACAGTTTCTAAAAGGGCTAAGTGTTGGAGGCTGTGAGTTAGGAAATAAATTCTTCTTAGAGGAAATTAAACTTAAACTAGAAAGATGAATAGGAAGAAGTCAGATAAAAAAGGTGGAAATAAACTTCCAGACAAAAGAAAAAGTATGCTTGAAATTCTCTGAAGAAAAGGTAACACTATATATTAAGGGAATAGAAAGTAGTCAAGTTTAGCTGGAGCATAGATTAAGAGGGCTTCAAAAGGCAAGAGGTGATGTTGGAGGGAGAAGCTAGGAGACAAAGTGAACGATCCATTCCCTACTGTCTATAAATGAAACATTAGTTTCGGAAATAACCAAGCTGCTCTTTCCATGGTGACGTATGTGGAAGGGTATCTATATAGCATTTTACATTAAAACCTGAATCTATGTGGCCACTTTGGAACAATTTAGAGTTAAAACACTAAAAAAGTCCACTTTTCCAAAATGGATGAATTTGGCATTAATGCCTCTTTTGACTATCTATGTGTTAAAAAATATATATCAGTCAAACAGTACTAGTAGGCTATCACTCAACTTTTTGAGAATGATGTCATGTTGAAGACTATTGTTGTAAGTGATAAAATTGCTTCTCCTGAAACAATCCACCTACATGTTATGGTAGTTTAGCAATGACAGGGGTGTTTTCCTCTGTTTTGGATTCCCTTTGTCTATTATACAAAATAAACAGTGAAACATATTTCAAAATATTTTTTATTGGTAATGTGCTTGGACACAGGAATCTTTATTTTCTCTCAGAGTGAGGATTCTGCAGTGCTACTGGTGGCTCCCAATTTTATTATAGCCACAGTTCCTTTTGCCTCTCTGCTCATTACAGAGACAAATATCCATTAGTGACAGGTAACTTTTCATTCTAATGCGCCTATACTACTGATGTCTGGGCCTCTGCGATATTCTATTTTGCACCTGAAATTAGTTTCTGTGTTACAGCTCTGAATGTGTGATAAGAAAAAAGATACAGTAATTTAGATAAACTCCACTAAATGGCTTGACTGAAATAAAGCCAAAACGAAGGTATAAATGGCTGAAGTGATTAAGACTGTCAAGTTCTCTGGGGTACTGTTAGAGAATAAAATAGCTGATGGATTATTATTTATCCATGAATGTGAGTTTGGGGGATTTAATTAAAGATGTTCTATTATATTTTTCAAAGCTTATTTGAAACTGTAAATCAAAAGCTGCAGTAACAGAGAATGTTGCCTGTGATCAAAATAATGGATCTCTAGCTGTACTGGGAAAGCCCTCTTTTGAGGTGCCTTTAATGTTTCTATTTATCGTTTTACCCTATATGTAAATATAAAACAATAAAATATTATTGGTATAACTATTTCTATAAAGATTTTTGAGCCATTGTATGGTGCGTTTATCTGTTTATATCCATATATGCATGTGTTTATATGTGTGTGTGTATGTATACATATATATCAATATATATGTATTTGCATGTACATCCATACATATGTGTGTGCATGTGTATATGCATATACATATGTGCTTTTATTTATGTTTGTTGACCATTACTCTTTCTTAAAGTGATTTTAAAAATGACCCTCCCTCCAAATTGGCCACTGGTAGAATTATGCTACAAAATCTGTACTATAGGAAAAAAACTAAATTCAATAAAAAAGGATTTTCAAAATAGGACCATTTTATATACTTTAATCTTCATTCCTTAAGTAAACTTGTCCTATTAAAACATGGTGAAAATGTCACATGGGTTAGCTATATCTGGACAAATCATATGGTATAAATGAAGAAATAACAGTCATGAATAAGATCCCAAAGGATCAACTACTTCTCTTTTACTCTGTTCCCTACTTCCAATTAGGATCATTACAAGTACACTGTTATTAAATCACTTTAGAGACTAAACATGAACGACTATTTTGTAGAAGATTAAACATGATCACATTTACTTGATATTCCTTACAGTGAAAGATAGGGTCTATTTTCCTTGCCCTTGAATTCAGGCTGACCTGTGATGTGATGGCTTTGACTAACAGGATGTGGCAGAAGTGATGCTTTGCTAGATCAAAGCCTAGCCTTTAAGAAGACTGGTAGCTTCAGCTTTTGTCTTGTGGAGCCCTGGGCTGCCATATAGGAAGTCTGACTATTACGGTGGGAAAACCACATCGGGAAGCCATGAGTAAACACAGAGAGGGATAGGGGTCCAGCCGAGCCCAGCCTTCTAGCTGTCCTCACCAAGGTGCCACACATCAATGAAGCCACCTTGGACCTTCCAGACCAGCCTGGTTCCCACCTGATCCTGATGGCACCCACGGAGCAGAAGCATGAAGATGAGCCCTTTCTGAGGTTCTGGTCCACAATGTCAGGAGAAAAATATTGCTTTAAGCTACTAAGTGTTAAAGTATTTTGTTACACAGCAGTAAATGACTGGAACGATCTTGAAAGTGAGATGGAACATGTACCTATACTGATTAGTGTTTTTACATTTTGGTAACTTTTATAGTCTACTATACATTATGCAATTTCTCTAATTATACTGATAAAATAATACCATATGGATTTTATCTTCACTATGGCTTGAATCAAGGAAAAATACAGTTTGGCTACTTTTTGACTACGTAAATCTGTCATACACTGATAATAAGCTTGACACTATTCAATTTTTATTTGGTTTTGCTGCTGATTTATATTATGTGCCACTCAGCATATTCTTTGGTATTGTGTGCCTGCTGTTTGTTCTGTGAACAACTAATCTGATAGAAGAGTATGATATAACATTGTTTTTGTTTATTAGAATTTTAGTTTTACTTTTTAAAGAAATCAGAGATGTTATTGCAAAGGGCACATTAAAATAATAAAATTCCTCAGATGGACATGGAAGGTACCTATGCTTATTTTTTTCTAAGGCTTTTGTCTACATTTGTAAATTAAAATCCCCAAACGTATTCCCTTCTATGTTTTCCCATACTTAACTCTCAGACCCAAAGGCCTCAAACTATGTTCTGAGATACTGTGCCTAGCATTTCACTTCAGAGTTAGCAGATGTTCAATAAACTAAGAGAACAAATTAACTTGATTCAAGTGGTAGTCTACACTGTAGTGAATACAGATCTTTTATCGACATGACAGTACTTTCACCCTTAACATATATGAAATAATTACTATCCTTGGCCTTTTTCTAGTCATTCTAAGGAGGCTTTCTGACTTTATGTAAGACTGGAGTAGAGGTTACAAGTGCTAAGAACAGTCTTTTGTCTTTTCTCATTACTCTAAGAAAATTTTGAACATTTGCTTTTAGAAATAGTGTGGCACTGCTTCATAATTTCTATACGTTGTACCACGTTGTTCTTAGTATAGACAAGTTATTCAAAGTGAAGGAAATTCTCCATTTAGGGCCTGTGGAAGAATTCAACCAAATAATAGATTGTGTTCTGTAAAGAGACACTCTATAACAGTGTCTTTCAACCTTTTCACTACTGATATTTTAGGTCAGATAATTTGTGATTGTAGGGGGCTGTTTTGTGCATTGTAATATTACAATATTAGCAGCATCCCTGGCTCTACACACTTGATGACAGAAGGACTCTGACAATCAAAAATGTCTCCAGACATTGCCAAATATCCCTAGGGGAGAAACGGCAAAATCACTCTCCAGGGGTCGGGAATCACTGCCCTTACATCTGTTGCTAAGCTTGGTTTCACTAAATTTGCATGTGACTAAACATTATGTAGAATTTTATATATTATTTATATGAATTATTATGCAATATTATTATTATATGTATTTTATTTATTTACTCTATGATGGTTGCAAATTATGCCCTATATAAACACATATTTGATATACACAAATGTCATATTGATCATTTAAGGAATAATATGCCCTGTTGGAGATTAAATGCAAATTTATCTTACTTTCTGACCTTATTTCCCCTGACTTCTATTTATATCATTTAAAAAACTAATTTTAACTCAATTTTCTTGCTTTATTATATGTGTCTCTAAATACTGTTTCAAAGTATTTATGGACAAAAGTAAATAATTAATGAATTATTAAAAAACAAACACAAGTAAATAAATGAACTGGTCTTTGCCATGACAATTTGGGACGTTTTTGCACTTGTTAATATTTTATAAGTTTACTTGATAAATCCTAATTGGTATCAGCTTTTCAATTAGAGACTATTCTGGATGATAAATGAGTAAGTCAAACTGTAGTCAATTCATCTTTGTCTCTATGACAACCCTACAACCACGTGCTAATGCCTCTTAGCACGCTTAGATTGACTGTCCCATGTTTACCCCTGCATATAGACAATAATAATTAAAGCTGGTTTGTTATACATGTCATTGAGAAATCTGTTTCCTTGAGATCTAAGAAAAGTGGTCCTCCCTTTTCACACTTTTTCCTCACAGATGGTTAATCTTTAGAAGCAGGATTCTCATTTGCTTGAGGTCTTAGGTAACAGAGAGGTATTGTGGAATAATATTACTTTTGCTGTCATAAACTCTGGTGCTTGTGAAAGCTCAAATCTGTAAGAAATAGCTCCTTAACATAGTTGTACAGACCTCTGCTAAGACATAAGAACATGAGAAAAATAAGCTCAGGACAACAAGTGTTTCCATAAAGTCAATTCTACTGAATTTAAAGAACTACCCTTTAGACAATACAAGAAAACTACAGACCAATATCACTGATGAATATAGTTGCAAAAATACTCAACAAAACATTAGCACACCAAATTCAACAGCACATTAGAAGGATCATACACAATGACCAAGTGAGATTTAACCCTGGGATGCAAACATGTTTGACATACACAAATCAATAAATGCTATATATCACATTAATAGAATGGTAGATAAAAATCATATGATCATCTCAAAAGACACAGAAAAAGCATTTGACAAAATACAACATTCTTTTATGATAAAGACACTCAACGCTGGGTACAGAAGGAACATGTCTCAACACAATAAAGGCCACATACCATAAACCCACAGTTAACATCATACTCAATGGTAAAAGGTTGAAAGCTTTCCTTTGAGATCAGAAACAAGACAAGGGTGCTCAGTCACACCACTCCTTTTCAATATAGTACTGAAAGTCCTAGCCAGAGCAATTTGGCAAGAAAAAGAATAAAGTCATCCAAAGCAGAAATGAAGAGGTAAAACAGTCTTTTTTCTCAGATGATATGATTATATATATATATACACACACACACACACACACACACACACACACATATATTAATCACTTATATCTCACAAAGCTGGAAAATAATATACCACATAAATAAATAAACAAGGAACTTTAGATACTGCCCTTGCTTATCTATTTATTTATTTATTTAGGGGTTTTAAAACATTCTTTTATGAATGTAAGATTGTAAGGTATCATAGAGGATATCTTGATATATATATATACATATATGTACATACATATAATTTGGTTATGTATAGATTTTATATATACATATATAAAAAAATACATTTTTTTGATATTTGCACATGGCACCTAAGATACTTCCCAAACACAACAAACAAAACAAAATAGAACACTATGCCCAGAAAGTCCAAATCCTGAAAGATTTCACTTAAAATTCTCTTAGAGTTACAGTCAAGCTAAGGTTGACTTAAATTCCTAAGGTACTTATAAGAATTTGCCCTCCCTAGTGTTGAAGTTCTAATAGTGTCCTGAAGAGAATATTTAGTCCCTCCTAAAACAGAGAAGAGAGTAGAGTCCTCTGTCTTTCCATCACACCTCATCCCCGTGACACAGTTACTTAAAATATCTGTGAGGGAAGAAACCTCCCCTGTCAAGATGCTAAGCTGGGTCTTCTGTCCGACCTGCTGCACACTGTCTAAGACTTTCATTGGTTTTTAACATTAGCAGTCAATGTGGCCTTTGGCAAATCACTTGACCCACCTGGGCCTCTATGCTTTCATTCATTTATTCCTCCAGTTCCTTTACTGAGAGCCTATTACTGAGCATCCAGCCAATGTTACTGTCAGTGGTGACATAGAGGGAACAAAATGGATTAAACTCCCTGTCCTCATGGGACATCTAGTGAAACAGAACGGTAAAAACAGTGAAAGAAATAAAATATACATTATTTGGTGATAATTACTATGGAGTGCTGGGATGGGGCAGGAATTCACTTTCAAATACGCTCATCATGGAAGGCCTCACTGAAGAGATAACATTTAGGCAAAGACCTAAAAAACATGAGCATGCCAGGAATCTGGGGTAAGAGTGTTCCAGGGAAAGGGGAAGATGGGTCTAAAGGGACTGAGGAAGAATGGGCCTGACTTGTTCAAGCAGCAGCTAGGAGGACAGTGCTGCTGAAGTGGAGTAAAGAAAGGCCTGAGTGGTGAGAGGTAAGCTCAGGGAGGTGCTCAGGGGCCAGGCCACAAAGGGGCTGGCAGGCTGTTTTAGTTTTTATTTCCCTAAGATGGGCTGCCATTGAGGAACTCTGAGCAGAGAAATAACACGAGCTGACTTGTGTTTTGTGAAGATCACTCTGCTGCTGTGATAGGAACAGGCTATGGAAAGGAAAGGGAGAAGCAGGGAGACCAGGTAGGAGCCTGTTTGTTTAAATCAGGATGGTGACAGGTTGTAAGAAGTGGTTAAAGTCTAGAGAATGGAAGGGCTGAACCACACTTATTCATTTAGTCAAAGATCATTTAATAAACATCCATTAGGTACCAGACACTGTTCTAAAAGAGTTATATATGCAGTGGGGAAGAAAACAAAGCAGCTCGTACTTACACTGATCTGATATCTAATGGAGTCCTTTAAGATGCAGGCCAGCTCTAACATTCTCAGTACAGTTCAGAAATATCCAGAACATTTACTCTTTTCAGTGGGGGGATAAAAAGAAACAAACACACAGTGGCACAGGTTGTGATTAAAAAACAGAGTGGCTGGTAACTGCTGCTGCTAATAATCGCCTCATCATCCGTCAGCATTTCAATGAGAAACCAGTGAAAAAGGAGGGTGGTATAACTAAAAAACGTTGATCAGCTACACAGATGTCCGCTCTTTCTGAGGAATTCCTATCCCCACTTTCAGCTTTGCAAAGCATGTCTCTTTATGGACCATGTTATTAATGAAATGGAAAAGAATGTGCAGGAAAGCCTGCTGTTGTCTGAAATTATCTTTACTTCTGTACTGCCACTGGCAAGAACTGTCTCCTCTCCAGAATTCTGGAACAGTGAATTCTTTCTTCACCAGATTAAAAGCAAAAACAATAAAAACAAAACAGAACCACCACCACCGGAGGGAAAATATTTTATCATTATGAAATTATGCTTTTGTTGTTGTATTCTGGGTAGGGTTGATGTGAGCGGCTCTTAGGCAATTCAATTTGTTTTTAATAACCCAAGATTGTTATGAAGATTATCAACAGCCTATCTGATGATTAAAACAATTCCCCGTATTGCTTATTATTCCAAACTCAATATGTCAGTTAGAAATTTGAAAAGCTATACTTTTCCAAGATACCAGTAGTAAATTCTAGCTGCCATATGGATGTCACTTCTATAATAGTAGGTCATAATGGTCTTAGAAACTGAGAGGATATAAGGGATCTGACTTGATGGTCCATAGTCTTTGAGGGGAAGAGTCATAAAGGTTTCTGTGAGTCCTTCTAAGACTCACAGTCTGGAACGAGAGCCCTTGCGATCATGTAGGGTAGAAGCAGAGGGGTTCTACATTTTCTCAGTTTAAATGGTCTGGAAACTTATGGCTAAAATGCTTCTAGTGTAGCATTTTATATACACATATATAGTGTATAAATTTATATATAGATTTGCATATGTATTTGTATTGTATATGCAAATTTGTATATAAATAGATGCATATATTTGATCTATATTCATTTTCAATCTATAGCTATATCTATAATTTTTCTTTTACCTGTATTTAGATATAGCTTCAAGGATATCTTATGGTAGTTGTTTTTAACCAAAAGTACACATCAGAATTACTTTTGAGATTTGGTATAAATTATATATATATATATATATATATTCTTATCCTAGCTACAGGTATTTTGAGTGGATAGATATGGCATGATGCTTAAGTACTTCCAATATGAAAGTGTCCCCAGAGTTTCGTTTCTGGCAATATGACAGACTGTAACTTGAATGATTCTCCTGATGGAAACAATTTAAAAAGCTAGGGAAAAAATATATATATTTAAATATATATTAAATGTATATGTGTTTATATTGATACATATATATATATGCATATATGTGTGATATATATACAAATGCATACACATTCATACATACATATCTTTTAAAATATATCACTGAGCTGGCAAGAAATAAAGAATTTACAGATGTAAAGTAATGAAGTGAAAGCAGAAATCCTGGAAGGTTAGTAGATGCCAGTATCAGATTTCACCCTCTTGGTATCTCCAAATCTTGATAACCTTGGGTCTCTGTTTTAACAAAGTTCAGTACACAGAAGATGAAGCCCAAGTTTCACTTCTTATAGAAAATATATTAGAAAACACCAAATAAAGCTTAGACCCTAAGGGATGCCAACTCAGTATAAAGTTTAATGAGAACTAAACACAGAAATTCAGAACAAGGAAATTTGTCTGTTCTGACTTTGGCAATGAATATAAAGATAAAAAATCCAAAAATAAAACAAATAAAAGAAACTTCTCAGAATTTGCATAATCAAACTAAAATGCATGTAATTTCTCAGTTTGTGTTTCAGTTTTTATGTTACTTGTTTGAGCATAAAACATCATAAGAAGAATTTAAAGTAGATCTCGGTTTGGTGGGGTCCACTGTTAACTATGAGGTCAATGTCAAATTTTCACTGAAGAAATGTAACTTCAATAAGGCTTCAGATAATGTCACCATAAAGAAATTTCCCAGGAAAATGAGCCTGCAGTGAAAAATCACAAAATAAGGAAGCAAGGCCCTATGGATGAGAACAAGCAGAAACAAAAGAAGAATCAAACTCACAAAGACTTTTGATATGACAATTTAACTAAATTAAAAAGTAATTATTATGTTTCAAAAAATTAGAATAATGAGCAAGGAACTAGAGAGCATTGAATCAATAAAGTACACTTAAAATAACAAAATAGATACTTAAAATATGTGATAACTGACTTTAGAAATTCAATAGAATGGATTAAATTTTAGTGTAGATACAACTAAATCAAGTTGTATGAGAAGAATTCAGCCCAGAGAGAAGAGATGGAGAGTTTATGAAAGGACAAGACATGTGGAGGATAACATAACAACTTACAATTAAAATTTCTAGAAGGAGATGGTAGAATGAATAGAGATAATATTTAAACATACAATAAAAAGTTTCCAGAATTATATTGTAGAATGACAGGATACTTCAGACAGAGAAAGCCCAAAAGTTCTCCTAGCAGGATAAAACAAAGTGACATTACACCTAACACATTATAATAATAAAGGCGAAAACCAAAAACAGAAGAAATTCTGTTTAAAAGTGGTAAAAGTTAGATAAACTGAAAATATGGCATTTAAACTGATAGCTATCATGTTATCAGCAAAAATGAAAACGAGAAGACAGTAGAACAGTATTTTCAATGTGCTGATAGATCATTTTCAACCCAGAATTCTATACCCAGTAATAGTATCTTTTAAAAAATGAGAATGAAATCATGAGAGTTTACTACCAACCATCTCTCACTAAAGTAAATTTAAGTCAAAATAAATCTTTTCAAATTAGAAGTCTAAACTGCAAGAATGAATGATGTTCAAAACCATTTATGAATATGGGGGCATATCTAAGTAAACATGAAAATATGAATAATGATTATGGTAAATTTGGGGGTAAAATAAAACAAGATAGAAACAAACTGAGTATCACAGAAGTTGGTTTAATCTATGAGGAGGAAAGGAAAAAATATGCAACAGCATTCTTGTTCTTCTTTATAAAATTACCATTCTTAAATCACATTTCTCCTTATAAATCCTTTCTCTGATTCTTTTTTTTTTTTTTTTGATCCTTGATTTGCTAAGGATTTAGAGTTTTAAGATCATTTTTTTTTTTTTTTGATAAAATTTGCACAGATGGGACTGGGAGAACCGAGTCTAAGTTACACTCATTTTGGTACCCTGTCACATCATTTGCCTCAGTTGAAACTGAGACTGAAAAATCCATCTTCAGATACTATTAGACCACAACAGTGCTTTAATTCTGCATTCTCATATATGTTGTAGATAGCAGTATTATTTATCTTAGCACAAAATAAAGTCAATAATCAGCTATATGGCATAATTATAAGATGAAGTTTATGTATCCCTAAAAATAAATGAAAAATAACTTATTTAGTATTTTTAGAAATTAAAATTTCTTGAAGACCATTAAGATATTTCTATTCCAGGAAAATTTTACATTTTATTTGCTTGAACACTTGAGAAAAATTCCAAAACAAGCTCATTTTTAAAATATAAGCATAAAATTCTGTTTTCAATATGTATGTCATATTTTTGACATAAACTTTATTTTTGTGTGAAAAATATCAGCTGAAGCCTCTTAGACCTTTATTATTCTATGTACCTATTGGGAATTTAATATCCACAGGATGTGGGTGTATTGATACATCTTAGTTGTCTCAATGGAATAGAAATCAGTACTGCTATTAAAACAACACTTTTCAAATTCTCCCACTGCACTGACCTATACAGTTCAATAATACTTCGTATGGCATGCTTGTTGGCATGAACAACTACTCAAACCTCTTTACAAGTCATTTATTTCACACTGTTACATGCGCAACCTCACTTTATAATCATTATACTAAATTACATATTCAGAGACTACGACTTTTGTGTTAATAAGTAAACATTGAAAGTAAAACAGGATACTTCAGATTTCCAAATGATTTATGAAATCCAAAGGGCAATGTAATGTTATAATAATATTTTACAAAAGTGATTTAAACCATATCTATTCCATACGATGCATTTATAAAAGTAAGACATGCAAAGCAAGATGAAACATGATCTGGAAATATTAAGAATTATACAATAAAAATGCATTTTTTCAATTCTACCCCTTCATTCTCTCCCTTTTTTGGATGAAAGCAAATCTATGCCTGGGGAGCTATTCACGTAGAGTAAACATTTCAAAGAAAGATTCTGTAGGTGGCAGACTTCCTTATTAGATTACAGTCTAAAGGGACCTCTTATTACCAAAGACAACTGCTGCTAATTACCAACATGGAAAAAAAGAAAAATACATTTAAGAACTAAATCAAGAGCAAGGATGTGAGAGGTATATATTTATTTTTTTCTTCAAATAGCTTAAATAAATATGGATATATCTTAAGTAGCAAAACTAATATAAACAAAAAAGGTGAGCTTCTCTGAATTAATCTGAAATCTGAACTTAAAGGAGAAGGAAGTTTCCAAAATTTATTTTAAGTATTTTCTTAGTAAATTTTATAAGGAGATGTAAAAGCCTAAAAAGGGCTTTTAAAAGTAGAAGAGTAAGACTGTGAGTGTCACATTAGTCTTTAATTCGTCACTGCTCCATCTGTCAGTGTATTATTCCCCATGAGATTCTCCACTAAAAATGTGTCTTTCTCGTTCTCCATTTCTCTGTCTGTCTTAACTTCATGTCCCCCTTGTTTTCTTAAAATGTCACTCACTTTCTATGTTTTTATTACCTATATTTTCTGAAGCATACAACCAAAAAATTCTTACAGATATAATACATATGACCATGTTTATTATGTAAAATGTGAAAAATGAAACTATCCATTGTTAAGAATATAATAAAAATTGGGCATCCTTGGATTCTTTAAGAGTTCTGGTTGTGCACTGGCAAAGGTTTGACAGCTGGCTTGCCAGGAAGAAGGCCCTTATTTGTAGCATTTGCCCATTTCCAGGAGGAAATACTCTCAATGTAGCCATTTTCAAACTACCAATATGAGGTCACTGAACACAGAATTGGGAAGAGATACTAGCTACTCATTTTACAATCCAGTGGGAGCTAGCTCCGGCATACCACTGTGGTATTTTGTTATAAAGTAGCTGTGGTTCTCACAAATCCCAGGGCATTCCAGTGATATATAAAGAATGAATTAATGTGTCTTGAATAAAAATTCATAATTAAACTCTGGTATAATTACAATGAATTCCCCACTGCTAATCAGAAATTCAAGTGTTCCCATTAGTTCAGCAGGAATGCTCAAGATAAGCTTTTTAGGATTACAAAACATTTTAAATGGCCAATGAAATTTTTCACAAACCAAAAGCAAATACATTATAATATTTACACAGTTCTAATATGTTGGTTATATTTGTTTATCCTTAACCTTATATATCTGTGTAGCTATTCTGTAACATAAATGTGTTGTGAAATTCAACATTCCACAAACATTTATTTAACACCTACTGTATGTTAGTTCCCATGAAAGATGTTTGGCAAAAAAATGGGTGAATCAGATATAAATAATGTCAGATATAAATGTATATACACACATTATTCATGCTAACTATTGGATATTAAATGCATGTAGTACAAAGCTTTCATTGTTTATATAGAATCTGCATAATCATTGCCTAAGTGAAAAATTTGAAGAAGAGACCCCTAGAAACAGATCTATTCCATTTCCCACATAAGAAATGAATATTGCATGTTTCACCTCTTTCCTCCATTTGCTATTAAGAGTTTTAAAAATAAGGGTACAAAACATCTATGTTTTGTTCTCCTCAAAAGATTCACTTTCACAAATGCAGTAACATCTGGCACTAGCAGAAGGAATTAGAGTTGACATTCTAAGCAACTCTTTTTCTTTTTACCAGTTATACTGGATGACTTTGAGCTGTATAATGGGCAAATGAAATAATTAGATCCTTTGTTGCAATTCATGAAAGAAATGTCTCATTAATAATTTGTGAAACGTAATGTACTGAGCATATAGCAGGTATGCGGTGAATGAAAACTGCACACACAGACATAATGAGAGATAATTATAAATTCCTATAATTTCATGTGCAATATTGTGCATGCTTAATAATATCAACAGTGCAGAATACTGACAATACTTCCAAAACAATGGCTTAAATAACAGATGTATGGCCTTATCTCCCTAGGATTACTTCAAAAATCTAGAGTTTACTCTCACCATGCTCCCCAAGAGGCCTTTCAAGACCATTACTACCATTACCCAGCTGAGTTTAATGGTCGGTGGATCCTGAACACATAAATGAAGAGCCCAATAACTGAATCAGGAATCTGGAGTTTTCTCAAAGAAGAGAATCCTGGAGTCTCTAGATTTTTCAATATAAAAGGGTAAAGGACAATAGTTGCAGGAAAAAACATAAAATTTCTTTTCGACTTCAGTGTACTAAATGTTATAAAATATTATAAAAATAATATGCTACTGTGAAAGAATTTTCCATAAAGTTCAAAAACAATAAAGAAGCAGAAATGGATGCTACTTGAGAGGTGGGAGAGGAACCTCAAGAAGGAAGTGAGCCAGGCGTGGTTTAAACGGAAGGTCTTCCTCCGAGTGCTCTTTGGCCGATGAAGGTTAACCTTGATATTTAAGCCTTTATTATTACTTGTTATTTTTTATTAGGTAAATGTTGCCAAAGTTCAAAAACCAATAATCAAATATTAAAGAAAATAATAATCCAAGTCTAAAATATATTTTTCCATTAAACTGTTAAAAATGCAATAAATTTATTTCCAAATCAAGCACATAGCATATAATGTAAATTTAATGATGGTACTAGTGCACATGTGACCACACTTTAAAAACATAACTCAATATTAATCATCTCTTTAGTTCAATGAAACAACAAACTAAAGGACTTGGAGTGGAGTGACCTAACTGAAAACTACAGACACGGAGCCCAAAGAAGTCTGCTGCTTTTTAAATTGTCTAAAATTTCATGTTATTGTGGAAAGATACTTTTGTTGTTAATGTCTTTTAATGTCTGAATGCTTCAAGGTAATAATTAAGAATAAAAAATATAGATCAGAAAAACCATACAAATTGCTTTAGAATTTGATTCCTCCCAACAAACTGAGGGATAGAATGTGAGTCTTATCCTTTCCCCATTTACCTGTGGCTTCCCTGTTCTCACATGCTTTCATTAAAAAAAATCCAACTAAATGAGGGAAAGAATGTAGAGTTAAAAATATATTATTTATGTGCTTGAAGGCCTCTCTCTGGTCACACTGGGCCCCTATCACCTCCAAACCTTAAAACGTAGTATGGTAGCTAACATTTATTGAGTGACAATTTTAGGCTATACCTGTAATAAGTTTCTGTATTATCTCATCTAATCCTTTCAAATCCTTATGTTTCCATTTTACAGATGAGGAGACTGAGGAAAAAAAAGGTAAGTAACTTTCCCAAAGTCACGCAACTGATGAAATTTGGGGTCAGAATTTTAACTCCTGAAGTTTTATTCCAGACCTTGAGCTCTTTACCAATATATAATATTTCCAAAAGAAAGGAGAAAAGAAAAAGCAACTTAATGAGTAGCGATGAACAAAAGACTGATCTATCACACAAGGGCTGTAACACAGGCATGGCAAATTTGGAAAATTGTGTTCAAATGACATTTCCAGTCACATAGTCCAAGAGTCTGTGTAATGTCAATGAACTGTCTCCTGGGATCTGTAACTACCCTTCCAAACAAGGACAGCAGTAGGGTCATGAATGAGCGGAGTAACAGGTTCAGCAGGACGGAGGAAGGGAAGTTTGAAAGTAAAGCGATTGATGCTTATTTACTCTATTACCCTTCCTAGCTTAATAACATTGAATTTATTATGAAAGTAAGATTTGCAAATGTGAATTAATGTCTAAGATTAATACTGAATTTTTAAATTTGGTAAATTTAAAATTACATGCCACATGTAAACTTTTACCCCAAAAGAAACGATAAAAATTCAATATATTCCTTCATGTTAGTCTGTTTTTCTAATCTCAGTTCTAAGATTCAAAGAAGTTTTATCAAAAGTGTTCTCTTGAGCACAATTGTAACTTCTATTTGATTCAGTATTGAAATGAGTTGGACTGAAAGTTTAATATTGACTGAAAAATATAATTCTATATTACATATCTCAGTCTTTACATTTGAAGAATAGAAATTTAAACATTCTGAACATCAGAACAAGCAACAACGCTATACATATATTTCGGGCGCAATGTACTTCCTGCTCTAGGGAAGGTTTTGGGCAGTTGATTTTTTTTCCCCTTTCCTTATAGATAAAGATTTCACTGTGATGTGAATTTTAGAGATGTTTCTATCTTGTAAAACATGTATATTTAATTCTAGTAAGTAACCATTCAGGCTTTTCCCATGTATCTAGTTGTTTTCCAAGCATATAGTTTTAACTATAATACTTTTATACAAGTGCAAGGGAAAAAAGTTGTGACTGGAACAAATTAGATATGTTCCCCTCCATCCTACCCCATGGAATTTTTTTTCACAGGGAGAATAGAGCAGGCTACTATTACTGTAAATTATATTCCTACCACTATCATTTGTAGTGTTTCCAGAAGAGTATTTTAAAATCATCATAAATATGAATTAATTTTGAAGTAAAAAGAATATGTCACAAACAAATAAATAAGCCTTGCATCATATTATGACTACAAGTTATGTTTAATCTAAAAATATGGGGGGAGGCAATTGTACTTTCAAAGTATTTAGTGGATTTAGCCAGATTTTATTTTAAATTTTTTAAAAATGTAGATTAGTAAACACTTAATCCTTACAATGTTTTCAGAATATAAAATTTCCTTCAATTTAACCATCTAGCTGTGATTCATGGTAAAAAATCATGCAGTAATATGAGACTTCAGTAAAAGTCTGAACAATTAAATATATATAAAATGGGGAAATTATTTTTCTTAGGCATATTCATTATAATAAAGAAAATAAAAGTGTTTCTGTATCTTAAGATTTAAACTGTCAGTATAATGCCACATAAATGTTTGCTCAAAAATGGTTTTTTTTGTTAATAATTTTGATATGTTGCTTTAAGGTTTTACTTTTTTAGACTCACTTTGCATGATGATGGGTACACACCTTTATTTCATAATGTATAAGAAAACTGGAAAATGCTGAATAATGTGAAAGATAATTATAAAACCTTCAAATAAAATTGTAAGATACTTTATGTTTAGAGAAGTTGGTTGTATTCTATATTGTCAAAATATGACTTTTAAATTAATGTAGAAAAATCAACCCCTCTCAAATCAAGTATCCTAGGGATGAGAATACAATCAGGACAGATAAGAAATAAAGGAATATGAAAAAATAAAGGTACAACTGGTGGGGAGAATAAGCCTGAAAAGTGTTCTTAACTGTTTGGGTGTATTTGAACCTTCTGAAATCATGGTGAAAGCTAGGATTCTATCCACAAAAATACCCATTTACCCCTACCCTCAAAAGTTCTGCAAAACTGCAAACATCAGCATTATTTCTAGAGAGTTGCACGGCTTCATAAAAATAGTCCATATCCTCTAGGTTAGAATTCTTGGCTCAGACCAAGATTCCAAACCTAGGATGAGGGTTAGATGTTAACCACTAAGGATGCTAAACAGTACAGTAAATAGGAGGGTACAATATGACCCTCTTAAAATAGAGAGCCCAAGCGGATAAGCTGCCACCAAATTGCTTAAAGATCCTGAACCTATAGATTTTACTGGCCCCAAGGATGGCCCAGTAACAGCTTGAAACTAATACTAAGGCCACCACTTCAGGTTATAAAAGCTAGTTAAACCACATATATCAAAAATGTCTCAGGAGATTGACATTTTAGCTTCAGGACCTACCAGCAGAACTGTGTCGATCTCAAAAAGAGGAAAAGAGGCCCATTACCTAGTGGATGCCAGTCACATTAAGAAATGAAATCCACAAAGGCACCTTGGAATCCCAGAGGTCGCTAACAGGAGATGCAAAGCAAGCAAGCCTGTCCCTACCTTAGGCAAAAGGTAAATGGGATCTTTTGCCCCAAAGTATTAGCAAGCCCCTGTCCCCCACGTCTGCAGGTAAGCTAGTTAAAGGCAAATAAATCCTTTGTTGTGGCTATTGCTCTTATTGTCTACAGCCTGGAGAATAGGGTTGTTAGTTGACCCCTCAGGCCTAACTCTGTCCCAGGAGATGTGCTGGAACAAAATCAGCCAGGTGTAGCAATGTATCACAGGATGGCTGAGTGCCAGGTGCTAGCAGGCCCCGTTAGAAGGGCTTCAGCCAGTGTGCCACGAGGTGTAGATTCTGACCCAGAGCTCACATCCCTCTACGTTTAATAGTGCCAACAGAAGCCATGCCTAAACCAGTCACTGTCTCCTTATACCATGCCTCAGATTTTATTACAGGCAGAATGGCTCTCCCAGTGTAACCAAATCAGGCCCATCTGGCTGGCAGGTTTGTGCTCTAATGATCCTACTGTAATATTAACGAAGTGACATCTGGATTGTAAAGCTGCCATCCACAAAATGTCCCTATAGTTTAGATCATCAGCGTGCTCAAAGGTGTATGCATTGTAAATCGGTCCCCACAAAGCTAGGTCACAGGCATCAGTACACCTGTGATGATCTGATGGCGCCCACTGAGATCTGCTCAGCCAGCAGTAGAGCCCAGACTTCTAAGTCCATCCCTAGCCAAGCCTCTAACATATATACTCAGAATTTAACATCAGCCAGCCACGACTGCCCTTCATGAATCTCCACTGGGGAAGGCCACTCTCCCCCTTGGAGGGCCTCTGTCACCCCTAAATACAACCACACATCAGACAATGTCTCTCTAGCCCAAGAGAATGCTCTTGGAGATGACTGCACCTCAGATGTGAGGCCTCAACTGAAGAGAATGATGAGAACTAAAATACTGCCTGTAAAACAAAGGATGTTGCAGCCATCAAGCCATGACATTACAGCCACCAGGATGGTGAGCTCTAAGGGAACTCAGGATAGAAACAGGATGCTCACCATCTAGCAGTCAACTGCTGCAATCACCCCCAACAGGGGTGGATACTGGCTCCGGAGAGCTGAGGTATACCTCAAAGGAATAACTTTAGTGGGCCCAGACTCCTGCATCTTTCCATACCGAGAAAAGCACTCAATTCCTTAACTTGAGATATCTGTTTTTCTTTTATTAACAGTAATCTTTTGATGTTCTGACTACCCGGTTTTGTTGCCAAAAACTCCTATATATTCTGGCTTTCCCCTTCCTCTTCGGAACAGGTTTTTCAGCATTATCTGAGATGATGTGTCCCGGGCTTAAAGTCCTAAGAATGTCTGCCGAATAAAACACAACTCTCAACCTTTAGGTTGTGCATTTTTTCAGTCAACAGTGACAAGGCAGATAACGTGCCCCAACCTCGCTGGACTTTGGGATTCTGCCCACCCCCCATCCCAGGTCACCTCTGCACCAGGATGAAAATGAATGACTGTGGCGACTGTCAAACTTGAGACCAAGTTACAAAACTGCCTCCAGCTGATGAACCCTGAGGACCCTACCAATACTATTTCTCTGAAGTCGCTACCTGCTTCCCTCGTGAAACTTGCCTCTATGGAAATGCTTGCAAAACCTTGAGCAAGTCCCCTGCCAACTGCCTAGCAGCACTAGATACCACGTTTCTGGCAAGCCAAGCCATGTATTCGCAGCCACGCCAGCCACAATAAGGCAATTCCTGCAACACCCATAACGAGACCAGCTTAGATCCCAAGGTTAGGGACCTCTTCCTGCTACGGTCACTGCTCAGTGTACTACATGACAGCTTTGGCTTTCTACCTGATGTACCCATGACAGACTCTATCCCCTTCATTGTTCCCACCACCACAGACACCTCTTTTATGCCCCAAATTGCCACCTCCTCTCCTCTCCACATCTTATCCATAAGCCCCTCCCCACTGTACATCACAACCCTGCACAAATGGGCCAGATTTAATAGATAAAATATATTCATACAAAACTCCAAGATAGCAGCTCAGGCCTTACAAGAAAAATGATGTTGGATCTGTCACCATGCAGGGCTAGACCTACAGTCCCATGTCACAGTCTACCCCACAGCTCTTCCTAGTGATCAGCCTCTTATGCTAATTCCCTCCAAAGCACCGGGAACCTCATTTAAGCTTACCAAAATTCTGTTCCTTTTGGTTTGAACTGACCAGTGTGGCCTTATCTGGGTAACCCCAAAGTACTCCACCCAAGGACCCTAATAAAGGCATGTGCCCCATGTCCTGCCGCTCTGTGTGGCCTCTCCAGACATTCTGTATGCCTCTTCCAGGACCTGTGAGTAATCAGCTCTATGTCACTTTGTTTTCTTGGTACATGGTTCACCATCAAATACTCCAAGACACTACTTAACAAATGTCACTCCAACAAAGACACAGCAAGGAGCCTAGGACCTTTCTACATGACCTCCTCTTGCTGCTTCTCATGGCTGACTTCTTATCCTTCAAACCTCAGTTTACATATTATTTCCTCAGCCTCTTTGACCATCATATTTAAATAAGGACCTTCACTTCATTTCTCCTTCCAGGAATACTTTTTGATAAAATTACCGTGTTTTGATCCACCATAGTACTTACCATAATTTATTAACATGTTTACTTCTCTATTATCTGTCCCCTTGAACTATAACGTCCATATATTGTTTACTATCATGTCTCCAATATGTGGCACCATGATCTGTAAATAGCAGACTCTCAATAAATATCCGTTGAATTAAAAAGAATGAGTGAGTAGACTCTCCATCTCAGAACTATGAAGAACTTCAAAATAGCTTCTATGTTAGAATTCTACCTTCAGGCATCTTTGGGGATTTATTAGAGAAAAAAAGTTTAGAACTAGAGCTTGAGAATTTTAGTAATTTCTGCCAGTGAATTATGCAGCCAAGAAAGGAACTTACATCCATTTGAAATGTGAAATAATAGTCCTCATTTGTCACAGTCTTGGATATTCACATTCATGTATTTGTAACTAAAAGATTTTGCAGAAAGGCAATAAATGGTGCATCAGAAGTCATCGTTATAAAATTGTATATTTAAAGCTGCTAGTATGCCTTTAAAGTTATTTTCAATTGACGAATACAGATAAATTAAGTCAGCATTTCCCACCCCCCCCAAAGTTGTTAATTTAATCAATGTAGAAGCAAAACAAAAACAACCAAACAATAAAACTATGCACCAACTCTTTCAGGGTCCTTTCTGCTAGTTGTCTGCTGGACAAATCCTTTTCCCTTATGTTCAAAGCCCTTTCTTATCCTCTTCCCTTCTGATCTCCTTACATGATGTATTCTTTCAGCTTGTGAATTACATAGGATTGTGACTCTAAAAATCTAATAGGAATAGCAACAGCACCTTCATATTGGGTATCTAGCAAGTAACGCCGCAGATGACAAACACAGATGGAGATGTTGCTGCTTCCCTGGGATCTGTGAATTCTAAACACTAAGAGACACCTTCTCCTGTCTCCACCCCCTTTACAAACAGTCCTTGTCAGTTGTTCGGCAAAGAGGAAAGAATGGTTGTATCCATTTTCTTTGTTATCCCTTGTGCAGTTTAAGAGATTTAAATATGATTTTCAGACACTATGCTTTAAGGGACAGACTACTGAAAGATAAATAAACGATTGTTTCTGGCATATAGGTTCTAAGAGACTAAATGGGAACGGAAGCCCTCATGGCCCCTTCGGATTGACACACAGGTACTGTTATTAATTCAGCTTTCGGCCTTGGCTGTCCCAATCATTGGTGATTAGGCTGAAGGATTAGAACAACATTCATCTGGAAATTTGCTTTAAGAAGCAGGTAACTAGGCATCATCGAATCCCTAAAGTTTAAATTTAGACAAACAACAGCCATGGCCACACAGTAAAACAGCAAGAGGCTATATTTACAAAACCCAGACTTTCCTTTACTCTGTGATATCTTTTTCACTTTCCCCTAGATGAGAGGGTGGGTGGGAAGGGGGAGAGTGAGTGTGTGAGAATGTGTGTGGGGGGATGGGTGTGTGTGTGTGTGTGTGTGTGTGTGTGTGTGTGTGTGTGTGTGTTGGAGTTGGGACAGGCAGGCAAAGGAGACCAAAACAAACAAACAAAGAAACAAAAAACAGAATATGTAGTACTATGGTGTTTAGGGTCTCTTGCCTATCATCTACTTCCTCTAATTTCTAAGAGAAGATTGAATCTACAATCAAAATATGGTAAAAGGAAAAATGGTGAAAGATTCTGATTAATCCTCTTACTACTTATTTTATCTATATGTCTACATTTTTCTATGCTTTCAGTTTTAAGCTGTTGAAGTATAGAAACAAAGTTATTAAATTTTGTCTAATATTCAGCTCCTTGTGACTACATATTTCTCAGTTCTTAAAATGAACTCTTTTGCATGTTTTGCCTGAAGTCTAGAACACAGCAAGAGATATATTTATTAGTATGTTTTATTACTTGCATTCATGAAAGTTTCCATGTTGGTCCTGCTTTTTCCATCTCTTAAGTCTAATCGCCTTAACTTTGGAGAGTCTATCAAATTCCATCTGTTAGTTTATTCCCACCCTGGTAATCACATTAACCAGCCAAATATAAAATCCATCCTCAGCAAACAGGAGTTTTCAGCAACCAGTATCTTTCACCATGATTATTATTCTACTGTTTTATGCGCCTTGCTTACTAGGTCTTAAAGGTACAGCACAAAATTATCTAAGGTCCTGACTTCCTTGGAGATGTTACAGGGTGTATTAAGCATGTCCTCTACGGGTGTCTACAGCCACTGTGCATCAAACATTATGTGCTTATTTTACATACTGTAGAGCAGGGGCATAAATGAAGTACAGATTAAATTGAAGTTTCTTGTGAGATGACTATATATTATTTTTGATGGTGTTTTCCATAATGTTTACAAACATCGCTGGCTACAGATAGATTTTCTGCACCAAATGGCCAAATTCTGGCTCTACATTTATTCCTTTCTGTGGTTTGCCCTACTCTCTGCATAGTTTAGACCCTAAGACATAGCTAAATAGTTTAACAAGCTGCATTTATTGTAAGATGATTTGGCTATATTTATGAAATTGAATTCTATTTTTCTCAAAGTCAGGCTTGATGGCAGGCTTATTCTCAAGGCTTATTGTTTAAACTTGTCAGTTACTAACTTTTTGATCACCAATATCCCTGAGAGCTAGAGCATACTGTCATGTGCATCTAAAGTAAAATAGCCCCACAAAGGGATTAAATCAAAATCTCACTGGGTAGCACTATCTTTCACTCAACAAATAGTTGTTCACTGGTGAATTTGGCCTAGCATCACTGGATTATTATAAGAACTGCACTTATGGCTACAGAGCACCTGTGATGTCTGGCTCAAACTGAGATGTGTTGAAAGTGTGAAACACACAACAGACGTTGAAGACGTAGAATGAAAAAACAATATAAAATATCTCAATATTTTAAAATACTGTCTATGGGTCATAAGGATAATACACTGAATATACTGTGTTAAATAAATACACTTTAAAAATATTTTTATGTGCTTCTTTTCACTTTTCTATGTGTAGCTACTAGAACACTTAATTTATATATGTGACTTGCATTGTCTATTGGATGGTGCCAATTTAGAAAGATTCTGAAGTTCTGCTGTCTTCTTAGGAGTCATAATTTTAAGAATAAGGCTGCCAATATTACTCAGAGATAAGAGTTTTCAATCAAAACAGCTATCTGGTTCTTTTTTTTTTTTTTTTCATTTCATTTTATTATTGAAGTATAGTTGATTTACAATGTTGTGTTAGTTTCAGCTCTACAGCAAAGTGATTCAGTTATGGACACACACACATATATTCTCTTCTTAGATTCTTTTCCCTTATAGGTTATTACAAAATATTGAGTATAGTTCCCTGTGCTATATAGTAGGTCTTTGTTGGTTACCTATTTAATATATAGTAGTGGATATATGTTAATCTGAAACTCCTAATTTATCCCTTCCTACCTTTCCCCTTTGGTAATCATAAGTTTGTTTTCTACGTCTTTGAGTCTATTTTTGTTTTGTATATAAATTCACTTGTATCAAATGTTTTTTAGATTCCACATATAAGTGATATCATATGATATTTGTCTTTCTCTGTCTGGCTTACTTCACTTAGTATGATCATCTCTAGGTCTATCTATATTGCCACAAATGGCATCATTTCATTCTTTTTCATTGCTGAGTATTATTCCATTGTATATATGCGCCACATCTTCTTTATCTATTCGTCTATGGACATTTAGGTTGTTTCAATGTCTTGGCTATTGTAAATAGTGCTGCAATGGACACTGGGGTGCATGTATCATTTAGAGAAATACAAATCGAAACTACAATGAGGTATCACCTCACACTGGTCAGAATGGTCATCATCAAAAAGTCTACAAATAATAAATGCTGGAGAGGGTGTGGAGAAAAAGGAACCAACTCTCCTACACTGTTGGTGGGAATGTAAATGATGCAGCCAATATGGAGAGTAGTATGGAGGTTTCTTAAAAAACTAAAAATAGAGTTACCATATGATCCTGCAATCTCACTCCTTGGCATATGTCCAGAATAAAACATAACTTGCTCTTGTGTGGCAGATTTAGTTGAGTGTTAGAAAGGCATCTGTGGGAAAAAGAAGTCCAAACTTGTGAGAGAGTCTATCTACCAGGTATTGGTTTATTGCAACAACATTTCTTATCCCAAATAATAACATACTGTAGAAAAAAATAGTTCATTGATAATAATAAAAGAAAGGGTCTTGTGATTGTTGGTAACAAATTTACCAAGCTCTATTTTGGTAAATATCATAGTGGATATGCAGTAGAGAAAAACAAAGTTGGTGCTAATTTACTTAGAGTTCAATGTGAGTAGCTTTCTTTTTAAAGTTTTGTACCTGTCTGAATCTCTGTCTGAGCTTCTGAAGGAAAGAATATCTGCTCTCATTATGCTTTGTTACATGTAAGATGACTTGCTTAGGTACTTTGGATATAATGGAAAATCAAATTTAATGGCGTCATAGGCCAACTTGGGACCACAGAACAATTTCACCAACCAATACCATCAGGAATCATTCTTGAGCTACTGGGAATATAATTTGGATGTGGACAGAGGAAAGGAGGTTTTTGCTTTTCCTCAATGTTACTTCCAGTAAAAGGAAAGAAAAAGGGTGAGGTCAAGGAGTCCTGGAGTAGAGAAGTGGTAGAGAATGGACGGGAGGCTTTGATCCCAAGTATATGTCTTTGTAGAAATTGTGAAGGAAGTGCTGGTGGTGGCCAGGCTTTCAGGTCATGACTAGTAGTTTGAACGAGCTAAGTGGCACTACTAGTTGCAAGATGATGATGTTTTTCAACAGCACGTCAAACAGTACACTCATATTGTATGGCCACTTCTAACGTTATCTCTGTTTGAATTTCTTGCTTTTGAAAATGTTTTTGATATTTAAATATTAAATATCAATACTACTCCTGGACTCTACCACCTTTGTCTTCAAGTACAGGTAAAAGCAAAGTATGATCTATTGGCATTGATTCCCAAAAAATCACATTTCATACATTTTCAAAAGTCATTATCACATTAAAGCATTTAGACTATTTGAATAGAATAGAAATTTTGAGGTTTTAAAGAATATTAAATTTAAAACATTTTATTAATTAAAGATACTAAAATAGAACTTCTTTCAGTCAGCTGATACAGTGGAAAGGAAAGTGTTTTCAAACAGTATTCACTTAGTGGAAAAGGGAATACGTATTTTGAAATGAAAGCAGCTGTCCTATTCTCCAAAGACTTGGCTTCATTTTGATTGGAGTGAAGCTATATGAGACCAAATTCCAATTCAAATAAAAGATGACTGGGATATGGCTACATTATTCACTGCCCTAATAAATTGCCATATAGATTGGGTTGGGACTCAGGAGATAGGAATTGAAAGTAAATGTAACAAAAGTCTTGTTCATCATAAGTGTAGAGGGACTAGAAACAATGTGAAGGTGCCATGCTGTCTCACATAACTAAACAGCAATTTGGTTATCAAATCGCCTTACAATTAGGCAAGATCAAATCAAACTGTACAAATTTAATATGAAAGGTTTATTCTTCTCTCATAACTGATTGGAGCTTAGATTGTAGTATTTGAATTTTTTCTTACAAATGGTTTATAGACCAGAATTCAGATGAGTGGAGTCATCTCTTTCCATGGGAGCTATCAAGTTGTACTGTGTAGGTCTTGGGGTCTAGCAAGTGGACTGATACATCTATGACATTTAAAGTATTAAGTACTTGAATGGGAGAAAATGTTCACAAATAATATGACTGATATTAATATATACACACACACACACACACATATATATATATATATATATATATAGGTTAATATCCAAAATATATAAATAGCTCTTACAACTCAACATGAAAAAAACCAACAACCCAATTAAAAAAATGGGCAGAAGACCTGAATGGACATTTTTCCAAAGAAGGCATACAGATGGAAAACAGGCACATGAAAAGATGCTCAACATTGTTAATCATCAGAGAAATGCAAATTAAAACCACAATGAGATATCACCTCACACCTATCAGAATGGCTATCATCAAAAAGAACACAAATAACAAATGTTGGCTAGGATGTGGAGAAAAGCGAACTCTTGTACACTTTATTCTGTTGGTGGGAATGTAATTTGGTGCAGCAACTGTGGAAAACAGCATGGAGGTTTTTCAAAAAACTAAAAATAGAACTACTATATGACCCAGCAATGCCACTCCTGGCTATATATCCAAAAAAAAAACTGAAAACACTAATACAAAAAGATACATGCACCCCAATGTTCACAGCAACATTATTTACAAGTGCTAAGATATGGAAGCAACCTAAGTGTCTATCAACAGGTGAACAGATGAAGAAAATGTGACATATATGTGTGTGTGGAATATATATATAGTATACTACTCAGCCATAAAAAAGAATGAAATTTTGCCATTTGCAACAACATGGATGGACTTGGAGGGTATCATGCTAAGTGAAATAAGTCATACCGAGAAAGACAAATACTGTATGATATCACTTATATGTGGAATCTAACCAATACAACAAACTAGTGAATGTAACAAAAAAGAAACAGACTCACAAATATAAAGAACAAACTAGTGGTTACCAGAGTGGAGAAGGAAAGGGGGAGAGGCAAGACAGGGGTAACAGATTTGAGGTACAAACTACTATGTATAAAATAAATAAGCTACAAGAATATATTGTACAACACAGAGCATATAACGAAAAGTTTATAATAACTATAAATGGAGCATAACCTCTAAATTGTGAATTACTAGGTCGTACACCAGTAATTTATATAGTATTGTTTATCAACTATACCTCAGTTTAAAAAATAATAAAGTATTAAGCACTCTGTGATTCAGTGCTTCTGTACATTTAATCCTTATCTTTCATAGTTTGAAAGCAACATGTAACTGCTATAGATATTTTAATTTACAAATTGATTATATATATAGTATGTATGTGTGTATATATATATACACACACACACACATACATAACCCAACCTACATATATATGGGCATACATGTGATATTTATATTATTAAAGGTCAAAAGAAACAACTGGATCTCAGCTGAACTTATCACTTTGCTAATAGTGACAATGGCAATAGAACTTCTCATGGAGCAACCTACACACCAATGATATTTCATTTTGACAACTGGAATCATAAAACTTCAATTTTAAATAATAAATCAATTGTTGACATTTTACCTAAATCAATACTCTTCTCATTTCAAAGAAAAAATGAATACTCCTTTAAATGAAATTAAATAATTTATTGCTTAAATAGACGAGCAACAATAAAAAAGAAATGTCGAAATTGCTATATTTTATAATTACCCTTATTTATTATGTCCTTATATTTCTGACCAAGTTTTCTAATTTCATTAGATTCTGATTTTCAAATTTCATTGTAGGAAATGTATTGCTTCCATGTACTTATTTTTAAAAATTCAATACATTTGAACTGCTTTATTTTTTCTTTGCCAAAATTTTAGACTAATTGGAGTGCAGTTTAGACATTCATAAGTTATATTTCATGCAAAATGTGATTCAGTCAGGTAGCATTACAGCAGTCATATTTATAATGTTAAGCATTTAAATTTTTATATTTTATGTTTTAAAGGGACAGGTATATCTTGAAATACATATTTAATACTTTTTGCCCATAGCGTTGCTTCTAAAAACATGTTTCCTATAAATGAAAAGCATATTGAATTTACCAGAAAATTTCATTCATAAAATGTAGACTGCTGACATTTTTATGCATCAAATATTTTATGTACCTATCTGACATACTGACAGACATAGGATGGTGATCTATGACTAGACTTTAATTTAAAATTTCTATCCTGCTTCATTATTTTAATTACAAAAGTGCATGTCATGTTTGGCACATAAAGACGTTGGTAATCTAGTCCTACCTCAACCTCAGGCCACTTTCAATCTCACACTCTTGAGGTAACCAAGAACAGCTTTCCACAAGGTACCATATCCTTTTAGGGAAAACAATGGTATATTTCATGTTAATTAAAATAATGGTTCATAAAGTTGAATAATGGTTGACGTGACCAATTATCACCATAAAGTAGGTGCTAAACCTAATTTTACACACTCCTGCAAAATGACTCAATCTTAATCTATCAGAGTTTTGCTTTTTAAGTTCAAAGTTTCCTAATTATCTTAGAATCTTGGACGTTTTAAGCTAAAAGGGGCCTTTTCAGCTCATCTTGCCCATCCTCTCACTTTTAAGCAGGATAACACTTAGATCAGCCAATGTAGATTAAACATGAGTTTTTGGTGTGGCTTTTTTCTTTGTTTGTTTTTTTTGTTTTGTTTTGTTTTGAAGACTCTAGCTAAAAGATTCCACAATCAGTCTCACTATACTCAGGGGTGATTCCACCAACTCAAGTCAGACAATGATTCTCAATAGAGTTCCCAAATATTTCTATTACATAATACAATTTGTATTTTTTTTTTTTAACTTTCTCAACATCCAGAGGAGGTAGCAGTAACTGTAATAATAGAAAGCTTGCATTTCAGTAGGGCTGACACTCAAAATATTTAACAAACAGTGTGGCATGGACAGTGAGCAGACAAAACGAATACTAGAAGATCCATAAAAAAGGAGGACAGGGCTTCCCTGGTGGCGCAGTGGTTGAGCATCTGCCTGCCAATGCAGGGGACATTGGTTCGAGCCCTTGTCTAGGAAGATCCCACATGCTGCGGAGCAACGAGGCCCGTAAGCCACAACTACTGAGCCTGTGCGTCTGGAACCTGTGCTCCGCAACAAGAGAGGGCACGATAGTGAGAGGCCCGCGCACCGTGATGAAGAGTGGCCTCCGCTTGCCGCAACTAGAGAAAGCGCTAGCACAGAAACGAAGACCCAACATAGCAATCAATCAATCAATCAATCAATCAATCTTTAAAAAAAAAAGAAGGACAATAAACAAACTGTATAGCCTTGCTCTTTTTGCAAGTATCTCTATAGGCATAGCAGCTTCTATGGAAGACTTTGACTAAAACTCTGCATTAGCAGAAACATTTGCAAGTGGTAGAAATCATACCTGAAACAAGCAAAGATCGATTTTTATTGACTTATAAGTCCTGGAATAGTACTAGTTTCACACACAACTAGATTTAAGGATCACCTAGTGTCTTCAGGACTCAGTCTTTCTCACTCTCTTTCCAAGTCTTGCCCACTTCTGTGTTGGATTCATGCTCAGACAGCATACTTACAAAGTGGTAGGCATCATCTCACCTCATTTTCACTGTAGATACCCCTGACTTTGTAGGTTCTAGGCAAAGAATGCCCAAACGTTGGTTTTCATTAGAAAAGTATTATGGGGCTTATTTAAAATGCCTATTCCAAGGTTCCATAGAGATTTGGGGTCACTAGATCTTGGGGGAGACTCAGGAATCTGAAATTGCAACACACATTCCAGGTTCCTCCGACGTAAATAGATTCTTATTCCTCTAGAAATAGGCTTTGGCTTATGCTACACATATAGTGCTATTTCTACAGTGGTAGCTTCACACTTTTTTAAAGTAGTATCATTTTTTTAAGCGAAATCTTTGTGGAATTCCAATATATTATAAAGAGAAATGCAAAGTCTCATTGTTTGTATATTGTACCTACCAATACATTAAAAGGGACATTTATGACCATTAGAACTGAAGTTTGGAATCACAAGATAAGTTAGAAATATCTAAATTGAAAATCTTTCCTCTTTCAATGAAAAAACAGGTGGAATAATGTCACAAGATTGCCCCAAAGTGACACAGTGAGCTAACTGTCAGAAGAGGATCTCAAGTCCATTCAGTTAACTCCTAGTTTGCCCATCTTCTCATTTCTCATGATGCATAAATGCCCTCCATATATTTTTTACTGGCTCTTAAGAAAATAGATCAGCAAGCAAATATTTACATTCAGTCTGCCCACTTTTCCTTTTCAAATTATGAATTACATGGTATGAACAAGTCAAGCCAAAGGCCTGTTCTCAGTAGAGGGAAGAGAGACAATATACAAGCGAATAAATAAATAGGGTAACGGAGGACTATCATCAGGTTTGTGGGGGCAAACAAGGTGATGTGTTAAGAGGATAACTGAGGACAGGGGATATTTAAATAAACTTAATTTTAGTTTACTGTCTCCTCAACTTGATAGGAAGCTCATTGATAACAAAGACCAGAACACGTTTACCTGTTTTTCTTACCTCTGTCATGAATATAAGAAATGTGTAGAAATATTTGTTCAATTTTTCCCTATAGAAAACTGTTTTGCTCATAGTAATCAGTATACTGATGAGAATTTGACATTTTATATAAGCATGTAATATATAATTATAATATGTTGATTTTTATAATGAATTTAATGAATTTAGTGAATTTAATTAACTTGCTGTGTCTACACAGAATTCAAATTTGAACCAACACTATTAAACACTATTACATATAGGTCTCTCAAAGAACAGAAATTATTTAATTGATGACAATCACCCTTGTTTCATAGATTGAAAGCCTTAAGTAATTAAGTCAGTGGTGAAAATAAAACTCCTGAATTTCTCCATTGTCCTTTTTAGAAAGATCCAAATTATCTGGAAAGCACTGCAGTTTTAAACACCAAGTAAGTATAATGTAAATTTTCTCATAAAACCACCACAGGGTTAGACAAATTGACAATATTGAATATATATTTAATATATGAATTATGTGATGAAAGTAAATCTGAGAGGCTAGTCAGGAAGACTGTCATAAGACAGACTGCTAAAAATAGTTATTTTTCTTTTCATGAGCAAAAAAAAAAAAAATGATAAAGTTTGATGGTAAGAAAATCTTGGATCAACTGTCCTACCATACAATTTTACTATCAAAAGTGTCATGAAGATATTGCCCACAAAATTTATTCCTGGGCACATTGAAAGAGTAAGGACATTCATATGCTTCAGGGATTAAATCTATCAGTCCAAGGGTGCATGAATAATATGTGAATCATTCTGTTGATGATGAAGGAGGTAGTGATTGTTGGTATTCACACCTTTTTTAAATCATGTGCTGACATTAAAATAAGTGTATTTTCTCTTTTAAGTTTTTCTGCTTGAGACATTGCTCACGAGGGGAAAAAGCTGAATTGTTCTCTTAAAAGAAAACATACACTCAGTTAAAACTGAAAGTATATTTGAAATATAAGTTCCTTTTCAAATTTAAAATAATTTTCTTTCAGCTCTCAGAACACAAGAAAAGATGATGGATTCATTGCATACCATGAATATGCAAGTTGAAACTCCAAGAAAATGGTGTAACATTTTAAAAGGTGAAATTAAAAAGTTATTATTGATTTTGTAGTGCTTCTTTACAGTTTTCGTAAATTCCTGCTATTGCTCCAGCTATAGTGACATACTTTCTTCAAAAAGGTTATTATGTATAATACATGGAAATATATGCCATGTGTTTTTAGTGTATATAGTGCTTTGGCCACGGAAGATTAACTTGTCTTTAAGATACTGATATTCTTGTTGAGGAGACAAGACTAACATCCATCAATAAATAGAGAAAAATAAAAAGTATATGACAAAATGCTAAAACATGTGGTACACAGACTGTAGGTAACCTAATACTTGAGAGAAGACTGTTAAATGTTGGATTAGTCAGAGGGTTATTCAAGCCTGGAGAGGCTTCCTTCATATGTCACTATGAGTCTACACTTGCCACCTGAGTCAAGTTGGGCAAGTTATTCTACTTCTCTGGGCTTTCGTTGCTTATCCTCTTGAAGATATAAAATAATGCCTATATCAGAGATTTTATTATAAGGAGTAAGTAAATTGGTATAAATTGGAGTGTGCACTCTACATACTTCCATGATGATGAAGATGTTGGTAGCAGAGTTTACTTAAGTAGTGAATGGTGGAACATAGAAAGAATAGGGGCAGAATGGGCAGTAGAGAGTTAAGAAGATGATGAAATATTTTAAATATTTATTACCAAGAAAAAAATTGGACTTGGTAAAGTAGAAACTGGAAGGTATCAAAGTCCAACACAGGTGGGTTTAACTCTTGACTCTCACAATTAATTATCAGTGTGTTTTCAAGCCTTGCCCTTCCTCTATTTTCTCATCATGGAATTCAAGTGGCCAAGACAGACCACTTTAAATTTTATTGATAATATGATCACAGGTGCATTTTTAATTATCTTCCACATTGCTTTCCCCGTCAACTGTCACTAGTAATTTCATACAACAAGCATGTTGCCCTTATGACATTAGAGAATACAATTTAGAATCATTTAGGATAGGAATACAAATATCAGAAATAGTTTGAAGATCGTATGAAAAAACAGCAAACATATCTGTTGTATTCAGCAAGCTTGATTTATCCATTAGGCTCACAGTCTACAAACATTTAATGTCCCACAAAATGTTTTATTTCTTCTAGAATCAGAAGAAAAAGGAACATAATAATAATCAATATATAATAATAATCCAGCGTGGATTATATTCTTTTTTTTATACAATTACAGTCATAAATGTAGTTTTTAGTTTTTTTTTTTTTTAATGGAGAAAGTGATCCATGAAGGCAAAAGTCGTAATGTGGTCTGTTGTTCAGTTCTGTTTGGCTCACTTTATACCTAGTATAAGGTATAAAGGACAGGCTAAGAGAAGCAAACAGAGTTTGAGCTCTGACCCAACCATACCTGAAACCAGCACTGCCCTTATAGTTATGTGAAAACATACTTTTCATTGTTTAATCCAATTTTCATTGTGTTTTCTGCAACCCAAAGGATCCTAATAGACACAACTAATATTCATAAATAAAGTCTGCTTTAATTATCACAAATATAATTCAACATTTCACTTTCATCATAACAGAAATGTCTTAGTCAACATTTTCATGCAATTAAATACTTAAAGAATAAAAACCAACAAACAAAAATAGCTGTGTACAATAAAAGTAAAGCTTACAAAACCATGACCCTAGGGGCCCAGGTTCAAAGAGGTTTTACATTAAAATTACTCAGCTTAAATAGTTATTTCAAGCTTTACTCACTTTTTCCACAAATATATAAGTGTGTCCAAATACATGATAAACAGAAAATCTTCTAAAAATTCCATATGCATCCCTATCTGGTAGCACCTCAAATCTCCCAAGAGGATCTCACTTTTGCCAACCTGTCTACACCGTCTTGGTCTCTTCCTCACCTCTGTTCTCAATACCACATTAGCGCCAGACAGCACACACATGTGACCCTAGCAGCTCCCCAGAGACAGTTCTTTGGAGAATTTGCAGCATTTTTCTCCTTCATTGTCCAAATATTTGAGTAAAGGTAAGGCTGCTATAGGGAAGAGGAAAGCCCAAGAAGCACTGCGAGTAAATGCACTGTAGCCGGTACAAAGTAAAAACAGGATCAAAGTTCAAGTATTTATTGCCCAGTCTCTTCTCCTGAGGACATTGGCTACAATTATTAAATGATAATAGTTCCAGTCAGGGCTTAAATAGCACATCTGTATTTCTTAACATATGTTTCTTTCTAAATAGAAATAACAAATATCTATGTAAGATAATTAAGACTACAAAGAAAAAAATGAGGGCTGTTCTTTAGGATAACATTTTGTTTTGTTCTATATTTTACTGGAATGATTTAACTAGGAGTACCACAATCATGCATAAGAAATTCCCAAACATCTACTTTGCAAGGAAGTTTAACTGTCAAATGTCTTTGACATTAGGACCCTACTTTCTTAAATGGTTTCTTAAGTCAGTGAAATAATTGGCAAACTGCATATTTACAAGTTGATTTTTCTTCTTTACTTAAAAGATGATTTTAAAATCTTCCATGGTAAGGAAAAAAATCAGCAATCACTCAGTATAACTAAATGCTTTCTAGCATATCAATATCTAACAGTAAGATCTATCCTCTAAAAGCACTGTGGCATAATAAATCCTTCTTTGTCTTAGAATTCATGCAGAGAACATGACAGCAGAGAGAGTTGGCCAAGACAGACCACTTTAATTTTTATTGATAATATGATCACAGGTGCATTTTTAATTATCTCACCACATTGCTTTCCCCATCGACTGTCACTAGTAATTTCAGACAGCGAGCGTGTTGCCCTTATGACATTACAGAATACAGTTTTAGAGTCATTTAGGTTGCTTGTAGATTGACAAGTGGCCTCACCATTCGTGAGAATACAACAAAGAGAGTCAATGGACTTAGAAAATTAGATGCCAATCATCTTTGTAACCTAGAGGTGAGGAGTAGCATGCGTAAGGTAATCAAGAATATGGAAGTTTGCAGCATTAGTTTAATGGCTAAAATCACTGTAGTCTAAGGACAATTTAGGCAAAGGAAGCAACTTATTGGTATTGAGTGGGAGATGGGGAGAAAAACATGACATTTTGGTCTTTTCTTCTTTTTTTTTTTTTTTAATTTTTTAAATTTATTATTTATTTATTATTATTTTTTTATTTTTGGCTGTGTTGGGTCTTCGTTTCTGTGCGAGGGCTTTCTCCAGTTGCGGCGAGTGGGGGCCACTCTTCATCGCGCTGCGCGGGCCTCTCACTGTCGCGGCCTCTCTTGTTGCGGAGCACAGGCTCCAGACGCGCAGGCTCAGTAATTGTGGCTCACGGGCCCAGCCGCTCCGCGGCACGTGGGATCTTCCCAGACCAGGGCTCGAACCTATGTCCCCTGCATTGGCAGGCAGATTCTCAACCACTGCACCACCAGGGAAGCCCGGTCTTTTCTTCTTTAGAAGGCTTAGAGTATCCTCCTCAATAACTAGTACTTTCAGTGATAACTCCCAAGAATAGAGAAGATCCTGGATGCTCTGGACCCAAGGAATTAGTGACTCATTACCTAGGTTTATAGCATTACAGCAAAAGAAGAGAATAATGTTTATTTTTTAATCACGTTACTGTCTGTGAAGATTTGCCTTCTATTTGGTGTATAAGAAACCACCCACTTTCTCTGAGGTTAAAAAACAAAAAACACTAAAACCCTTTTGTATTTTACTATATTTATGTTGTATTTTTAAAATAACATATTTTTAAAGTGTTATATTTTGTAAAGGCCCTAGTTCTAGGTCTTCTGTGTTAAACACATAAATTGTAGTCTTTACTATGTTCTGTGGCTGACTAATATTTCTAACTCTTTTTAAAACTAATGAAAAACTACACTTTTTTATAAGAATGAAGAAGAGTATTTAAGCATTAGAATAATGGATTAAGAAAAGTCTAATTTAAACAACCAAAACAATTAATAAGAAAATGAAATTTTTAAATGTGTCATCCTCATATAATAGAATACTATGGGGCAAAATAAAAAGCACCAGCTTACTGGTAGATACGTTAACCTGATGAATCTCAAAAACTTCACGTTGAATGAAAGAAGCCAGTCACAAAATTGTATACACTGTATGTACGTTCTGTACATATGTACACACAGTTATATGAAGTTTAAGAAGAGACAAAATCAAATCACAGTGATAGGATCAGCACAGCAGTTATCTCAGGAAAGGGGGTGGGGTATTTTAGAGAAGGAAGACAAAATAACTCTCTTGGCATATGGAAATGTAATATATCTTAATCTGGGTTGGGGGTTCATGGATGTGTACAAATGTAAAATTTTTTAAAGCTGTATACTTAAGATTCATGCATTTTGCTGAATGTAGGTCATACTTCAATTACTAAACAGCAGAATTAACTTTCTGCTATGGTTAACACTGGCTAACATTCATTCAGCACCTGTAGGCATTATTTCCTTTAATCCTCACAGCAACCCTATGATAGAGACACTGCTATTAGTCCCGTTTTTAGATGAGAAAAAAGGTACAAGAAGGTAAACAAGGCACAAGAAGATAGGAAACTTCCCAAGCTTACTTAGCTATTATATTGTGGAACTAAGATCAGAACTCGCTCTGGTCCCAGAGTCCACAGTCTTGAGCACCAAACTATACAGTTTCTCCCTATCAGGTCCCAATAGATCTGGTTTTAATTTGCAGAGGAGCTTCATGTAATAGAAGACAACAAGGTTGTACAGAGAAAGCGAGTCATTAGAAGCATCAAAGCAATGGAAATGGAAAGCAAAAAGTATGAGTCACTGGGTTTCTGGGCTTTAACTCATTTTCAGTTTATGAATTATACATATGGACGTGTAATGCTTTTAACTGTAAATATCACATTGTTCCCCAAAGTGTATGCAAGATAAGCTGTTTGCCTGTTGCAGTTTTTCAAAGATAAATGGATGTTAAAATGTGTCAAATAGCTGTTGTTTCAGGACTTCTCTCCTCACATTAAAAATAATCTGTACTACGTTATCAGAACACTTCTACATGCCCTGAAAACAAATAGGATAGGTACAAAAAATGAAGGATAATCCATTATCATAGACAATCTCTCAGCATGATTTACCAAGTAGTAGAATAAGTGTTAGAGCCCGAAAATATACATTTTATATTTCAGGGTACAAAATTTACTAAAATTCAGAGAAAATATTTTTGAATAAAAAATGGTATACACAAGTGCAGCTAGTTAAATAATTATGAACAAATTACCCCCAGATTTATTTGTACCATTCTTAAATGTGTTAAATGCTTGGCCTTTAGGTTAAATTCATGACTAACCTTGCTTCTTTCAGTGGGCACTCCTTGGGATTCATGTACGCAAAATAGCTGAAACTGACTCTTTCAGTTCATTCTCTTCTTAATTTTGAGCACTTTGATTAGAGCATGGCTTATTCTCAATCTTTTCACTCTGAAGTATCAATTTTTTAGCCTATATTTATATAGCGTTCACTCCGTTTCCCTCCAACTTCCAAATTCTTTGGTTACTACGCAGATAATCTGGTTTCTTACTTAACAAAAATGATAAAGAATTTGCTCAATTTTATGCCATAATTCCACAAAATTCCATGCCTCTTCCCCCATCATTTTCTTCTTTCTCCCTCTAAAGTGATGCCATTCTGGTACAAGATTTATTCCTCCAACTTTACTCTGGACCTATCCGATCACTGCCTGTCCCTCTCACTCAATGGATTAGTACCAATTTGCTATTCTAGATGCCCCACTTCCCTTTCTCGACAGGCTCCTTCCCAGCAGCATCTATAACTGCCCAAACCGCTCCTATGTTTCAAACCTCCCTTGTATTAAATTTTCTGTATGGCCTCTACCCTCTCATTTTGCTTTCCTTTTACAGAAATCCTTCTTGCATACGTTGTCAACATTTCTTATCTTCACACCCTCAAACAAAAATCTATTGTCAGTCTCCTGCAGTCTCTTCTTCCACCCCATGACGTCACTGGCAATACTATTTTCTAGGCACCAATATTCTCGTTACTGCTTCTGATGGATATTTTTCATGTCTTATCTTTCTGAGTTTCAGTGTTATTTGGTGCTTGTGAACAACTTCCACCTAGAAATTTTCCCCTTGGTTTTAGACATAATACACTCCCCTGGATTTTCTCCTGCATCTCTAGAGGTGCCTTCTTAGGTTTTCCTCTCTCTTTATTTTTTTGCTTCCTCCTCCTCAAATGTTCAGTTTTTAATTGTTTGTATCTCTGTTGTAAGCTTCAGAGTCATATCTCCATCTGCCATCAGGCTATCTCAGCTTTGGAATACAACTTAATCTGGATAACTTCCACTTATCCTCAGACCTCAGATTAAATATGGTTTCTTCCAAAAGGCATTCTCTGAGTACAGATTACACATCCCTCATAAACTCTCTTAAAATGTAGTATTTCCCCTCTTACAACACTTAACATATTGTATTGTAATTGCATGTTCTTTTGTCTGTATCTGCCATTTTTCTCTCCAGCTCCATAAAAGTATGGACCATGCCTGCTTTTCTTTTCCAGATGTATCTCCCACACTCATCACAGTGCCTTGCAAATGGAAGGTACTCAAAATGTCAAAAGGCATTTGCCTTTTCTGGTACCAGTATCATATCATCCTCAGTATTATAGTTTAATAATAAAATAGAATGAATGATGGCTGCTTTGCCCTAATCAAAAAGTATTTTAGTTTTTCATTTATGTTCCCAAATTTGCTTTCAGATAAAATTTCCAAGACAATTAACCAAACCCATTGAGATTTTGACTGGAAATTCACTGTATCTATAAACTAACTTAGAGCAATTAACACCTTCAAGATACAGTATTTAGTTTTCCCATTCAAGATTGTGTCTTTATATTAATCTATAACTTATATGTCAGAGTAAGTATAATGTGACTTTCTTTACATATGTCCCACTCATTCCTTATTAATATTCTTAAGCATTTTATGAGCTTTGTTATTATTATAAAAGGGGTTTTTCATTATATTTACCAGTGAGACACTTTGATTGTTTGTATAGATGTGATGCGGCTTAGTGTTTAAGAACACAGGCTCAGAGCTAAACTTCCTGGACTTAAATCTAAGCTCCTCTACTTACAAACTTTAAGACTTTAAGCAAAAAAAAAAAAAAAAAAAGACTGGGTTAGGCTTTTTTTTTTTTTTTCCGTAAAATGATACCTAACATAGGATTTTTATAAGAATTAAATTAATCAACGCATGGAAAGGGCTTAGAATATTGCCAGATATATAGGCAAGTGTTCAATAACGCTGAGGATTATGAACCAGTAGCTTTGCTCAATATTGATATACATTCACCCAAAAAACTGAATTAAATTCATAATCTTAATTATTCTATAATTAAAATGAGTACTCTCAAACAAATACTATTTTCACTGATTTAGGAGGGAACAGTTGTCCATGTGTCAACTCAGTAGACAACTGATAGAAGTTGTTTCTAAAAAAAGGGTAGAAATATTGTCTAATTTATTAACACGTAATCACCATTTTATGTCTTATTTCCCAGATCCTAAGACATGCACACACACACATACACATACACACTTACTCATTCACTCACATTGCAATGATCATTATCTGGAATAATGGAAGCTTAAGGGGTCTGATTGCTTGAGTTTCTTATCTTTTTCATAATGGCATAGAATTTGTCTGGGACCCAGTTTTATTATCTGCCAACTGGATATAACAATCCCTCCTTGCTTTAGTGTGGTTAAAACACATGATATGAACAACTTAGCATAGCACAAAGCACACAGCCAGATCCCAATATATGTACTTTTATATTGTGGTAGCAATAAAGTTCATCCAAAGAGTGGCAGCATGATGGAGTGAGAACACTGGAACGGGCACCATCTCGGCTCTGTCAGATACTAACTTTGCCTTTCGGTCAGAAACTCCACATATCAGGGTATCAGTTTTCCCATGTGTAAACTGGGCAGGTTAATTTCAATGATTTCGCAAGTCTCTTTCAGTACCAACATTTCGGATTTCTACAGAATGAAGAACATCTACTGTTGGCCTACAATAATAGTTTGTTTTGCACATTGGAAGGAATCTTTAAGTGTTTTTACTGGAGTCCATGAAAGAATCAAGACAGAGTTTACTTACTGAGGAAAATTTAGTCTTCTAGCTCCTTCCTTGGAGCAGTGCCTATCTTTGTTCAGTTATTTTAGCGGTACAGTTCTAGGATTTCAAATTAAAAATAAAAGTAGGCTACTGGGGTTGCATTCCACAAGAATAGAAGTGATTTTACTGCTAAAGAGCCTTCCTGTATTTTGCAATCTTGTAAACCAAGTAAGAATGTTGACATAAATGATGTATTGCACTAGTATAGACTTCACAGATAGAGCTGTGACTTCTAAAGATCCAGAAAGATAAAAAGTAAATCTGTCCTGTAATTTAAATCCAGGTTACAAACTAGGACTCAACCTGGGATTTAGTGTAGATTTGATAAATTATCATATCTCAGCTCAGGGAACTTTCTCCAGAGCCTTTCACTCTCACTTCATTGACATTTCCGTAAACAGTATTTAAGAATTGGATATGAAATTCTCCTCATTTGGCCTTTAGTGGCAGGCAGATTTATGGGGAGAAAAAAGAAAAACTTAAAACAATAAATACAGTATAAAGGGAAATTACCTTGAGGTTGCAGAATTTTCAATAAATATTTACTTGGACAAATTTAAATATCCCATTAGGGTTATCATTCAGGAACACTATGCCACTGATTCGAGCAATAAGATGTTACACAAATAGAATAATGAATATGGGTGCACTAAAACGTAGTGAGTAATTATAAGATAGGAAATTGCCGTTGTGGTAAATACAGAATGATTAGACAATTAGAACATATCTGTTTGCTTCATTTCAAAGTGTCCTTTATAAAGAAAATTAAAACAATACTTTCAGTTCCATAAACACTTTTTTAAAACAGCTTATGCTTATAGTCTGTATCACTCTCTCTGTCAATTGTTTCCCTGTGAACTCAAAAAGAATAGGTATTGTCATTTAAGATTTGGGAAACAGAGCTAAATTCTTTCTCAAGGCAACTTAGTAAATCAATAATGAGCACAGACTAGAAGAAAAATCCTATTGTTTCTCTTCTGTGATAACCATGGCACTCAGCTACTAGAGTACTTCACATATTTCTCATCATGCTGACAAAACCACTGTGATGTAATCAAGACAGATGACAGTATTCCCTTCTCAGTGGATGAAGAAACAGTTCTAAAAACTGAATAACCTGCTTAAATTTGAGTACACCGTAAGCAGCAATAGGAGATCATGAATTCCGACTTCTGGTTCTATGAACTTTTTACTATACCACTCTATCTTTTATGCTATCAGACAAACATTTTAAAATACTATATAAGTTAAATTCTATTTCATCTGGGCTTCCCTGGTGGTGCAGTGGTTGAGAATCTGCCCGCCAATGCAGGGGACACGGGTTCGAGCCCTGGTCTGGGAGGATCCCACATGCCGTGGAGCAACTAGGCCCATGAGCCACAATTACTGAGCCTGCGCGTCTGCAGCCTGTGCTCCGCAGCAGGGGAGGCCGCGATAGTGAGAGGCCCGCGCACCGTGATGAAGAGTGGCCCCCACTTGCCGCAACTGGAGAAAGCTCTCGCACAGAAGCGAAGACCCAACACAGCCATAAATAATAAATAAATAAATAAATAAATAAAATTAAAAAAAAAATTCTATTTCATCTAATGGAAATCTTTTGTTGTTAGAATCTTGACTTAATAATACCACACTTTTTTGAGTTGGGTTGGTATGTATTAAAAAAATCATCTTCAAACATCTAAAATTAAGACGAATTTTGGAGTGAGATTGGCTTGTTTCAAATGCTTCTCTTAAGTACCGTTTTAAGTATCAGCAAATCAGACTGGGGTGTGGAAAAACATTGTATGAGCAGTCACTCAGAAAAATAGCTCTGCCTTTTTCAGAGTATAGGACCTTCCTCTTTCAAGAGTCCTGAAAGAATATATTTAAACAAAAACACTAACACAGACAGTGCTAATACACTCTAGTGTACAGAACTCCCCAATGAAAAACGATGCACAATTTACTTCTTTCATTTGACACTATCTCATAAATAAAAGAGGGTAATGAATTATAGTTTGTAAACACTAGAGCCAAATAACTGCTGATTGCTAATAAACTGCAATGAAAATTTATCCATACCAAGCAGAAGTGATACTGCAGCAAAAAACATTTATGAGAGAATTGTACATTAAGAACAATTCTTGGCCTGTCCCTTGAATATTAATTCTTCTGTGAGCAGCTTTTGTTTAAAAGAAATATGCAAAATTATTGAGTTGCCCTTTAAAACCTGTCCAAAACTGACTTTTCCTCCTTTTCTCAGTTGCTTTCCCATTCCTGATATTTTTCAAGAAACTACCAAAAGGAGCTATTTTATGAAAAGAAATAAAACATTAAATACAACCATCTAAAATTAAAGTGTAACCTCTTCTTCCAGCCATAATAGAGAAAGTGATACTGGGCTTGCCCTGCTGGTGTAAACAACAATAAAAGTGTTGTTGTTCAATTCATATGAAGGAAATATTTCAGGCATTGGATAACAGTTCAGGACCATGATTTTTTTTTTTTTTTCAAACCTAAGTTTCTTTTTAAACTTAACTAATTAATTAATTTATTTTTGGCTGTGTTGGGTCTTCGTTTCTGTGCGAGGGCTTTCTCTAGTTGTGGCAAGTGGGGGCCACTCTTCATCGCGGTGCGCGGGCCTCTCATTATCGCGGCCTCTCTTGTTGCGGAGCACAGGCTCCAGACGCGCAGGCTCAGTAGTTGTGGCTCACGGGCCCAGTTGCTCCGCGGCATATGGGATCTTCCCAGACCAGGGCTCGAACCCGTGTCCCCTGCATTAGCAGGCAGATTCTCAACCACTGCGCCACAAGGGAAGCCCAGGACCATGATTTTTGAGGAAGAACAAAATGGGTATTTCATATTTCCTCGAATTTCTTCCTGGGAATGTTTTTCTGGCAGCGGTAGAGAGAGGTAGAGCCCCAGAACACAGCAGTGCCACCCAACTGAGAAGACAGATACTGGAGTTTGGTGCTGCTAATGTGAATGGATTTGGTCATCCAGAGTATTGAATCACAGAGTGCGCTGCAGATGGCACCACTTTAAGTTTGTGGGAGGGTTCACTATGGGTCCTTGTGCTGTAAGGAAATAAACAGACCTTTACCACAAGAAATACTAAAGCAAGTTTTGGCAATATTCCAGACAGAGGTGTGGGTTTATAACATCTATATTTATGTGAGTAAATATGGAAGATTATTTTTTCTCTTTAAAAGACAAATGATTGTTTAAAGCAAAAATAATAAAGCTGTTTTTTGAGGGTTATAACAGTTGTAGAATTAAAACATTTGACCACAGCATAAGGGATGGTGGTAAATGGATTGTTACTGTTTTGTGGTACCTACGTTTTATGTAAAATTTTTCAGTATTTAATTCTAATTATGCATTGATAAATTAAGGATATATATCATAATCTCTAGAGCAGCCATTTGCAAACTACAAAAAACCAAAAGACTGGCTAAAAAGCTAGTTAAAAAATTCGTTACTAAAAGATATTCAATTGACCAATCCAACGTAAGAGAGGAAAAACAGAGAAACAAATAATTGAAGGGACAAAAAATAATAAATAGCAAGGTAAAAAGTTTAAATCTAATCATGTGAGTACTTAACATAAAATATGAGTGAATTAAGCATTTCCCATAAAAGCCATAGATTGTCAAATCAGACAAACAGGTATCACTCAAATCAATTGTCTTAACAAGATAACATCTTAAATGTAAAACCACAGATAGATGGAGAGTAAAAGACTGCACAAAGATATTCCATGTGAACAGTAAGTAGACTCTGAAAAAGTAGCCTTCAAAACAAGGATCATTACCAAAGATAAAAGAGAAAAATTTACTAATGATGAAAGTTCAATTCATCAGGAAGACATAACAATTGCAGAAAATGGCCAGATTAAAGTGAGAAATAGACAATTCCTCAACAGTAGAGATTTTAGCTTTTTCTCAGCATTTGTGAAACAACTAGCCCCTCAAAAATTCCGTAAATATATAAATGATTTTGATAATTGATGTGTATAGAATATTATGCTCAACAGTTGAACATGAAATATTCAGCAAAATAGGCTACACATCCTGGGTAATAAAATAAAACTCAACACCTTACAGAAGATTAAATCTTATGGAATATTTCCTGACCACACCCTAACTAAATTACAAATAAGTAAAAACAAGAAATCAGACAAGACGTAAATATTTGGAAATGAAACAACATAATTCTAAATAACCTATGACTCAGAGAAGAAATCTCAAAGAAAATTAGAAATATTACACAGTAGAAAAAAAAGCACAGAAAATTTGGTAGGATGCCTCTGAAGCAGTAAGTTAGAGGGAATAACAGGAAATCTTATGTGTTACTGTTGGGAGTATAAAACAACTCCTTTGAGTAACTATTTGGCACTTTCTTATGAAGTTAGACATTCACTGACTATATGACTCAGTAATTCCACAAGTAGATCTTTAACTGTGAGAAATAAAAACATATGTTCACTAAAAGAATTATATAAGAATGTTTATAGCAGCTTTATCCATACTAACCCAAATTGCAAACAGCCCAAATGTCCGTTTGCAGCAGGGTGGATAAACAACTTGCGGCATATTCATGTAATGCTGACTAAGAAAGGAGCAAATTGATGATATAGCAACATCCATGCATTGTAAAAACATTATGTCAAAGGAAAGACTCTACATGCAAAAGAATACATAATCTATGATTCCATTTATTCTGTCCTCTGGAGACTAGAACAGAGTTGCCTGTGATGGTGGGGACTGGGAAGGGGCTAAAGGAAACTTTCTGGGTGGTGGAAATATCCTATTGCTGATTGGGGGCTTGGGTATGCAGGTATATATATTTATTAAAATTCACTAAATTGTGTCCTAAGACCTTTGGATTTCACTGAATGTATTTTTTTGCATTTAAATAATCAAATACATAAATGAATGAAGTCAAAGAAGGGACTTGTGTGGCAGCTATTTTAAATACATCTTACCAAATTTATCATCTTCCCAATTTTTTTTTCCTGAAATTTACTCTTATTTTAGTTATATCTCTCTGTATTATTAGCACTGGAGTTTGTATAGACTGGTTTCACTTCCAGTATCTATGAAGAGAAGGTCCTTGGGTCCTCTTTTATTCTTATTATTAGAGATGTTAAGGCACACCACAGATGAGATATGTAGGTTATGCTGTGGTAAAAAGCTAACTCAAGATTTTCAGTGGTTTAATGCAACAAGATTTGTTTTTTACACTACACATCCCATACATGTCAAATGGGGGAGGGGTTGGTAGATTGTGCTCACACAGACATTCAAGGGCGTAGGCTCTGGAAACCTTCACCAACTTGTGAAGCTGTCTTATCAGCCTCTAGCCTCCAGGGTCACAGAAGGGAAGAAGAGTGTATGGAGAGCTCATAACTTGATCCAGAAATAACACATGCCATTTCGACCTAGAGCTCATGCATTCTAATTAGCTACATAACCCTAACATAACCACAAGGGAGACTGAGAAATGTTGAGGAGGATGTGGAAATTTGTTGAATGCTACCATCTCTGCCACAACGATCATGGCTAATTCAACTTCTATGGTAATTACCAGATAAGAAATCAATGGGGCTACAACAGCATCAAACCTAGGAATCCTGTGCAGGACTATGGTAGAGTTGAGAACTTAGGCAGAATATAGTCAAAGGCTTTTTCTAAAATTTACTAAGACACTCCTAAACCAATGAGCTTTTGCTTTTTTATCTGAGTTATTTTATTTTAAAATTTATGATCTATATTTATTAATTAAAATATGTGTTAAAATACCTTTGCCCAAGATAATGTTGCTCAAATCCGAATAAATTTGGATGTAAAGATTTCATTGCACTTCATAGATAATTCATATGCCTTGTGATGGCCAACAAGTCCCCTGCCTCCTCTATTCCAAATCCATCCTAAGTCATCTCCCAACACCCACTGATTGTGCTTCAGCAGCACTTTTTCATATCATGAAAGATTCCTCTCTGAAGCTCCAATGTATCTTTCCCTCTCAGGCTGGAAGTTTTTCCTCCAATGCCTAACCCTACATTTTCACACCGGTCTCCTCACCTTTCACCTGCTAATGTAAAGAACAACACTGTTCCTCTATCCTTCCACCCATACGCTCTCTTAAAAGCACCACCCATGATTATGAGGACAGGAACCAGGCTGTATTTGTTCTCAAGCACTGGCACATAGAGGACATACGTAGGCTCTTAAATGAATAGGTATAGTACACAAAACACATGGCTATCAAGGAATGAGGTACCATCAAAGAGTCAACTCAAGAATTTATCTCGATAAAAATACTACTCTGCCATTGCATAAAATAATTTAGAAAATTTAAAAAACTCTCACTGTATCCCTTATTATACTTGATCTTTATATAGTATCTTTTTGAAATAGGTAGATTAGCATAATTTTCTCCACTTTACATGTCAATAAACTAAACTCCTTAGAAGTTCTGTGAATTAATCTACATCACAGTACTAGACATTTATAAATTGTGACCATGACTGTTAGCTGCAAACCAAATCTGTTTCTTCTTTCGCTCTGGGTCCACACTTGACTTCATTTCAAAGCATCTGCATTGAGTGTGGTTCTGTTTCAGATTTCTAGAAAATGGAACGTGTGAGTAGGTGCAATGCTTCACTTCCAGGCTTAGTCCACTATACTCTCTCATGTGCTATCTTTTATCCTTTTTTCCTTCATCAAGCTTGGTACAAATAAGTGCAGGGACCTTGAAAACCATGAGATAAACTGTAGAAGGAGATTGAACCCCTAAGTAGCACCTGATGGACAGGTCTCCACCAATTAAGAGCATGCATTTCATCCTTTACATGACAAGAAATACATTTTTATTATGTTTAAGCCATTCTATATGTATTTCAGAGTTCATTGTTTAGAGTAGCTAGTGCAGCCCATTTTTTCAAGTTCCTTTTGATAGGTGGTTGTTGCCTTACTCTGGCATCTGAATGCATACTCACACAGGCACAGACACACACGCTCTATACAATATTGCAACTGTGGAAGACAGAGACTGTACCTTATGGAATCCTAGTGCAGGGATCACATTTGACCGAGGGTACCAGCTATTGTGCTGTGAAATCCATTGCTCGATTTGCTATGAGAACAAACCACTCATGGACTGCTCCTGGCCAATGATTGAATGCAACAGAGATTCTAAAAATGAAACACTCCTAGAAGATTCAGGACTCCTTTATTGACAGACTTAAGCTCAATGACTCCTTAGACTAGATGGCTGGCAGTCCAGGACACTTCTAAAGCCCTTCTTCTTCACCAGGGGTCAGACTTGTGTCACAGTCTGATGGCTTTTCTTAGCTTTTCTGACTTCCTATTTTCTTTCACATAGGTATCTCCCCTAAATAAATCTTTGCATGTTTAATCCTGTCTTGGCTTCCTCTCAGAAGACCTGGACTAGCAAAATGGCTTCATTCAAGGCTAGAACAGCTGTCCCTCATATACAATTAGTTATCAGTAGATTATTTCTTAGTCTCACTCTTTCTCAGCTCATTTTATATCATCACAGAATTTTTCAGTTATCTTAGTCTACTTTGGCATCATATTTTTTTCTCTTGCAAAAGTGGCTAGGATTTACTACTCGATATATAGTCTGAGCAGTTAGAACCCAGTGGTCAGAAGATACTCAACATCACTTCAAAATATTTGGAATTTCTGAAATAAATTTGATAACAATTACAGTATCAGAGAAATTTGTAGCTCTTATTATTTGATGTACCCAAACATTTCAAAAAACTTGTAGAAATGGTACAAGAAACAAGGGATACATCCCTTGTTAAGTCAATGGTCACATTCTGAATTCTATGATGGGTGGCAAGGTTTTATCTGGCTTGTTCCCACAAGAAATCATAATAAAAACAGAAAAATTATCCCAGAGAAATAATATTTTTTTCTTGCTCATCAAGTTAAAAATGTTTCTGAAAATGTGGTTTTAACTGTGATTGGCTTTCTAAATTTCCTTAGGATTCCAAAAGACAACTCATTTTTAGGAGAAACCTAACTACTTTTTCTTTCTAATATAGTTTTAGAACACAATTGACAACACTAAAGGGATAATTACCAACAATTATCAAACTCTTAAATCTGCAATATTTCCTCATCTCTAAGTAAGTAGTAGGGAATAAAATGTGAGAAAGGACAATCTTATAATTTAAGGATATAGGTCTGACTTTCTAGATTCAAGACATAAGACCTTAAAAGGTAAAAAACTAAGGGCTTAAATTCATGTAGAAATATTGTCTCTAAAGGCAAACTGGGCTAAAATTAACCTAGTCTTGCTATGCTTTTAAAACTGGCTTGAATAGATTTCAGATACTCTGTAGTATTTAGCCTACATACAGTTTTTAAAAATCACATGACAACCTACAGAAATGTCTCTATGTTTATAATAAATTGGTTTTATGCAACTTGTTTCCAAATTTTCTCATTGATACTGAAGATGAAAAGAGAAGATTGTATATTTAATTTGTAAAAGAAATATTTGAGTTTTTATCTTAAAGGGAGAACTTCAGGGAAGAAGAGCTTAGCTTATTGCATAGTTAAAACAGACTTTCATATGAAGCAGGATATCTTATTCCTTGGCGATTAGTTCCAGAGAGATGGGTCCCATCAATCTTTAGAGTCCTGCCTTTATGTTCTTCCAGCTGTATGATTCTAAGATTATGCCTTTAATATGGTCTCTTGATATGGAAGAAATAGGAAGGTTTTTTTTATTTAGATAATGTCTAGAAGATAATGGAAATGGCCTGGAGATGAATATATGAGACTGTCTCTAGATATCCTTTCTCCTCATATTCTCTTTTTTATATTACCCTTGGAATGCACAATTTGAGATGGCTTAGACTAACCTAGAAAGAAGCTGAGGAAATCCATACGTTTTAACAGAAAGACACATTAAGAAGTTATCTGGAATAAGAAAGTTGCATGGCTCTGGCTGTGACCTCATATACCAGTTGTTTGGAAGCATTTCTTAGTCAGATTCTGAGAAAGAATCAACCAGAAAAGTCATAGGGCCTAGGTGAGTTGAAACCAAGAATTATTAGCAAAGGGTGACAGTTGGAAAATAAATAATGATTATGTTTTAACACCATAGTAAACTGAGTAACCCAGTAATTCTACTTATAGAAGTTAAGGTATGTACTCAAAGATTATGCTGAAGTGTATTAGTGCTGTATATAATGATCCCAAAACGTTTAAATGACATGTATGCCCAATGACAGAGAGATAGCTGAACAAATTATGGTCCATTCAGATGACTGAATCTTAGGAAATCATTAAAAATGACATTTTTAAAGAATTAGAATGACATTAGGGAAATTATCATAATAAAATGTTAAGTGATAAAAAGTAGACTGACTGGCATTATAATACAAATTTTATAAAAGAAAAAGGCAAAGATGCACAACATCTATCCATTTTTTCTATGTATGCACACACACACACGCATACAAATGCAGAAACCTGCATTAATCTTATACTTTCTGAATTGTATACAATAAAAATGTAAAGCTCTATAATAAGAACAAAATATAATGGTATTTTGAAAGAAAAAATAATACTCAGCTAAAGATGGCTGGGAAAAGAAATCAGGATAAAACAAATTGTAAAAGGATTAGATTCCCCACCCCCCATGGAAAGGCAGAGAAAGTACTAAGATGATGATTAAGAAAGAAAATTAATGAATCCTTTATATTTCACAGAAATTCACTGCAACCAGTTTTGCAATGTACAGAGTTGTGAATTTAATTTTAAAAAGTATCTTTTCATCATTAGTAAAGGCAATTGGGTCATTTCTCCTGTAACAGTGAATGATGTAATTCTATTAATCTCTATAATCTTAGTGTATGTCCATCCTGAATGATCTAGATGTGGATCAAAAACTGTTTATAAAAATGTATTTTAGATATAGACACATTGTTCAGGTTGCTATGGTAACTATAATCCCAAGCGTGCCTTCCTAAACCAAAGTCTATTTGATTTTTGTCATTCTTGTTTAGGAGTGCTCCATACTCTGAGGAAATTTAAAACTCATTTGGAGAAGAAGAAATAAGCTATTAAAATCTAGATCCTTTATTATTGTATCTATAGCCTAATATTCTACACTACTGCATATTCAAAGCCGCAATATTTGCTTGATTAAATACTAATGTATTTTATGTGGTGCTCTAATAATTTATAAGGTTGCTCAGTACGCTCACCCTTCGGTATTTGTACCGGTACATGTAAGTGGTCTCTAGCTCTTGTTTTCTCTCTCTCTCACACACACCTGTACACCATACATACAGACATATTCTCAAACAAACAAACAGTCGTGTTTATGAAGACAATTTCTAAATTTGTGGTTTGGAACTCCATATATGAGCAGTTTGGAACATTCCTATATAAGTGGGGCCCTAGGGGCTCCTAGCATTGATGACCAAGAGGTAGGTAAGAAAGAAAAAGCTAGGTGTTAACACGGTTCTTCCCTATGGACCATTTCTTCTACTTTCCACTCTCACCAAATAATCTCTAATTAATAGAAATTATTTTTCTTGCATAATGAAAATAAATGAAATTAAATTCATGTACATTTCAGAGAAAAAAATAAAACCAATAAATCAGAATGGATTTTACTCCATATCAATCCCTCACATTCTACTTGCTAAACATGCCAATATTTAAACCTCACTGGGACTTGCCCAGTAGTCCAGTGGTTAATATTTTGCCTTCCAATACAGGGGTGTGGGTTCAATCCCTGGTTGGGGAGCTAAGATCCTACAAGCCTTGTGGCCAAAAAAACCAAAACAGAAGCAATATTGTAACAAATTCAATAAAGACTTTAAAAATGGTCCACATCAAAAAAAAAACCTTTAAAAAAAGTAAATAAAAAAATAAACCTCATCATCTCATATTTCTTAAATTCTTCACGACTCATCATTGCTTTCCAGGTAAACCCTATGTTTTATAAACTATCTCTTGATTCTTCTTCTCCTACCACATTTTTAGTCTACTCTGATCTCCAAAAAAATACTGTTACATATATTTTTTCAAGTCATTTTACTTGTGGATCCTTCTGCCTGGAACAACTTTCATCCATCACCAAGTTCCCCTGCTCTCACCTCCTTCCGTCTGCCTCCTTTCATCTCCTATTCTTCACGACCCAACAAGTTGTATCCACCTCTGTGAAACCTACCATGAATTACCCATCACTGAAAAGGCATTTTTCGGTGGCCCTCCTATGTACCCTCAAAGAATCTGAGTATCATCCTTTGTTGCATTTACCACAGTTTATTGAAATTACCCCTTTTACATATTTTCCTGTTCTACCAACTATTTCCCAGATTATTTGCCTGTTTGGTGTCAGATCTATTCTGTCCTTACTCTCTCTACTCCGTAGGGGGACTACATTTCCTAGGTTCCCTTACCACCTGGCTTCCTGAGAGGCACTGATAAGAGACTAGAAAGAAGAATAGACTGAAACCAGAAAATTTCTCTTTTATTCCTCCAGTGACCAGGTGTGTCTGTCAATTCCTGGTCTCCCCTGTGTCTCTATCCCCCATGAAATCACCTCTGCTTCCATGGTCCTACCTCTTGCTGGAAACACCTTCACACTGTTCCCCTAGAGGTAGAGTAGCTTCCTGTTTTCACTAATGCAGGTTGCCTCATTAACCCATTTGGCTTCTTCAGCTCTTTCATTTTATATCATGTTCTTAAAGTCCTTCTGCTGCAAATTCCTAGGATAATATCTCTTTTCCAGACTAGATCCTCAAAGATAAAAGTATAAACTTTTTGAAAGCAGAAGATGTCTTGTTCTTTTAGTTTTCTCAGCAATAGGCATGGTTATTAGTATATATTAGGTATCATTAAAAGTGTGTTGAGTTAAACTGTGTTTTATAAGGCATAAACTCCTGAATAGGAATATAAGTATTTAAGTTAAGAGGGATATTTTGTTGCATTGATATTTGAAGTGATAATAGTATCTGTCAAGGTATTTCCTTTTCATTTAAAAATATTCAGTCTCAAAAAGAATGCCCTCCTTAAATAAGTATTTGGTTCTTTATTTTTTAATGTTTTACTAGTGTTCTTTTTCTAGAAAAAACAACTGCCATCCATTCCTCCCCACTGGCTTTGTCCACCCATTTGAGCAGCCTCATCTGTGGTACCGTCTCTTCAGGCACAGTTAAGCATCCTTAAATTACCACTTCATTAAGCAATAAAATAAAATAGGGGCAAACAAGTATTTTTTTTCAATCTGAAAAACAAACTAAATGCCCTAATTTTTTTACTCATTTTACTTAATTGGCAAAAATGTCCCAGAGCAAAAAAAGATTTTAATCACTGCTTGGTCTTAATTTCTTTTTTCATTTTAATATTCTAATTAAAGATGGAGGATGAAAGCAGTAGGACCTCTGGGAGTCACTACAGATAGTAACATTTCTGCTAAAATTAATAAAGTGGAGTAAAATATCCAACCCAAACAAGGCTCTTAGAATAATAGAATCTATGAACAAAGGCCATGGTATATGCTTTTCAAAAGAAGTGTGTGTGCTTTGGAGATAGCTTTTTGTTTGGCTTTTTCTAAGGTTGGATTTGGCCTCATTCAATTAAAAAATCTCACGTTGTACATCCTGGAAAATATTTATGACGGTAATAGATGTGGATATTTTCCAAATACCCTCATCATCTACAGTATAGAGTAGATATGCTGGTCACTCCACAGGCCTTGACAAATTGGTAACACGCAATGCAAAGCTTTTAGTATGGAAAATAATCTGGTAACAGAGCTCCAATACAGCTGTTGCCTGGAAGCACATAGCTGATGAATCTAGGCCAAATATTCAGCTGCCAAGTGGCAAGATCATTTGTTGTGCATATAATGAATATCTAAGCTGATGGAAATTTTTAATACATTGGGTTTGCTTAACAAAAACAAAACAAAAAATAAAATTTGGTATAACGTTTTGATGATCAAGTGAAAGGAAAGCTACTTCTGAAAATTTACAGGTGTCAATAGTTAAACAAATGTATAAAATAGAGCAACAGTAACGACAAATCCCATGCTTTGCTTTCTTTAAATCAATGAGTTGAATTCTCATAAAGAAAAAAATAAGAAATTATATTCTCATATATTAAAAATTTCCCCAAATGTTTATTAAACTTTTAAACATATATTAATACTTTTAAATTTGCCATACTCTATAACTTAGGTAATTATATTCAATACAAGATCCATTTCATAATTTCAGACGTGTCTGTAATGTAGGTCAAATGTCCAAAGACGTCTGACATAAAGGCAAAGTTAGACCATTTCTAAACAACTTTAAAAGTTCCCCCAATGGTCAGCAATCAAATTTGATTCGGAGGACATAAAATTGTCATTCCCATTCTTCTTGCTCATCCTTCTCTATCAAACATATGGTACATAATCTAGAATATAGATCATAAATGTGACCTCCTTGAAACTCCCATTCAGGAGAACAGATCATGCCAAATTTTGGAAATAACTCAGTCTGGTTTCTACAGAGATGGGTGTTTTCTCTCATTGCATCTCACTAGAAGTTCAACAAGAGAAACTGCTGAGGACTTACTGAACTCATGATCTCTTTTATTCAAATAGGCCCAACAGTGTGTAGGAAAGACATAATTACATGATTAGCTATTGAAAACACAAGAGCCATCACTTCAATTAGTATGCAAGCTTCTTTCTGAGAGAATAAATGTAGAAATCAAATATGATTGGGCAAGGTGATTATTTCTAATTTTCTGGGTACATGGATGAAGGAGTAAAAGGTTACTTTGGAAAGCCTTCTTAGCAAAAACAACAACAACAACAAAAACCCCAACTTTTTAAAGAGATAAACTATTCCTCTGAAAAGGTAGAAGGTTTATCCTCTCATAAAGTGACCAAGACAGTTACTTTTTAGTAACTGCCACTATTTCTTTTAGCTTTTGGAGAACACCTAAGGTTTTTCAGTGCTAAAAATGCAATTTTGCTTTCCAATCGAAAATAATTAATAGCTATCTTATCTTATTAATCCCTTTTTGTCAAATGTATACAATGACAATAAAAATTGCTGCATCTTGTATTCATAGGAGATTCTTTCTTAAATTTTTAAATATTAGGAGATGTGTTAGCTTCCACTGTTCCTCCACCCCTGGAGATTACACAGCACTGTATTTGAGGTCACAGAGATAATTTAATTGTATCGTTCAAGAGGACCCAAATATCCATTCCAAGCCTAAACCTTGGGTTTCTGTGCTGTTTTTACAGTACAAGGCAGACCACTTGCTTTCTATGGTGAATAAAACTCAGTAATAATCACTTGTGATCATTATTAATGAGAAATATAAAAGATTTTCATGCATTCTTTCAGTGGTAATAACAATTCAGGGAATGATTTTTTTTTTCTTTTTGGCAAATAAAATTTTCCTTTTGGAATATAAATGTATTACTGACCAACACAACTACTGTTGACCTTTAATTAGTGATCTCATAAATCCTAGCCGATGGACTGACCTTCTAACCCACTAAAATAACATGACAGTATATGTCTGATTTATTTCCTATTAAACAGTATCAGTAAATGGCCAAGATATATAACTCTACATAAAATCCAATCAGGACTTCAAAGAACTATAAAACAAAGTGATGACATTTCCAGATAAAGATATGTAAGTGCTAAAGTATCTTACATAGTATGATGAATTAAATGTTCAGAGTTCCTACTGATACCTTAACCTTTCTTTTTCTTCCATGTTTTGCTAAATTGATTAGTTTCCTATACATCATGATTTACTTGACAATATTAAAACCACTAGAAAGATAAAAGAGATATTATTACTCAGTGTTTTTTGAGAAACAGATGGCTATATTATAAAACACGTGTTTCCTACATGTAATTTATTCTCATATATTAACATTTTGCTTTTTCTTAAAAATGTAAAAATTATTCACATATATTGCACTTAATCCCTAAGCACTCAGTAATACACAGTTAAAATATATATACAAAAAACAAACAAAACCAAACCAAAGATCTAGTAGACTTATTTCTGGGAGGTTAGGGTTTTTCCTGAAAATGTTACTACACCTCCTTCCCCCAATCTTTCCTGAAACACACAGACACATGCAGAACTGAAGTAAATAAACATGTTTATTGAACAGATAATACCAAAAGTCCATAGGACGGTATTCTCTACAATTAAGTTAAAGAAAAATGGGACATTACTTATAGTCAGACAAAGGGCAAAATAGACTTGCTCTTGCTCTTTTTAGGAGTTAATCTTCTCATGCCAGTTTCCATCAGAAATTGAAACCAAAAGAGAGTGTGGATGGATATTGAAGGCAGAAGACAGTAGAAACAAAGCCTTGCGGATAAAGGCTCATGTGATAGGAGTCAAGCTCTTACTAATTTCAGGCCACAAAAGAAGTTGTGGCCATCTACATTGCATAAACCAACCTCCTTACTTGGGAACTCTGTTTCTGTCAAGTCTATGTCTGTACTCAGCAACCCAAAGCCAGAAGTCGCTTGTATGTGTGCTTTGAACATGATGAAAAGGCTGCCGCCCCGCCACATTCCTCTTGGCCTTTTTTAGGTGACAGAAATTAGGATTCCATTTTGGATTAGGAAGGAGCTGTTCCTTTCTGGAATAAAAATTACCTCCAGGTGAGGGTGCTACACAAGCCTCATTAATACTTAAGCATGACTGAAGTTAACAGACTTGATTAGGTTGAAGACTAATGAGACCCATAACTGAAAAATTTTGATGGAATGCAAGCGATCTTGATGCACAGAAGTCCTGGATAGTTAGAATGACCTGGGAAGCTGTGTGTTTGGAGCTAGTGTCTAAAATACTAAACAGTAAGATGGAGATTAAGACAAAATACAAGTACTTGCAATCACACACACTGTGATTAAAATGCTTTTCAAGTATACAGAGAGGGTCAAAATTTAACACAGGGGAAAAATTTCTGCCATCTGAGAAGTTCTCAAGTGATAAATGTCCAAGTCAAAATTTCTAAGTCCCATTAACTTTCTTATATGCTGTTTTTAGAAGATATTGCCACACCATATTCTTAAGGAGAAATGAGATATAATTAGCTACTTCAATTTTCATTTTTCAACTGACACACAAAATTTAAAAATTAAGGCCCTCCTTAGTTCCTCACTGGTAAATTTCTCCCAGGACTAATCTGGTTCTCCTCCTCACGATCCATGTGAGTCCTATACTCTGAGGTTCCAGTGGCCTTTGCATCACCATAAGAAATGGGCCTACCATGCCCAGTTCCATCCCATTGGTGACATCCCAGTGAATTGTTTTGCCTCATACTTAATCAAACAGTTATTTGTAAACTGTCTAATAAACTTCTGGTTTGGGGACATTTTTATTTGCCTAAATCCTCATCAATAAAAGTGACCAGAACTGTTTCATCATTTGTTGCTTTCTGCTTCAACACTGCATTCATGAACTGGGTAATTCTTACCAAAGTCAGTCTAATCTGTTTTGCTGTCATGCAGAGAGCTGCTGAAATCCTTCCATTTCCACAGTCTCATTTAAGCAGTTTGGTGGGTTGTTTTTATTGTTTGTGGTGGACGGGTCAGTGTAAAAGCCTTTTCTAAACATATCAATCTTAACTGTACCTTCCGCTCCCATGAGTGGGTACGTCCTCACATTACACCATATTAACATTGCTTGCCTCCTCTGTTTAAGTATAATATCATGTCTAACTTTTCATTTGTTTAGAGCCTATATGGTTGAAAGTCTATGAGATTTTAAAAATACCTAGCTAATAAAACTGGTAAAATCCTGAAAAGCTGATCAAAGAAAAGAAAAAAATATATGTGCACCAATTCAAGTCACTTTTAATCTCAAGAGTGTACAGTGCCCCAGGCAGAGAATGAGGGTGACTAATTTCTAGTTTCCAGGCTGCTTTTCTCAGAGACAGACCTTTAAAATGCATTATGAGGAAGAAAAAAAATCTGTATGCACAAACTTGTTCTATATACCACCATATATAAGAGAATGGTGGAGACAAAAAAGTGTCCTTCTCTTGGAAAGGTTGTGAAATGAATTTTATATAGTCTACAAATACAATTAGAAAATAAAGAAAAAAATGAAGAACTACATGAGGAGACAGTAAATCTTAAAAACGATAATACTAAGTAAAATTATATCTATACTGGGTAGCAATTACATATACAGTCACACACATTTATCAAGGACTGATAGAAAACATGAAAAAGTTTGATGTTCTAGAGTGGTCAGATAAGGATGATTTTGTTCCCTAAGGTATGACCTTTATTTTTGTTATAATTTTATTTGTAAGATAATCAAGAATTGAAGAAAAAAATTAGTAAATACACAACCATATTATGAGGAAATCAAATATTGCCCCCAGCTAATTGTCATAAGGATACTTACTATATTAGACTTTTGGAAGACCAAATTCCAAATAAGTAGTTGATTGCTGAAAATGGGGAACTAACTTATGCGTACCCAAATGCAAGCACTCTTACAAAATTTAAGCTTTGTGCTTGGCCTTCAAGGTTCCTGGGATAATTTGATGATACTCCACCACTCATCTTTTAAAATTAAAATTGATTTTCCCTCTCAGTCTCTTTGCACCATTGCATCTTATCATTTAGTTTATTCCAAAGGAAAAACAGTATGCAAATATAAACAGAAGAAAAGTTAATTCTACAGTTCATCTAAATATATTCATACTCAATCTATTTTTTAAATTCCCACCTATACTTACTTCAGCCAAAATAGCATATAGTGATTTGAGCTGTAACACCATTTACCTTTTGTCCTCGTGTGAGCAAATGATCCATAACTCTCAACAGACAGACAGACAGACAGTTATGAAGGTTACTCCCTTGTGTAAACTTGATCAAGAAGAGGTGGAGTAAAACAGCATGAGAATGAGAATACCTTATATAAAAGATTTTAAAATTCTCCAGTGGGAGCCAACTACATTGGGGAGATCATTTGTAAGATTATAAACTTGTATGTTTCTTTTAGGCCCTGGAAATTAAATTACTTCGGTCCATTTAATCTTTACTAACAAATGAAAATAGTTATGAAATCAAAGTCAAAGAGCAACAAGCTATCCAATCACTCCATCAACCAAAATGGCCAAAAAAATAAATAAATAGGAAAACTAAGGGTGCAAATATAATAAATAAATGCTCTAATTTGAAATAAGAGCAAATAATTTCATTGAAATAAGTTGCAATAAAATTAAACACAATGAACAGACAGAATCTAAAAGCAGTTAAGTAGATCAAAAATAATTTTAATAGAGATATGAATGTCACACCTTGCAAGAATATTAATTTATTCTAAATTATGATTGCTAAATTATGAAACACCTAAACATTCATTCATTTATTCTCATAATTTATGAGACATTGTGTTAGGTGAGGGAATAAAAAAGATTCCACAGGAGAGACTCTACCTAGCCCCTACCCAATTCACTGTATGGTTGAGAAAACAGAAACAATAAAATATGATTAGCACATAATTCTGTTTGTATGCGGTAGGAGAGCTCTCTGGAAAGAGACTCTGGTGACTAATTTTAAAATTTAGTAAAGGAATAAACGTTACGTGCAGACAGATGGGAGAATGTGAGCTAGACATTCTAGGTTGAGCAAACAGCCCATGCAAAACCACTGAGATAAAGCTAGAGTTGACTAAACGTGACCCCTACATATAGATAATATATATAGCTATTATATATAGCTTAATTTTCATACCTCCAGATTTTTCAACCCCTCCCACTAATGAACTTAATAAAATTTCTTCCTATACCCACAGTAACACTGAAAACACCTGGAATAGTAGAAACACTGACTTGTGGCTTGAGATTTCCACTGAAATGTTAGAATACCACTACAAAGCATAGCAAAGATCTTATTAAAATTAAGGATCAAGGGACCATTTACAAACATCACCATATAATTTTTTTCCTTGAGATTTATGATGCAAAGATTTTCAGAAGCACTGGTGCACATTAATTGGTAATGACAAGTTTCAAGACATGTGACCCTAATTCTGAAAGTAATTCAAAGTATCTGGGGTTGAAAGATAAGGTTTATGCGTGCTATAGAAAGATTTCCTGAGAAAAGAAGACTTCAACTCAAATTCCTGTGAACAGTTGTTAAGAATTTTAATCTGTGTTGTGCATGAAAAAAAAAAAACACTTCAAAAGTTAATTGTATTAAATTTTAATATTCTATACAGTATTCCTTTCATACTCAATATATTAAAAATGATCTCTCTATAATTATTATATTTATATAATTATATATTTTAATTTTTGAGAAAGTCGATACTTCTATATTTGTGAATTAGATAGTCTGGAATTAGTGACTACTCACAGAACATAAAATTTTCCTTACAAGGGCTTGACTTGAGATTTTTACCTTATAGCAGTAAATTAGGTGGTAAGTTGGCACCAATTGTCTTTAATGCTGAATCATAAATAAAAGTTAGGGAAAAAGCAGAACATGAAAGTCTTTTTATGTAATGTTAAGAAGCTTGAACTTTATCCTTAAAATGATGAGGAAAGTATTTCTTCTTAACATAGATAACACTACTTCAGAATGAGGGAAGATTTTATTCATACTGTACTAATGAAAATATAGCAGCATTGTCAAAAATGTTTAGACAGGTATCATTTATGGATTTACATGGATAAAAGATAAATGCTTCATAATTTCAGTTATATAATGAAATGTATACTAAGTTCACAAAGCAACTTTATAATAAGTCATGGTAGGATTGGTTAATGCAGAAACTGATATTCTGGCAATACAGTTAAGAATGGAAAATACTGTATCATTGATTTTCCTGACTCCAACATGATGGAACAGTAAAAACTGGGGAACTAAAAGGGCATTAAATATTTTCCTCGGGAAAGACATAGTTCTGCAACATAAAATCATTAAATATGGCCGACTTGTATGATAGCGTTTTAACATAATGTATTCCAGTTTAATAGCATAGACACAACAAAATAGTAGAGTTTTAAAGAGGAAGAAAAGCATAAGAAAAATACTACTCATTTGAGTATAGTGAGGTAAGAATGATGCACCTGCGAGTCAGGTAGTAGATTCCTATCACATCTCCCTGCTTTTACATTACAGCTAAAAAGAACTTTATAAACTATGTCCCTCCCTTACTCAATGTGCTATGTCTTCTCTCTAATTTGAAATAAATATTTATTCTATCATGAATAGTGCACTGTTCTTTTTATATAAACCATTAGTTATTTTTCAACAAATTTCAAAAATTGAAATCATATAAACTCTAATTATAGTACAGTTACTCGAGAAATAAGCAGCCTAGAAAACAATTATTCTCCATGTGTGCAGATTAAGATACCTTTTAATAACCATAAATTTAAAAAGAAACACAATGAAAATTTTTAAATATTTTGAACTGTATAATAATGAAATATTATTTAACTAAATATGTGAAATGCAGATAACTCATGCTTATTGGGTATTTTGAGCCTTCAGTGCATACATAAGAAGAGAAGCTGAAAATAAATTATCTTAGCATTCGTCTCAAGAAAGCAGGAAAAAAACCCACCATAATAAACTCAAAGAAAGTAGGAAAAAAAAAAAAAAAAAAAGGACAATGAATATAAGAGCAGAAAGAAATGAAATAGAAACCCAGAGACAAAGAGTTGACAAAGCTACAGGTTGATTCACTGAAAAGACTAACAAAATTGATAAAACCTTTCAAAGTTGATCCAAGAAATGAAAAAAAGAATAAAAACAGAAATGATATCCAGAATGAAAAGGAGACATAGCTATTGATTGTAGACATTAAGCAGAACATAAAAGCACATTATGAACAAGACTATTCAAAGAAATTTGAAAACATAGGTGAAATATATAATATTTTTAGTGAAATTACAACATGCCTAACTAAGAATATCTAGGAATAAGTATAACATAAGGAATACAAAACTACTATAAATAAAACTATAAAACATTGAGAGGAATTAAAAAATATATAATAGATGGAGTTGTACAAGATGGCTCATGGATTGAAAGACTTAGTATTACCAAAATGTTTATCCACCTCAAATTTATTTATACATTCAATAAAGCAATCAAAATCATAAGAAATAATTTTCTAATACTGGGCAAATGTATTCTATAATTTACATGGAAATGGAAAGGGCTAGGGAGAACTTGCTTTACTGCTAATCATATCTTATTATATAAAGTTACTGTAGTTAAAAGTGTGGTATTGGTACAAACAAAATGCAAAATAATGAAAAAATGCAGTGCCTGAAAATAAGTCTATGTATACATGAACACTTTTTTTTTTTTTCCGAAGAAGTTGGCACTGCACAGCAGTGAGGGGAAAACACAGTGCTGGACCAAATGTATATCCATGTTGGAAAAAAAAGCAAATTGATGCCTATGTCATCCCACATAAAATTAATCACAAAATGTTGTAGATCTAAATATGGAGGACAAAACAAGGCTTCTAAGCTGTCATATAAAATAATATCTTCATGACTTTGGTGTTTTAGCAAAAATTTTTTAAACAAGACACATAACAACTAAAGATAAAGGGAAAAATAATACACTGGACTACAATAAAACTCTGCTATTCCAAAGTTTAAAAGACAAAAAAGAGTTCAAAGAGGGAAGATATTTATACTTACAAAATAGTGTTTGTATCTAGAACACAAATCCATATGAAAAAATAGACATTCCAAATAAAATTTGGGAAAAAGACTTACAAGTGCTTCACAAAAGAAGATATCCAATGACTAATAAATACATTAAAAAGTGTTTTAATCTTACTAGTAATCAGGAAACTGCAAATTAACACATTAAAATACAACTCCTTGACCACCAGAATGGCTCAAATTATTAAAACAAAACAAAACAAAACAATATGCAGATTATTCCACGTGTAGAAAAATAAGAACATTCCTACACAACTGGTTCAGCCCTTTCGGAAAACCATTTGACATTATGTACTGAAACACACATATTCATACTATATGACTCAGTAATCTTTTCCAAACAGAAATGTGAGCATGTGCTCACTAGGAGATAAATACAGCACATTTAAGGCAGAACTGAAGCAAATCAAAATTAGATTTATTAGCAGCATATCGCAGTAGTAAGAATGAGTCACAAATACTTGAATTTAAATTCAGTACTGCTACTTTTCAACCACATGACCTTGGGTCACTTATTGAAACTCTATTATAGTTTTACTCTCTATGAGAGGGAAATCATTCCACCCTTTCACAGTGAAGACTAAATGAGATCAGGAATATAAAATACCTATATATATCTATATCTATAGATATATAGATATATTTAGGTATATACTAGGCGTGTACTAGGTACATACACAAGTTCTCAAACACATTAGCTACTTTTATTATTTGCAAAAGCTATGGGTTTTGCATCCTTTTAATTTCCTAAATGCAATTAATTTCTCTTCATTCAAGACACTTGTCATTCAAAAAAAATTTTTGAGTATTTATCTTTTGTACCTAGCCACACAAGAGGGAAAACTGAAGTAAAAGTGTTTGTTCTCACTGCAATCTACTTTATGAGACAGTTATAGTTTCTGTTGAAATTTGATGCTTCACATTTATTTTTAATATAATGTTCTCTGCCCCAGAGCACATAACTTTTTTTATATTTAAATGTAAAAATAAATTTCTAGGAATGATACACAGTGCATAACAAAATTTATCATAACCTGAGAATGAGCTTTGGACATATACAAATACTACTACAGGATTCTATATATATTTAAATCTGTTGAGAACAGTACATGAACAGTTAACATATGGAAAAATACATTTCCATTAAGCTGAAGAAGATAGATTTAAGGTTAATTTACATATTCCCATGCATCAAGCATCTTTTGTATTTTCCTGACTGGAAGAAATACCGTGTCTTTTTTCAACTCAGCTGTTTAACATTTCAGGCTTTTTTGCTTGTTCCACAATAACTTTCAAAGGCACAGACTAATTTGAAGAAATCTGGTCAACAAACAGTTATCAAGATATAATGTGTCCTCCATTTTTTGGTGTAGTCCACTATTCTGTAAGTAATTAGCAGCTGGAAAAACCTTTTATAAGCAAATACTCTTTTATTTTAATTGAATGTCAGTAAAATGTTCAATATCAGCATGGATTACAGAAACATGGGATTTCATGAAATTGGTCTACAAGTCATGCAATCAGCGGTTTAGTGCTATTTAAACAAACAAATCTTAGCAGGCAGCAAGTAGTGTCTCTGACCTGAAGAAGGAATCTCTAAATCCCTCCATCAATATTTTGCAAAGTGTAGTCCCAGACCAACTTCATCAGATTCATCTGGCAGGCTTGTAAAATTGAAGATTCCTAGCTCACATCTGAATTAGATGGCGAACTGGTATCTACACTTTGAACAAGCTTCCCAGCTGATTTTTATGCACAATAAACTTTAAGAATCCAGTCCCTAACCTTTTGTTTGGGACTGTTAAACAAATTAATAAGAGGCCATTAGACTGAGGTGGCACTAATGCCATGGTCTAAGTAAGCAAACACAAATTTAAGTGTATAAATGCCTCAAAGTTACAAAAACAAAATGCTAAGGACAACCAGTCACAAACAGCCAACTAGGCTTTAAGCTATAACCAATCAATAATTTCCTTTCTTTGCTTCTGCACCGTCTCTATATGTCTTTCCCCTGGTTCCTGTCTGCTGAAGCTGCCTATGTCTTCTGGTTTAATGTTGTCCTATTAGAATCGACTTTTGCACAAATAAACTTAAAAATGTTTAATGACTCAGTTTATCTATTAAAAGGATACTTAAAACTTCTTCACAACTATTCAAGAATTCAAGAACCAAAATCTATAGTCTGGTTACCTGGACAGATGTTTCTGATTAAGGTGGTTGCTGAACAAGGAAGCCTGTTACCTCCGGTCTAAATGGTACTTTTCCTCTTAGCACTCAATTCATAGTTTCAGTCCCAGCATATGTCTGTCCCTTCTTGTTACCTGATATTCCAACTCTGTTCTTTGGGTGCTACCTAATAAACATTTATAGTACACTCATCATCCACTTAGCCACTTGCTTGTCAACCCCCAATGATAAGAACCCTAAAAAGGCAAAGGCAGGTAAAGGCAAGAGAATCTGTCACCTTGTTGCTTCAAAATTTACCAGTTATGCCATCTGCTTTTCTTTTTTTTTTAAGTCTTTATTGAATTTGTTACACTATTGCTCCTGTTTTATGTTTTGGTTTTTTGGCCATGAGGCATATGGGATCTTAGCTCCCCAACCAGGGATGGAACCCGTACCCCCTTCACCGGATAGTAAAGTCTTAACCACTGGACCACCAGGGAAGTTTCCCCAACTGCATCTTAAAACTGGGAGAAACCTTAGTGTTCTTCCCAGGAATGCACTTTTCCCGAAAGCAAGGAATTGTGCATAATATCACCATTTACCTGAAAAGGAGAGGTGCTGTAAGTGGCCAAGGAAAAGGACATTTTCTTTCAAAACATGAGAGAACTATGCCTGACAAGTGGCATAACAGCATATGGTCACAGCAATAAATATTTCTACTCAAATAGGAAGTTTAGCAAAGTTAATAGTATGATCATTTCTGTGGGTACAGGGACACTGCTATTCTATGGTACTAATTGTGTTGCAACTATAACCAAATTCTTTCATGTTTCTTTTTGAGGCTTATAATCACCCTCAAGTAAGATTCCAAACAAGGTTCCATACTAAGAAAAAAGTCAACAACCTGAGTTAGATCCTTGTTATATCATGTCAAATATCGGTTAGTTTGCTGATTGACTAGTCTACAAATTAGCTAAAAGTAAAGTTCAGTCTTTAGCCAAAACCCATAATAAGTGGAAGAATGTGCGTGTTGGAGGGGAACTCTTAAGAAATATTTCTAAAGGGAAATATATGGACATGATAAAAACATAACCCATTTAACCAGATAGAAGAAAAACAGGTAAATGTAGCTACAGTAAGTGCTTGAAAGGACACTGCTGATTGTGTTGCCAGGCAACCCCAGAAAAGCTTCAAATTTCACTATCAAATAATAATAGATTCTGCAGAATAAGTGTCTTAGAAAACAAAAGAATTTGAATTCTATACTAGTGCCTGAGCAAGAAAAAAGAAAAAAGCCAAGGGAAACCTATTTTGCCTGTTGGTGAAATTTCCTGCCCTCTTCTCTTTCAAAAAAAAAAAAAAAAAAAAAGACTTTTACTGGATAGAAAGTGCCTCAAAATAAAGAGAAAATCAGTTAAGAGCTTTAAATTCTGAAACTTGAGGTTCTTCAGACTTTTGAAGCAACTAGAGTGAGCAACAGAAAACTACTTGTGAAGCAGTGGATTCCTTCAGCTGTAGCACCTCCCCCTGGCTAATAAGCAAGTTCCTTGACGCCTATAGCCTGAAAACTTACCTACTTCATGAAAGAATATTAGACAGGAAAGGAGGAAGAAATTAAGTATACATATTACTATTTTTAATAAGTTACCTAAATTAACCACAATTTTATCATGTTAAAAACAGACCTCTCACAAATCTCCTTCCACCACCAAAAAATAGGCAAAAAATCTGAAAACCAATAAACTCTGGGGTTAGAATTTAATATTTTAAAGAAACAATTCCTTTTTTGAGACTATTATCAAAAAATGTCACATGTGGATAATTGTTACTTTAGGCAAGGATTATATTTAATTACTGGCAGTTTTTCTTTACTATCTTCTAGCTGATATTCTCCTATATATTATTGAAAAAAAGCAGTTACTACATGCATATGAAGAATCACAATTCCTAAATATTTATATGTCCTGCGAATTGGAGGGGACATATCTGATTTAATTCAGTAACAAACATTAGTTTCATGAACTGAATGCAATTTGCTAAGGGCATATTAGTAGCAAATAAATATATTATTAGATTGTAGTGTGTTTAATCTTTCTTTGACACAACATACTTATCTAACCACTGTTCTATCCCTTTTGTTTATCTACAGTTCTGGAAATGTTTCCCTGTCCTCACAGCACTCTGACTTCTGTCTTCAATGAAACTGCCCTTGTTAAAGCACTTGAATTTCCAAAGCAAGCTCTGAAGGACTGTTTTCAGTTAAACTCATTTACTTGAGGCAATTGACACCTTAACTGCTCTCTCCTTAAAATTTTCTGTTTCAACCTGTGAGATAATACCTCCTGGTTTTCCTAACATCCATTCTCTGTTCTCTGTGTTTTCTCTACTCATCCCTCCAATCTTGTCATGTCTCACAAAGGACTGGCATTTGCCCCTTCCTTTTGCAACCATCTCACCTAAACTCTCAGTCCATATGCTTTAAATGGGCTGACTTCAGGAACAAGCAGGTGACCCAAGATGGGTCAGCGAGCACATCGAATCTCCTTGGTCATAGTGATCAGTCATTTACGGGTGGACGAATGACCCAGGGTGGTGAATGCGAAACAGGATCAGGGTATTTGCCTGAACTGGGAATTGATACCTGGTGGATAGGAATTCTTACAGATGTTGAGTACCATGCATAGACCCTGTATCATTCACAGTTCTTTGAAAGACCTGGGTGTCTGGTCTTCTTTCAAATATTTATTATCAATTATCCTGTAGACCTGTATTTCCTGTCCTTTTCCTCTCTGCAGCCTATATTCCTGCCTTTACTCACAAAGCATGTAAGTAACCTATTTCTGATTCTTATATTTTAATCAAAGAATAATTAGTGCTTATCATATATAATCAGCAGCAGTATAATGTGGTATCCTAGCCCTTTTCAAAAGGTAAAACTTAATAAACTGCAAATAAATAACAATAAAAAAACTGCCATACATTAGAGTGATGTTTTACAAGTTAAATGGAAGGTTTATCATTAATAAAATCCATGATTTCCCTATTAATTTGAAAGAAATAAATTATTCATAGTCAATATGAAAGCAACATATGGGGGAATTGACAGAGCTGCATTTGTTAAATAAATTTTGTTCAAATAAAAAACTTAAATTATAGGTTAATCTGCTAAGAAATATAAAGAGAAATGCTTAATATTAGCATAGCAAACTATAAAAATGAGGTGGAGAAAATCAATTCTACAGAGACTTGTAAAGAGCTTGAAGACCTGTTATATACCTAATTCTGCTAGGTCATATCTTTCTAAAGTTTTATATTAAAAAAAAATGTAATTGTGAAAAATGTACATAGATACAAGTGCATCAAACACAACTTTACTGTTTAACAAGTAATTAAAAAGTACACGACCGTGTAAAAACCATTTAGGTCAGAAAGAGAACTTTGCCTTACTCTATAAAAGCTCATGTGTCCCTTTCCAACCATTATCCTCTCCCTTCACCCTGTGAGAGCCCTATCTTAACTTATATGGTAATAATGCCCCTGTTCTCTTCTTTCTGTTTTACCACCTAGGTATGTATCCAAAAAAATGAAGCTTAGATTTCCCTGTTTTTGAACCTTAAAAAAAAAAAAATCACATTATGGATATTTGTATGTCTTGCCTCTTCAGCTCTATTTATATTTGTAAAACACAGTTATGTTCTTGAGTGTGGTTGTAGTTAAATTATTTTCATAGTTCCATAATGTAATATTGTAATGACAATATCACATCAATTTATACATTCTACTAAATGTGATGAACATTTGGACCTCATTCCCTCTTATTTCACATTGTTAACAATGCTTTTATTAATATTTTTATACACACATTTGCGTGCACATGGACATGAGTTTCTCTAGGGTATTTATGTAGGCCAGGTCATAGATTGTGTCTATTCCAATCTTACATAGATTAAGACCAAAATGCTTTCCAAAGTGGTTGCACCATGGCATTATTATTATTTTTGCTTCAGAAATAGTATTACTGTAAGTTTAGGAAAGTATTTTAAAATACATAACTACAGTTCCTCTGCATATATTTTATTATAAGTTAATATAACCTTGATGAATGATGGATAGTTCTCAGGGAGGTATAACCAAAGTTGCCCTATAATTGGGCATGACTTTATGCCACAGTAAATTAGTAAAGATCTGATGGTGTCATTCTTATATCTTTGAGTCATACTTTTTCCTGAAATCTCCCTCTAAAAAAATGTAATTAATTTTTTACAGCATTAAAATTTTTTTCTCTGTGGCATTTCCAAATAGGTTTAAATGGATAATTATTCAACTTTCTCAGAATAATTAGCATAATCAGTTCTATATGTTTCCCGATCACCTGAAGTTTGGCAATTTAAGTATAATTTATAATTCTTCAGACATCTGTAGTTTTTATTTTAATTCAGATGTTCACCTATTTTTTTTATCATTAGCTTTCTTCATCTTCCAGTGAACTGCCAAAGATGGAATCAAGGATATATTTTAATGTATATATAGGACTAAAGGTTCTCAGTTTTACACGTGTTTAACAATATTTTTACCTAGCCACGTAAAATAGAATATTCAATAATCTATTAAAATTACTTTAAGCTTGACAGCTGATTTAATTTATTGTCATTTCAATAATTTTATATAAGCATATATGTGTGTGTGTGTGCACGTGTGTATTGAATGAATTAAATCACAGTTCAAAGTTTTGATTTTACCTTTATGCAAGAGCTATGGATAATTCTCTTGAACAATATATAATCTACTTAAATGAATTGATTCCTCCAATTATTTACAGTATGCTACAGTATTATGCCCTATATGCCCCTTTTGTGTGAAACCTACGCCTAATCACTGTGCATAAAACAAGTTGTATTTCCAGATACAGAACTTAATGACAGTAAAAATTAAGAAGTTTAAGATGCTCCTTCCTGTCTAGACACCACTTGCATCGTGGGCACTTGTTGTAGCACCATGTCACTGTCTTGTCTGTAGGCACAAATGTTTGGTACCAACTGTCACTTCACTGGAAAATAATAACCCTTTCAAAAAGTTTAAATCAACAACTGACTGAATATTTAGGAAAAAACTCAGGACAAATTTCTTCCATCACCCATCAACCAATTATCAGAATGACTCCAAATTCCATAGTTGTTTCTGTTTTTGTCTACATATGATTCTCTACTTTTTATAAATCTTTCTTGTATATAATTCCCCAAGAAATACATCTTTAGTCATTTTCTTATCTACTTTCAATTATTTATCTACTTTCAATTATTAAAGAAATAATCAGAAAATTTCATATAAAAAAATAAGCTCCTCTCTAAGCATCATGTTTGTCTTTGACTTCTTGCTGTTATGTTCCACCAATTCCTTAAACTCAGCACATTACATTAGACTAGAACTTCACCCTCTGATTGGGATGAAATAACCAAGAACCTTCTGCCGTAAACAACTAGAGCTCAGACAAAATACATGTAATAATGTTTTCAAACATTAGATAATATGCAACACAGGACCATGACCCCTGAGATAAGTAAAACAAAAATGATGCGCCCTTTAATTGTACCAACTACCTACTTAGAGGCAGTTTCTAGGCCACTAAAGGAGGGTCACCCATAACAGAATCTAGTCATCTTGTTAAGTTGCAGAGACAGGGATCAAATTTTGGGGAAGTCAAGGAAACTAGATTTTGCAGAACAGAGTAAGGGAGAGGAGTGAACTACAGAGAAAGACAGCTCTGTAGAACTTCAGGAGAACCCTCTAAGTCATTCACTGAGTATTGCTCTGCACATTTATGAGAGGAAACCACCAGAGCTGTGGGAAGAACCAGAAGAAAGGAGTGAACAGAAAAACGCCTGGGGCACTCACAGGGCTGGGAATAATTCATGTTTCTACCTGCCCCAGTGGAAAGACCTCATAATACATAGAACACTGGGTAGCCTCCTACGAATATTGCCTTAGGTTTCAAACTTTATCAATCTTGAAAGGTTTTTCAGAACTTTCCTTACCAAAGCTTAAAAAGAAAAGACTTAAAAATATTAACAGAGCATAAATTTATATAATTGGTTTCCTAGAAAACAGAGAACACAGAGAACAAAATATTTGAATAAATAATAGCCACAATTTTTCCAAGTTGCTCAAACGTAAGGACACATAGATTCAAAAAAAGTGAAAGATCCCCAAGAAGTATAAAGAAAACACTCCAGGAAATGTCATAATGAACTACTGAAGTCAGTGATGATGCTAAAATACTAAAGTAGAATGAGGAAAAGGAAACATTGGATACAGGTAAAAAGAAAGAAAGAAGCAAAAAGGAAAGGAAAGGAAAGGAAAGGAAGGAAGGGAGGGAAGAGGGGAGTGAAGAAATGAAGGAAGGAAGGGGTCCCATCAGAAACTATTCAAACAAGTAGGCAATGGAAAGATATCTTATCTTTATAGTTGTAGAATTTTTTTTAAAAACCTGTTACCCTAGAAATTTTGACAATCTTTGTGACCTTGGCTTAGGCAATTTCTTAGATTGGACATAAAAAGGTCAAAATATTAAAAAAAAGATAAATTGAACTCATCACAATTGAAAATGTTTAGTTTTCAAAAGACGTTGATGACAAAATAAAAGGCAAGCCTAAGACTGAGTGAAAATATTGGTAATACATATTTGTGATAAAGAACATGTAATCTGAATATCTAAAGAATCTTACAACCTAGTAATATGAAGCCAACTCAATTAAAATGGGGTTTTGGTTTTATTAGAAACCTCACCAAAGAAGATATGTGAATGAAAAATAAACACATAAAAAGATGGTCAACATTATTAGTTATCAGAGAAATACAAACTAAAAGCACAATAAAATAGCAAAACATACTCAGAATGGCTAAGATTAATTAAAATAATCAAGTTTTACCGAAGATGGGGTGCAACTGGAACTCACTGCCAGTGAAAATGAAAAATGCCATTGCACTTTGGAAAACAGTTTGACAGTTTCTCATAAAGTTAAACATACACTGTCCTAATAATCCAGCAATTCCTCTCATAGGCATTTACCTAACTAAAATGAAAACATATATTGACACAAAGAATTGAATTTGAATATTTAACACAGCTTTATAAATAATAGCCAAAACCTAGACATAAAAACAGTGTTAACTAAATAAGAAATTGTGATATTTCCATACAATAGAACACTACTCTGCAGTAAATGAGAATGTATTACTAATTCAAGCCACAGCTCAGATGAGGTATAGAGTGGGGATAGACTCCAGCCCTCAGAAATGATATAGATGAGGAGATGGAGGGGTGAGAGAATATAGTACCATAAAGTAAAAACCTGTTAGATAACTTAGTAAGTTATTGTTTCTCCTATATATAAGTGATTTGGTTTGAATGTGAGTCAGAAGACACAGGCAGCCCATGATATGATTCAGAGTTTGATTTTCTTATGTTTCTAAGAATTTTTCCAGGGAAAGCAAAAATCTTACAAAATTACTGTGATGATTAAATGAGTCCTTAATTGCAAAGTCCTTAGAACACTGCCTGGAACAGAGTAACCACTATATAAATGCATGTTATCATCCTTATTAAGTTAAACAAATTTGCCTTTTTGAAATACCTACCTGCTCAGAGTGTCAGAGTGCATGCAATTACACATTGGAAAACAGTTAGCAAGCTGTTTTCAGTCATCCACAAAGAAAATACTGAAATCCCGAACAATTTTCTCTCTTGTCCAGACAGTTAGAATGCTCACCCTCCCATCCCGCTGTAGTGAACTATCAGAATCCTATCAGTTCTTCTAGACCCATGTCAAGGTGCATGTTTCTCACTGAAGCTGGTCTAGATTCATCATAATCTCAACATAGTCTCTCCTTAGTAATATTATGCCATCCACTTGATACCTTTCTTTTGCTGTTTATCACTCCATTTTTTGTAATACTAATTTACATATTGATCTTCTTTCTCTGGTGACATGAGACTGTTAATGACAAATAATGTTAATGATAAATAATATAAAGTAATGATTATGTTAATACATGAACTATAATGCAAAGGTATATCACTTTTTAAATAACTTTGAAAACAATAACTGTCAAAAAAGTTTTTAGATTTTCAAACAGGAAGACACCCATGAGATTAGTTACTACAGTTAAAAAAACGGATAGGTGAACTATGGAAGACAATGAATGATTTTTGACTAGCAAAATTAGTAACTGTTATATTTTCATATATACAGAGGAGAGGTTTCAACAGACCAAGTTCATTTTAGTCAAGTAGTTCATCTAAACCATAACTGGTAGCTAACACTAGAAAAAGTAATATGAGTTCAATATTGTGAGTTTTTAAAATCTATTTTTATTAAATAGCAATTCTGGCAGAAATACTTTTGTTGCAATAAAATAAACATAAAATTCACTGTCTTAAGCATTTTAAAGACTAAAATTCAGTTGTATTTATGTTTAATATATTCACAGTGTTGTGAAAGCATCACCTCTACCTAACCCCAAAACATCTCCATCATCCCAAAAAGAAACCACCTATCTATTAATTCCCCATTCCCTCCTCAGTTCAGTCCCCAGCAGCCACTCATCTGCTTTCTGTCTTTATGCATTGGCCTATGCTGGATATTTCATATAAATGGAATCATATATTATGTAGTCTTTTGTGTCTGCCTTCCCGGACTTACTACAAAGTTTTCAAGGTTCATCCATGTAGTAGCATGTGTCAATACTTCATTCTTTTTATGGCTGAATAATATTCCTTGTACAGATTATGTCACATTCTGTTTATCTGTTCATTAGTTGATAGACATTTGGGTTGTTTCAACCATTGGCTATTGTGAATTTTGCTGCTACGAGCATCGAGGTACAAGTTTTTGTTTGAACACCTGTTTTCAATTCTTTTGAGTAGATATCCAGGAGTGAAATTTCTGGGTCACATGATAATTCTATGTTTAATTTACTGAGCACAAATCTTTTTTAGTAAGATATATTCTTTGCTGTGTTCATATGGCTAGTGAAGTTGATAGAAAATATATGTATATAGATACACACAGATAATAGCTCACATACAAATATATTAATGATATATATACATATCATACATACATGTATATATACAAATATATATTATATGTCTGGAAAAATCTATACTAATAGCAAAATGTTTTCCCAATCATATGTATTAATTAACCATTAGTGCTAATGATCAATCACTATTTGCCTCATTCTGTATCAAGCAGTTAGTATATCAATATAAACAAGGCAAAGTCTTGTATGGGATTCTTCCCTTAAATTATTTAAAATCTAAATGAATATAGAAAAATACAGGAGCACTAGGAAGAAACATAAGGTGGGTGTGGTTTATAATGGGAAGGGGTAAAGAACTCTTATGTTTGGACTTAAAGTCCGTGTGGTGTATAAAGTCTGAAGAGACTTATATGAGGGGAGGATCTATATATTTCAACCATTCGATTTCCACGTTTCCAAAAAATCTAGACCTGGGGCAAGTGACAGCTGGATTGATTCAGAGACTAGAAGTAAACTATAGCAACGTGTCCTTACTGAACCTAGATCCAAAAGGGAATCCTGCCTAATCCCCTCTGAAACTGGGAACTGGCCTTTCTACATGCTGGTTTCCAACATCCAGTCATGTTTTGGGTAGGTCCCCACCCAGATGGAAGCACAGATGCAGTAGTAGCTGAAAGATTATTCTGAGACTGACAAGCCTGATTTCCTTGAGACTCACAAGCCAGATTTCCTTGAGACTCAGGAAAGCTAACATGAAAAGATTTTCCAACTCACTGCAACTGTGGATCCGTACTGCTGTTCCCTATGAACTTGGGAGAGAATGTTAGAGTAGATTATGTGGTTCAGATCATTTTACAGGCTGGTGGAGTTGAAACCCATAGCAGATGGGTTTCAAATAAGCCTTCCATTTCAATCTTGCTTCCAAGTCTTCCATCCCAGATAGTACATATTAGCATTCTTGGTGAAATCACTGAAAAAAGTACTTACAACCGTATAATCAGCTGAAAAATACCTTGGGAGAGTTTATATGACTGGCTGCTTAGGAACTAGCAAAATCTCTATTGAAATAGCCATTGTGTGAGTAGTTAAATATTTTGGTTTTAATATCTTCTTCCCTTCAGTTGTTTTATAACTATCCAGCAACAATGAAGAGCTGGGTGAAAATGGTGCTGAAGAACTTCAAAGAGGTGGTCAGCATCCCTGGCTTTGTTTAGGGGTACAAACTCTGACATGAGTATATAATAAATAGGTAGTATCTATAAGCATTTTGTGTATAGACAGATAGCATTGCTATTATTTGTATTTTTCTTTCTTTTGGTAGTATGAAGTCTCCCTAAGGAGGACCTATGTTTTATTCATTTTTTTAATCCCAAGCTCTCACAGAAGTCCAACCTACTAGTGATAGAAAAACTATTAATTGAAAATGAGTGAATTATGATACAATTTCTAGGTTTCTTAATGGTTCCCAGTGATGACTTTCAGGTCATCTATCTAGATACTTCTTTCCATTTTCAGACAACAAATTGTCTATAATGGGTACATTCACACATCAAAGGAATGGTTTGATTACCTCTTACTGTGGCATTGTTTTTCCTGTTTTGATTTTGAGGCTCTGGGTGTTTAGGGTTTTTTTTTTACCTGTTTTATTTTATTTTTTTCTAATGAATGTTGCCTATTTTAAAAATGCATTATTCAGGGTTGCTTTTCCTTTGAACAAAATGAATAACACGTGGAATGACCTTCAGATTTTACAAAAAAGGCATGCTTCAAATAATACTTAATTCCTTACAATTTGCCATATCTAATTCAATTTCTTTTGTTTCTTTGCCCTTATAAAACTATCTTCATTTTAATGATGATGTTATCTTTCAACCACTAACCATATAAATTCATGAATACCATACCTGAACTCTGAGTAAATGATGATATTTGTCTTAATAATTATGTATATGTGCACTCTTATTTGCAAGAAAGGAGGACAAAATAGAAGGAAGAATAAAAGCAGATTCAGAATTTTTTCTTAACTAATATATCTTAGAAAAATTAATGTGCACTTGTCTATATTCATTTTTTTCTTTTGATTATCTTTAACATGAAGCTTGATTCATAATAGCTAATTCTGCTATAAAATGTCTCAAACTCAATAACTTTCATCAAAACGGTGATAAAATGGCTGAATAAACTCACAGTGTAACCAGAAAGAAAACACAGACACATGCACACAAACACACATTAAATAAATAGCTGTAAAAATCATAGTTCAGCCAGCAGAGAATTCAAAAATAGAAGCAAAAGGCAGTTCTCTTATAAACTGCTGATCTCCTCATACATCTTGTTGTTGTGTTAGTTGTTTTGCCCAATAAGGATGATCATTCTGACAGCTACAACCTGTTAGTGTTTCCTTATAAAATATGAGTAGAAATATAGCATATTTTTATGATCTGTTTGACATTTTAAGACTATTATTTATATAATACTGAAAGAATGAGGATACAGTAGAATAGTCACATGTTCTTTATTCACCAAAACTGGACATCCTCAATTACCTCCACAGTGGCATCAAAGCTATTTCTTATTTGGATTTGTTTACAGAGGTAAAATCAATTCCTCCCCTCACCATTAGGTGCCTAAAAACACAACTGGGAAATAGAGGGTAAGAGAGATCAAGTGGTAATGTTTATTGAGCAAAGGGATTACAGTTTAATAAGGTGGTTGTAAATTACATAATAAACTGGCACTCTGTATGCATTATGTGATGTGTAATTATTATAAATAATTGTATAATATTTGCATTACTTATGCAACATATAAATATATCCTAACTGATGTGTGTGTGTACGTGTATGTACAGTTAGGAACAAGTGCTCTATTTTAAACGCAGGTCCTAAATAATATTCTAAGACATTACATTTTACTTACTATCTGAGTTTTGTCCTGGAGCAATACTTTTCAAAGTTTTCTGCTTAAAGGAGAAGTTGTGATATGCATTTGCACCCTAATGCCAGTTCATAAATAAGGTAGAGGACAGTGTCTATACAGCTCCCTGGAATTCTTCTGCTGTTCTCATCTGGGACCACTTTTAGTTATCCATGCCCTCCTTATCATTTTTAGTTTTGCTGTCAGAGCTAGGAATCAGTACAAATGAAGTTGTCTTTAAAATCTAGCTACAATTCCGGTCCCATTCTTTATTCACAGCCCCTAAAGATAGTTATTTATTTATCCAGCAAATATTTGTTGAGTGATTACTGTTGGTCCAGGTACTGAGATGCAACTGTCAATATGCTGAACACATTCCCTCCCTCATGAACTTAATACACTAAAGGCAGACAAGGAAATAGTCAAATAAAATGCAAAATGTAAGTGGCAGCATCTATAAAAGTGGAAAAATAGGTGCTTTCTTTACTTTGAATGGCCAGCTTGCATACATACAGCCCTCTGGATTGAAGACACTATGCTGTGGAATTCAGCCCAGCCCAGGCATGATTTACTCTGGAAATCTGCTCACAGAGATGGCACTCAAATCCACTTAGATGTGGCTAAGATTTTCTAGCCTCATTTGCTTTTTAAGTAGAGGTCAAATATTTCAAAGGCTGCATATTACAGAAAACCAAGTTTTAAACTATCCCAAAGTGTAAAACTTGATCAGATGCTCTGAAAGTAGAGTATGACATTTGAAAGTCAATTGAAAAGCCATGAACCTATTGCCATTTTCAATTTGAATGCTAGTTTGTGGTTTGAAATTAATGTGAAAAAACAAATACCCAGTGATTAAAGCTCAGAGCAGCACTGCTCTTGCTAAAACACTACACCAGAGGGGAGGGCTCTGAAAATCCTATAAAAATGCATTCAAAAATAGATTTATTTTTGAAAAGCAGCAAATGTGGTGAAACATGTATTTTTCCTTTCACAAGGTATACTCTCTTAAATGCTCTTTAGCTATATGTTTATTATTTCAAAGTTTAATGTGGAGAAACACGTTGAGTAGAAAAGTGAGCTGGGACTTCCCTGGTGGCGCAGTGGTTAAGAATCTGCCTGCCAATGCAGGGGACATGGGTTCGACCCCTAGTCCGAGAAGATCCCACATGCCGCGAAGCAACTAAGCCTGTGTGCCACAACTACTGAGCCTGCGCTCTAGAGCCCACGAGCCACAACTACTGAAGCTCGCACGCCTAGAGCCCATGCTCCACAACAAGAGAAGCCAATGCAATGAGAAGCCTGCGCACCACAACAAAGAGTAGTCCCTGCTCTCCAGAACTAGAGAAAGCCTGCGCGCAGCAACAAAGACCCAACACAGCCAAAAATAAATAATAAATAAATTAATTAATTTTTTAAAAGAGGAAAAAATAAAAAGAAAAGTGAGCATATATTAAAGGGCCTGAAGGGCTAGAGGAAAGCAGTTTTCTTTCTACGTAGTCAACCACAGAAAGACATGGGATGCTTCAGTGTATAAAAAATTAAATTGTGTTTGTTTGGGGCAGGGGTAGTAGAAGTGAAGAGGGGTAGTAATTCTAAGCCCTTAAGAAACTTTTCCACATTTCCAGTAAGACTCTCTGTTTGAATATGACTGTTTAACTATTCCTAAGAGAAATCTTGTAGTTGTTAGCCAAAAAAGGCAATGTCATATCAATATAAATATTCAGCTATACAAAAGATTTGCTGATCTGGTAATTAGGAACAAGGATACTGGTTAGACATGCACTATTTCTGTTACCTGCTTTTAAGACATATCAAGGTATTGCTTTTTGTGTTTCGGTAATATTCTATGCATACCATTTCACTTGCTGCATAATCTTTTAATTACCTATTTCTGTCTCCCTGCTTGAGGACAGGGACTCTTATTTGTCTTCCCATTCCAAGCACCTACCTCAGTGCTCGGCAGAAGGTTAGCGCACAAACAGTGTTTAATTTAACAAATGACTATGCTAACTGGCAGTTCAGCTTCCTCTAATAAATCATCAAGTTACAATATTTTTTTCTCTAAATACTTCCTAAATAGAATTTGCAAGTTAAAGGGCAAAAATTAATCCTTAATAATTTGCCTAACAAATAAGTCTTCGGATGGCATAAATCTAATAGAATCAGTAATATTCATGCTTCTTTTGAAAATCTATCAACGGTTTCAAAATTTCAAATTACAGTCTAAAATGTGAAAATGGTCTGTCGGAGATTATCAAACCCACTGGGCTGCACAGAGCAACATGTCAGCACCTTTGCCCACATCTATAGCCTGGAGGTTTCTGAAGGTAAGCAGCGCCTTCATCATTCTGGCATTCTATTTTAGTCTAAGTCTACATCAGAAGCCTGCCAGGGCTCAGCACTGATAACAAAGCACTATCGCTTTTCAAAGTGACAGAGCACAGTGACATATCAACACTAGGACTCTAAATGAAAAGCCCCTTCTAATTTAACTGGGAATCTGCTGAAGCTGTATTCAGCCCAGCACTCTTGTTTTCAATTAAAACTTTCCTGTAACAAGAGAAAAGTTTGGCATTTGCTTTCCTTTTTTTGAAGCAGTTATGGAACTGAGTGGAAAGAACAGTAGAGTATAGAGTAGAGATGGCTCAGTAACAGCTAAGTACCCATCAGCTGTTTTAAATATCTACTAATTGCAGTTCCTACGGTTCAAGGAAAGTGTTACCTACAGCTCATGCTGCTGAAAGGATCCTTTCTTTCAACATCACTGTTCTTTGAGGACTGTTTTTGATACAGTGCATAAAGTAGCAAAGGGGACGTGAGGTATCAATTACTGAGTACCTGCTATGTGCAAGGTATTCTCATTATGGGGATGGGGGGGCTCTTACCTGTGCTATTTCATGAAATTCCCACTGAGCTATATGATGTTTCATTTCTTGTTAATACAGAAAGAGGAATGCATGAGCAAAGAAACTAAGTAACATCTGCATGGTCACACAGTAGTAAGTAGTAGAGGTGAAATATGAGCACACATTCATGTCCCGCCAGTCTTGTATATTAGCTACAACATTGCTAAGGTTTAAAAGTGAAGAATTATGGGTAACATCAACATTGCCATGATTAGTTTTTATGTATTTAATATTACTTCCAATTGGCACTTTGATTAGATGAAGTTCTTGAAACATACATAGCCAACAGTCTTTTATCCTTAAACCAATTCAGAACACCTCAAGAAACTGTAAATTTCTAACATGAATCCATAGCACATCTTAGAATCTGTTTCTGAGAATTGCATTGGTGTCTGTTCTTACTTTAAGGCATAGTCTGACAGAACTTCTACTACTGACTGTAGATGTGGTTAAATGTATGGTCAGATAAGACCTATGTCCTCTAAAGCCCTATAACACATTTCTCTCAAACCTCAGCACTAAAAAAAAAAATCTTTGCTTTACTTAAATAGCTGGTATTTTAAAACTACATATCTCATGGACACTTTTACCATTTCTGCTTCAACCAGTAATAATCTCAAGGCCAAGTTCACTAAACATTTTTAAAATCTTTTGGATTTTTTTTTCATTCTTAAGTGTACCCTTAGGTTAATTTATATATATATATATATAATATATATATATCTGACTTTATTTCTCTGTGCTTTCACATTTATTCTATGCTCTTATGTATATTTTTCATAATTGCCTCTACTACTTTTGAGAATGAAATGAGTTATCAATAAATAACTAAACAGAAGTTGGACTAGAGTCAGAGGAAGGGTGTAGGCCAGACTTCTTCATGCATTTTTAAATACCGTTAGCTCATAACCAGAGCATCTTTCAAAGCATTTCCTCATATTTGTTTGTGGCGTTTCAAATCACTAAACTGCAACATTGGGTTTTCAGATTGCTATCAGCGAAAGAATAGACTACCCTACTTCAGGGTATAAAAGCCCCTACTGCTGTTGATAAAGAATAATTTTAGTCACACACATGAGCACAGCACCAGTAAGAATTTTGAAAGAAACATTTCCCTTTAGGGATAAAACAAGTTTCTGGCAATTTGTCTCTGAGACAACCATTAAGTACAAAGTGTACTTTTTATATATTTATTTATTACAGCTTATGCTCCCCTATTGATGCTTAGAACACATTTTTCTTCAAAAAAAATGTTTTAGTGGATTGGCTCCATATCAAATCTCTAACTTCTCTAAAATGGCGTGAGTCAGTCTCCCATCACTTGATTGATCAAAACTTGGACCTAGGAAAGGCAGCCATATGGCACCAAACTCAATGACGCTATGCTGCAAACTAGAAAATCTGGAATCAGCAGATGCCAAGAAGTGGAATGCATAGTGATATATGAATTAATGCAGGCAGACAGGAATAAAAATATTGATGCACTTTTAAATTGATATTGACCTATGTATGTCAATGAACAGTTACAGAGTCATTTTCATTTCCCAAACAAATGCTCTAAAGAAAGATTACTTTAAAAGGTTTTGGTTTAAAAAGTCAAGTGCAATTGAATATATATTTAAATGCATACTATTGGGTTTTTTTGACATCACAGATATGAGTAAATCATTTAATCACTCAGCAAATACTTTCTGAGTGCTTTCCAGCGCCAAGTGCTGTTCTAGATTCAGATGATATCGAATCAAGTAAGACAGCTATGTTACTTTTATGGAACTTAGGTTCAAGAGTGGGAAGACAGAATAGAAAATAAATTAATATGCAAGATAATTTCAGGTAAGTACTATGAAGAAAACAATACAGGGTGATGTGATAAAATAATGGGGAGGGAAGGGGAGGGGTTTATTTGAGACAGAGTGTTTACAGTAACGTATTTGTTGAGACTTGAATGGAGAAGAGTCTGTTATGAGAAGATATGGGACTAGAACGTCCCCTGCAGAATCACCAGCAGGTACAAAGGCCCTTACATAAGAATACATTTAGACTATCTAAATGCAGAAATAAAGATTCTGTGGCTTGAACACAGTGAGTGTAAAGGGGGAGGTGGTAGCAGAAGAGAAGAAAGATATCTTGATGAGATGGAAGGCTTCTGTTGTCTATTACTTTTGTCTCTTGTACAGAAAAAAACTCATCTGGGCCTTATGTTTCTCATAAGTCATGAGCTGATCTTTGGAGTCCCTCCAGATCTAAAATATTCTGTGAAAATACTTCTGCTCAGAGTTCTAGATATTCTTCGGTAATTCATTCACATTAACCAACTCTGGCATTTAGAAATGGTTAAAAACACAGAAACACATAGAAACACAGTCCATAACTAAAAGGGTTAAAGCATCTGTGTTAGTAATGCACTGAATTTTTAAAGCACTAGATAAAAATGTATTTGTAAAGTCAGTTCTCCCAGAGTGCTCACTGCCATTAACTGGGAGTGTTGTCCATTTTTGGAAACTGCATTAAACTCTTTTAGGATGTTAGGATGCTACTTAGTAAATTGCTGCTTTGCTTCAGTGAATAGGAAAAGCATTTCCAGTGAGCTAAACTCTAAGCACATATAGACTATATAAAACCAATCCACATTTAACAATCTATTTTTTTAAATCAATGATTTTCAGCCTCTTTCCAAAGTCACGCCATTGTCGTATACATCCCCTCTAGTAATATTCCTTAAGGTGGAATGGGAATTACCCCCATGAAGACATTTGGATAATTTTCTCTCCTTTTTTGAATGAGATTCCTCCCAGAGGAATGGGTTCCCTTTCATTCACCTTCCCCAAGAATCATTATTTTAAGTTATTAATTATATTAAATAAAATTCACTAAGTTAAAAAAATCTTTTTTTTTTTTCCCTATTACTGCACTTATAGCTTTGTTTTTATAACTTTGGTCACTTACTGTTCTAACACTAGGCTAGTATCTCCCAGACAGGGTTTTGCAACATGCTGGTGTAACGTGATCAGATGAGAACTATATTATTCACACATGCATTTATTTAATATTTTTAATGTGTACACACTGAGTGTTGGGCATGGTGCTTGGTGATGGGGATACAATTGTTGAGGTGAAGAAATATAATTTCTACCTCATGGAGCTCACGGTCTAGGATGTATGTGTATGTGGAGGTATGGAGGGGGTTAATAGGTTAATAGTCAAGAGCAATATGCAGTGATCATGTCTATGGTGGTAAAAGCACTGAGTAAAGTAGGAGCACCAAGGAAGGGTACCTGATACATGCTTAAATAACCAGAGGCCATTCGGAACAAGGAGCAACCAGACAGAAATTGAGGAAAAAGTAGCAATAAGGCAGATAAAGTGGGACTTGAGAAAAGAGATTTCCAGGGAGAGTGTAAAAAAAAAAAAAAAAAAAAAAAAAAGCTTGGTGGTAAGAAAATAAGTTCTATTAGCTTATTTATATTATGCTAGGTTATATTACCTGAATTTACAAGTCTGGTGAAAGGAAGTTGAGGTAAAACCTCCTCAATTGGATTCTGTTTTTTCTGTAACATCAGTGGATAAGATTACCCACTTAGGACTTCCCTGGGGGCACAGTGGTTAAGAATCTGCCTGCCAATGCAGGGGACATGGGTTTGAACCCTGGTCTGGGAAGATCCCACATGCCATGGAGCAACTAAGCCCGTGCGCCACAACTACTGAGCCTGCGTACCACAGCTACTGAAGCTCGCGTGCTTAGAGCCCATGCTCCACAACAAGAGAAGCCACTGCAATGAGAAGCCCGTGCACCGCAGCGAAGAGTAGCCCCCACTCGCCACAACTAGAGAAAGCCCACGCGCAGCAACGAAGACCCAATGCAGCCAAAAATAAAATAAATAAATAAATTTATTTTAAAAAAAAAAGATTATCCACTTGGCTTAAGGGGGAAAGTTATGGGGTGCTAAAATATTGAGGACGGTGAGAAAGTATGAAATACAAGTAGTGGGCATTGGTTCCACTTAGAGTTTGGATATAAAAAGTTGCAGGAGATTTTACTTCCATCTTAGCCACAAAAACAAACAGATAATCTACAAAATCGTAGCTTTCATTTTTGTTTTCTAACTCCTCAGAGAGTTGAAGGTACAAAAAACCCCCTAAAAAGATGAAATAAGAAAATAAATATACCTTTTTAGGAGAGAAAATATCTACAGTAGCTTTCATTCCTTGCTGAGTGGCAGGGGGATCTCCTCGCCATAGATCTTCAGAAATAAAGTAAATATTGCTATGATAGTCCATAATAAACCAACCCTGCTAGGCTATACTATATGACATTTTTGGTCAAAACAAAGTTAGAAGTGTTATGGAAGCAGCCTTGAAAAGTGCCTGCATATTGGGGCTTATCCTTTTGGAACACTCCCTATTGCAGCCTAGCTGCCATGGTATAAGAAAGTCCAGGTTTAATGCAAGAATGAGAGGTCACATGGAGCAGGCCAGTAAGAGCAAACACCTTGTGAATATAGAAGCTACGTGGAGAAGAACTGAGGCACACTGAGTGATAGTTTGTATTTGTATCAAGGCCACAGAAATCAGAGAGAGGCTATCTTAGAACTTTCATCCTAGCCCAACTACCAGCTGAATTCAGTGATATCAACCATCATATGGAGGAAAACTGCCTACCAGAATCATAATGAATGTTGATGCTTAAGCCACCGTTTTGAGATTGTTACACAGCAATAGATAATTGATACACCAGTTAAACTGTTAAACTTAATTGCCACATGTGGCAGGCATGATGAATGAGAATGACAGAGAGATGTACCTACAGGACAAGTCTGAATCCAGCCACATACTTTTTCCCAAAGGCATTCACCAATTGTAGAGAAGTGGCAGGCTGATTAGGACAAAAGAGAGGAGGGAGTTCCCCCTAAGCATGTGGAGTATTTCCCAAAAGTAAGTCAGTGCCTGCTAAGTTGTGGCAGCAGGGCAGGAATGCTGAAATAATAGCTATGATGTATTTTGAACTTTGAACTTAGTATAAACTCACTGGCTAGCTAAGGGTGGGTGAGGCAGAAAAGGCATCCTAAGAAGAAGAAACATTTAAAATAAATGACTTAATTTCCTATTAAAAAAAAAAACTAGAGTAATAGAGCAAACTAAGGGAAAATAGAGATGATAGCAGAGGTCAACAAAATAGAAAAGAAACAAAAGTAGATAAAATTGACAAATCCAAAAGTTGGTTCTTTCAAAAGAGCAATAAACTTGATAAAGTCTGAGTTACTCTAATCAATTAAAAGGAGATATTGAGAGAGAATGAATGAGAAAAAGAAATAAATACAATTTACCAATATCAGGAATGAAAGAGCAGTTATCACAACACATCCTACAAACATTAAAAGAATAATGAGAGAATATCATGGACAACTTTACACCAACAACTTGGATAACTCAGATAAAATGAACAGATTCCTTAAAAAACTGCATGTCTGAGACTCCTGTCTCACTTCATACCAAAAATTAACTTAAGATAGATCATAGATGTAAATGTAAAAGTTAGAAATATTATAGGAGAATATCTTCAAAGCTTGGATTAGTCAAATATCTCTCATGGAGGACAAAAATCTTTTTACCCTGAACATAAAAGTACTAACCATAAAAAAAAAAATTATATGGATATTCATCAACATTAAAAATGACTGCTCATCAAAGATACCAAGAAAGTGAATAAGCCAGTCAAGCTACAGAATAGGAGGAAATATTATCAGTACTTATATCTGACAAAGAACTTATATACAGAATATATAAAGAACTCTGACAGATCAACAATACAAAGAAAAACAAGGCAATTAAATATTGGCAAATAACTTGAATAGACACGTCACATAAGATACATGAATGGTCATCAATCAGATGAGAAGGAACTCAACATTATTCGGCATTAGAGAGATAACAGTTAAACCATAATGAGAAATCATTACAATTTACTAGAAAGCCTAAAATCAACAACACTGACCATTCCATTTCCATACTGGAAAGCTTATAAAATGCTTAGGGTTACATTGGTAGGGGTATAAAATTGTGTTGTTTGGAGAACTGTTAGGTACTTCCCTACAAAGTGAAATAGAAACTTACACTAAAATCCAGCAATTCCACCAACAGGTATTTATCCCAAATACATGAAAACCTATATCTGCAAGAAAACTTCTAACAAAATATTCATAGAAACAGAAAACAATTCCATTATCTATCTACAGGAAAGTGAATAAACAAATTGTGATATATTCATACAGTGAATTACCACCCAGTAATTAAAAGAATGGGACTACTGATAAAACACAACACAAAGGATTCTCAAAAATGTTTATCTGGGCAAAAGAAACCATTTACAAAATAATGCATATTTTAAGATTCTATTTATAGGAAATTTAGGACTAGGCAAAACTAATTATGGAAATAGAAATCAGAAGAAATTGCCAGTGGTAGATGACTGGGTTTGTACAGACAGTTTTCTAGAGGGATGCAGATATATCTTGCTTCAGGTGGTAATTCCAAGGATATATACAATTATCAAATTCATTGGAATTAATATCATAATATAATATCAATAAAATAACACTTTATACAACTGATTTTAATTAGGAAACAAACAAACACAAAATAATGGGTCAGAGAAAAAATTAACTTTGGTTTTGGGCTTCTTTATAATCCAGTCCCTGCTGTAGTGTTGTATACTTGATTTTTCTAAAGGATTATTACCTTAAAACTTAAAGTAGTTGCTATAGTGGATTCAGAAGAATATGTGTTTATTTAAAAAAATAATTAGGGTTGGCTAAATACATATTATTAGAAGCTGCCATTTTTCAGAGCTCTTAACAAAATTTACTTTGAGTTCGCATTTTATCAGGCAACTGTCAGATTAGAACCTCTACCTTCAATTTTGTAAGCTATTCCAAATTTCAAAAAAACTGGACTTAATCTGTTCTCTTGTAGGAAATGCATCTAAGCTACTGCCCATATCTCTGTTACATACTTCAAAATAACCTTGGCTTGAATTAAGCTTACGGATAAATGGTGAGCATTTAGAAAGACTATTTAATACCAAACCAACACAACTGTTTCTTTTAAGACAGTACTTCATTTTATTCCGTTAAACCTTTAGATTTACGTTTTTCTCCTAAATTTTTTTAATCATAAGAATCAAACATAAGGGAAGCAAGTGTTATTAGTCATTTATAATACTAATTTTAATTGATTAAATTTTTATTTTTTATGCTCTCTTACCTGAAAATATTGTCAGTATAATAAAGGTTGCCAAAATGATTACTCTGCTTAAGTATTTTAAATTAGATCTCATTTTCATTTGCTACCTACATATGACACAAATTTCTTAATTTTATTTAGGCTTGTATATTCAATTAAGAAATATCTCTTTCAAAATACTCTCTTTATAGGCTATATACTTAACCAATGGTGCTTAAAACACTTTGAGAACTTGTCTTGAAATTACCTTCAGACCAATTTTGAAGCAAAAATAACATCAGTCATCTAACTTTATAATAACAATTTAATTTAACCAAAAATATTATTTTAATATCTAGATGCACTCTTTGCATTCATATAAATTAGATCCATATGGCCTTTTTCTTTGTGTACAAATAAAATTTACCTTGGATCATGCACTTTAAAAAATTTAGACTTTTTAGAGGGAAGTCCAATAGGACTAAATTTTATTCAATTTATTATAATCATTTTATTTTATATATTTTATCATTTTATTATAGTTTAATTACAATAGCAAATTAAAAAGTAGGAATCCAGAAGCAAATTCTAGCTCACAGTTCACATTTCTAGTTAGGGTGGGTTTTTGACTATGAATGAGTTTCAGCTAACCTAATCTCACAATATTTAAATCAAAATTAAATCTCAGCTCTTTCATTGGTTGCAGATTCTCAAGTATTTCTGTTTTTATTTTCTATTTTTCACTCAGGTTTTACATTTTTCTAACTAATGTCCTTACATAATTTTTCCTTTAGATGATTTTTATATAATAATCTTTGTTTTTCTCATTTAATTTCAATGTTGTTCCTCTTATTTATCCTATATTAACTTTTAGTATTATCTATTTAGCTCTTTGGTATTCCCCATTACTGATTATTTTATATAGATGATTACCTCCTTTATATGTAAAATACTGGCATCAATATCCATATTTAGAAGTACTCCTCTTTATACTACTATATTCTGCATTTAGAGCAACAAGAATAATTACTAACTTTTACTGTCTACTTAAAATGTTTCAATTATTGTGCTAAGTGCTTTACGTGCATTATCTTATTTAATTTGTAATAAAAGATTAAAACTTTCGAGATTAATAGAATATGTATAGTCAAAATAACTGTAATGGAGATATTTGAAAGCATTGTTCCTCAATGAAAGAGTATTGAGACCACCATATAAATATGCGAACCTAATTTCAAGAGTAATGTGGTATTAGGCATGAAGAATTCACAATCTGGATTCAGTGAAATTTTCATTTGAAACCCAGCACCAAGACTTCATTTGCCTTGAGACTGAATTACTGAAATTCTTGAAACCTCAGAAAACTCATCTTTAAAACATGAATAATAATAGAATCTACTTTAGACTGTTTTGAGGATTAAACATGTAAAATGATTGGTTCAGTAACTGGCACTTACCTAGCAAGGGCTCCATAAGTAACAGTAGTTACCACCTCGGAATGGCATGCCCTGGGGTATCCATGTGACAAGGATATTTACCTTCTATTTTAACATATTTAATGGTAATCCGAAATAGCTAATCTTATGCTGCATTTTCTATTCTGTTTAATGAAATTAAATAGCTACATTACTTTTCATTTCCAGTGAGGAATCCCAGAACAACCCAAGAAAGATAATCACCTTTGTTCTCCCAATTGTTTGAATTTTACTGTGTGTGTGTGTTTTTGAAAACTTCTTTAAGACATGGTATCAAGAGCTAAGTCTAATACAGCTATTTATTTTCTGGCTCAGATAAAGTATTTAAACATTCATGGGCCAGTTAAAATTTCCAATTTGGTGCTTTAAAAATACTACAGTTGATAAATAGGTCTTGTTTCCAGTAAACTCACAAAGAATTCCATTTATTTACCTAGCTTATTTGAAAAATGAATAATCCTTGAAGTGAAAGAAAAATGGGTATAGAAATGAATTATGCACAGAGCTGGAGAACAGAAAGCAGAGAATAATTATGGGGAAGTTATGAGCTGAATGGAGATATTTTAGGTCACACAATGCTGAGAGGAAGTGGAATTCTAATCATCCAGAATGCAGACCCCTTTATGAACATTACAGCCTTTTAACAGAGATTTCAGAAAGGCAAGGACTTAAGGGTAGAACATCAATGCTCTAGAGTAAGGGCTACTCTAAACCCACCCTAATAAATTCTAAATTCCATGCTCACAAAATCATGCTGAGCCATTAAGAATTTAACTGACAGTCAGAATTAAACAGTCATTAAAAGAAGGTAACATAATCCATTTTCTCCAAATCTTATCATTGTTCTGCAATAACAAGCACATAAGCAAAAATTGCTAGACATATGTAGAAGCAGAAAAATATGTCCTGTATGCAGAAGGAAAAAAGCAGTCAATAGAATTACACATGATGGAATTATCAGACAAGGAATTTAAAACAGACACTGTAAATGGGATTAGTAGTTTAAAAGAAAATATACATTTAACAAATGATAGATGGGGATTCTCAACAAAGAAATGGCTATTTAAAAAAGAACCAAATGATATGTATAAAATAGATAACTAATAAGAACCTGCTGTATAAAAAATAAAATACAAAACTTCAAAAAAAAATTAAATTATAAAAAACAAATGAAAAGTTAAGAATAACAACAAAAAATAATCTAATATAAAAAGCTAACTGGATATGTTTAATAGGAGACTATACTGTTTAGAAAAAAAAAAAAAAATCAGTAAATATGTAAGCAAGGCAGTAGAAAATGTCCAAGCTAAAGGACACAGAGAAACAATGGCTGATATGTATCTCTGATGCATGCGGGATCATATAATATGGTGTAACATACATTTAGCTGAAGTGTGAGAAAAAAAGAAAAGAAAAAGTTTGGGGCAGAAAAAAATATTTGAAGAATATTTTCCAAAACTTTCCATAAGTTTTCCCAATTTGATGAAAATTATATAACCACTAATATAAGAAAGCTCAGTGAACCTCAAGCATGATGAACAGAAACAATCTCACACACACACACACACCAGGAAAACACCCAAGACATATCAGGCAAATTGCTAAAAGTGAAAGATAATGAGAAAAATTTCAAAGCAGCCCAAGAAAAAAGCTTATTACAGTAAAGAGAACAATGATAATTTTTTTCTGACTTTTTCTTAAAAACAATGAAAAACAGAGAACAAAGATACATCTTTAAAATGCCAAAAGAGGAAAGAAAAATACTGTCATCCAAGATTTCTTTATCTAGTCAAAATGATGGCAAAATAAAGACATTTGCTGAGCAATAAAATATGAGATAATTTGTCATCAGCAGACATGTACCTCAAGGAATTGTAAAGGGAATTCTCCACACTAAATAGAACTGATAATAAACAGAAATTAGAATCCACGTGAAGGAAGATGAGGGCTGCAAATAGCAAATAACATCTAGGACAAACAGAAAACAAATAGTAAGAATATAAACATAAAGCCAAATTTATCAATAATTATATTAAATGAAAATAGACTAATACTTAGGGTAAGCACTCAATTAAAAGGCAAGGGTTATCAGAGTGTATGATAGAGCAAGATGGAACAATTTGCTGTTTATTTAAGCACACTGTTACATAAAGACTCAACTAGGTTAAAAGCAAAACGATGGTAAAAATTATACCTTAAAAGCACTACTTATAAGAAATTTGGTGTGCTATATATATAAGACAAAGTTGACCTAAAAAAAGGAACATTACCAGAGGTAAAGAAGAATATTTTACAATAATATAATGGTCAATTCATCACATAGATATAAACAATCCTAAATGTACATGCACTTAACAGAAAGCTTCAAAAATAAATGAAGTGAAAACTGACAACAGTAAAGGGAAAATTAAAAATTCCACAATTATATTTGGTTATGTTTATGTTCATTTCCAGTAATTAATAGAAAAAAATTTAAAATGTAATTAGAATATAGACATTTTGATTAACACTATCAAACAATTTGACATCACTGATATTTTAGAACAATACACCAACTTCAGACTATGTCTTTTTTTGAAGAAGAAATTAGGCAGGCATCTTTGCAATCTTAGAATAGGCAAAAATTCTTACATAAGATACAGAAAGTGCAAACTTATAGATAAAAAAATTGAAAAACTGGGTTTCATCAAAAATTTTAAAATTCTGCTTACTAAAAAGACACTGATAAAAATGAGTAGGGAAATCACAAGTTGAGAGAAAATTAAGTATAATTTTTAAAAGGCACACATGACAAAGGACTTACAACCAGAATATATAAACAACTCCTACAACCCAATCAAAAGACAAACAGCACAATTTTTTAAGTGAGTAAACAAGGTCAATAGACACTTCAAAAAGGAAACTATCAGAATAGCCAATTAACACATAAAAAGTGTTCAACACTATTAGCCATCAGGAAAGTGCAAATTGAAATCATGATGAGATGCTACTCAACATCCACTGTGAATGAATAAAATCAACAAGACATATCACCAACTGCTGGTAGGAGTGTATTAAACCAATATACTCTATTATCCAGCAATTCCATGCTGTGGTATTTATCCTTCCAAAATGAAAACATGTCACAAAAACGCTTTTACAAATCAGTTCAATGGAGGAACGATTCAACAAATATACTAAAGCAATTGAACATCTATAGGCAAAAAAAAAAAAAAAAGAGAACCTTCACGTAAGCCTCATATCTTATAAAAAAATTATCTCAACGTTAAGCATAGACTTAAATATAACTGAAGAATAACACTTTTAGGAAGAAAATCACAAAATATCTTGGAGGTCAATGGCTAGGCAAAAATGTCTTAGATATGACACCAAAAGCATGATTGATAAAAGGAAAAATTGGTAAATTGAACTTGTGATGATTAATTTTTTGTGTCACCTTGGCTAGAGTATGGTGATTAGTTGTTTGGTGAAACACCAATTTAAGTGTTATAAGGTATTTTTTAAGATGTGATTAACATTTAAATTAGTAGACTTTAAATAAAGCAGATTACTCTCCATGATCCAATCAGTTAGTAACCCTGTAGAGAATTTAAAAACAATAATAAATCTGACTAAATGTTGGTTTGCTTTTTATTTAAAATAATAATAATAATAAAGACTTAAGTTTCCCAAAGTAGAAGGAATTCCTCCCCAGACTGCAACACAAAAATTCTGCCTGAATTTCCAGTCTTCAAAGCATTCAAGACTATAACATCAACTCTTATGTGAAACTTTACCCTGCCAGCTTGTCCTATGGATTTCAGACTTGCCATTCCCTGCAACCACATAAACCAATAAAAAAAATCTCTCCTGCTCCCGCTCCCCCATATATATGTGTATACATAATTATGAATTATATTTGTATATATTACATATAATAATATATTCTACAGCTTATATGTCTCCTATTGGTTTTATTTCTCTGCAGAGTCCTGACTAATAGAGATGCCATGAATACTAAAAGTTTTTGCTCTATAAATGCTCATGAAGAGATTGTAAAGGTAAAACATATCCTGAGATAAATTGTTTGCTAATCATATATCTAGCAAAGGGCTAATACCTGGTATAAATAAAGAACTCTCAAAACTTATCAGTTAAAAAAAAACAATCAAATGGGAAGTTGAACAAAAGACATGAACAAACATTTCACCAAAGAGAATACAGAGATGACAAATAAGTATACTTAAATACATTCAACAGCATTAGCTATCAGGAAAATGTAAACTATAACCACAATGAGCTATCACCATACACTGATCAAAATGGCTAAGAAAATAAATAAATAAATAAATAAATAGTGACAGTACCAAATGCTGGCAAGAAAATGGAGAAATTAGACCACTCATACATTTGCTGGTGTGAATGTAAAATGGTACAGTCATGTGGACAATAGTTTGGCAGTTTCTTATAAAACTAATCATGTAAATACCATATGACCCAGAAATTGTACTAAATATATAAATCTTTGTATATCCCACATGAAAATTTATGTTCACACAAAAAAAACCTGCCTATGAATGCTCATAGCAGCTTTATCTAGAAGAGCCCCAAAATGGAATCTGCCTGGATATCCTTCAACAGGTGAATCGTTAAGTAAATTGTGCTACATGCATACCACTATTCAGCAATAAAAAGGAATGAATCCTTAATAGGCACAACAACATGGATGAATCCCTAGAGAATTACGCTGAATGAAAATAGCCAATCCTAAAATGTTATATACTGCTTGATTCCACTTATATAACATTTCAAATGACAAAATTTTAGAAATGGAGGAGGGATTGGTGGTTGCTAGGAGTTAGTAATGGAGGGTGGATTAAAATAGTGCTAGAGCTAACGCCCGCGCCGCAGGAATTCTGGCTAGGCCCACGGAAGTCACATGAGGAGGCTTGTGATCGCTTGCCTATGTTGAGGGGAGCGCCAACTCCTGTTTCCTGCACATTCCCAGGCGGCCTGGGGGATAGCTGGGGCGTCGCAGCCCAGGGAAGGGAGCGGAAGTCAGCTTCAAAGCCGTGGAAGGAGGGGCAGCTGGAGGAGGCCCTGCAGCCTTTGAGGCCGGTTCAGCTGTACTACTGCCCGAATGACAGTGTGAGGCTGGAGTGTGGCTGCCCGGTGCTTTCTGTAGAAGGCAGTGGCCAAGAGTGCACCTAGCTTCTGGTGCTCAAGTCTGAATGGCGGGAGCCTGATGGCCCGGGGTTCAATGTGACTCCTCCAATTCCCCAAGCAACCTCTCCAAGGGGCTCCCATATCTGAGAGTGAGGTCTACATTTCTGTGGTCCTCGAGTGGGAAACTGGCAGAAGAAGTGTGGGGGAAACTTCCAGGTTAAGGTGTGTGAATGCAAGCATGTACCGAGGGACACAGGATTTGAAAGATATTTGATGGTGCCAGGAAAGAATATGGCAATCAAGAATATTTGTGTAAGTTGAAGTCAAGACCTTCCTTCTTCGTGGAGCTTCCCAGATAAAAAAGGACTAGCTCTCAGAAGCTTACCCCTTTTCAAAATGCCTGCTGTTGACAGAAGATGTGGCAAGGGAAGGATGGACCATCTTTGGCAAAATATCTGGGAATCCCTGCCTGCAACTCAGGTGATTCTGAGATGCAACCAGGGTTGAGAACCACTGATGTAAACCCGTGTGGCGGACAGGGTCTCCATGCTCTGGTTTGGGTATCAGGCCTCTGCCTCTGAGGGGGGAGAGCCGAGTTCAGGACATTAGTCCACCAGAGTGCTCCTGGCTCAACATAATACCAAACGGCAAAAGCTCTCCAAGAGATCTCCATCTCAACGCTAAGACCCAGCTCCACTCAACAACCAGCAAGCTACAATGCTGGACACCCTATGCCAAACAACTAGCAAGACAGGAACACAACCCCACCCATTAGCAGAGAGGCTGCCTAAAATCATAATAAGGTCACAGACACCCCAAGACACACCACCAGAGGTGGTCATCCCCACCAGAAAGACAAGATCCAGCCTCATCCACCAGAACACAGGTACCAGTACCCTCCACCAGGAAGCCTACACAACCCCCTGAACAAACCTTACCCACTGGGGCAGAAACCGAAAACAACGGGAACTACGAACCCGCAGCCTGCGAAAAGGAGACCCCAAACACAGTAAGTTAAACAAAATGAGAAGACAGAGAAACACACAGCAGATGAAGGAGCAAGGTAAAACCCCACCAGGCCAAACAAATGAAGAGGAAATAGGCAGTCTACCTGAAAAAGAACTCAGAGGAATGATAGGAAAGATGATCTGAAGTCTTGGAAATAGAAAGGAGAAAATACAAGAAACATTTCACAAGGACCTAGAAGAACTAAAGGGCAAACAAACAATGATGAACAACAAAATAAATGAAATTAAAAATGCTCTAGAAGGAATCAATAGCAGAATAACTGAGGCAGAAGAACGGTTAAGTGACCTGGAAGACAGAACGGTGGAATTCATTGCTGCGGAACAGAATAAAGAAAAAAGAATAAAAAGAAATGAAGACAGCCTAAGAGACCTCTGGGACAACATTAAACACACCAACATTCGAATTATAGGGGTCCCAGAAGAGAAAGAGAAAAAGAAAGGGACTGAGAAAATATTTGAAGAGATTACAGTTGAAAAGTTCCCTAATATGGGAAAGGAAACAGTCAATCAAGACCAGGAAGCACAGAGAGTCCCATATAGGATAAATCCAAGGATAAACATGCCAAGACACCTATTAATCAAACTATTAAAAATTAAATACAAAGAAAAAATACTAAAAGCAACAAAGGAAAAGCAACAAATAACATACAAGGGAATCCAAATAAGGTTAACAGATGATCTTTCAGCAGAAACTCTGCAAGCTAGAAGGGAGTGGCAGAACATATTTAAAATGATGAAAGGGAAAAACCTACAACCAAGATTACTCTACACAGCAAGGATCTCATTCAGATTTGATGGAGAAATTAAAACCTTTACATACAAGCAAAAGCTAAGAGAATTCAGCACCACCAAACCAGCTTTATAACAAATGCTAAAGGAACTTCTCTAGGCGGGAAACACAAGAGAAGAAAAGGACCTAAAATAACAAACCCAAAACAATTTAAAAAATAGTAAGAGGAACATAGATATCCGATAACTACCTTAAATGTAAATGGATTAAATGCTCCAACCAAAAGACAAAGACTGGCGGAATGGATACAAAAACAAGACCCGTATATATGCTGTCTACAAGAGACTCACTTCAGACCTAGGGACACATACAGACAGAAAATGAGGGGATGGAAAAAGATATTCCATGCAAATGGAAATCAAAAGAAAGCTGAAGTAGCAATTCTCAGATCAGACAAAATAGACTTTAAAATAAAGACTATTACAAGAGACAAAGAAGGACACTACATAATGATCAAGGGATCAATCCAAGAAGAAGATATAACAATGGTAAATATTTATGCACCCAAAATAGGAGCACCTCAATATATCAGGCAAATGTTAACAGTCATAAAAGGGGAAATCAACAGTAACAAAATTATAGTAGGACTTTAACATCCCACTTTCACCAATAGAAAGATCATCCAAAATGAAAAAAAAATAAGGAAACACAAGCTTTAAATGACACATTAAATAAGATGGACTTAATTGATATTTATAGGACATTCCATCCCAAAACAACAGAATACACTTTCTTCTCAAGTGCTCATGGAACATTCTCAAGGATAGATCATATCTTGGGTCACAAATCAAGCCTTGGTAAATTTAACAAAATTAAAATCGTTTCAAGTATCTTTTCCAACCACAACGCTATGAGACTAGATATCAATTACAGGAAAAAAACTGTAAAAAATACAAATACATGGAGGCTAAACCATACACTACTAAATAACCAAAAGAGCACTCTTGAAATCAAAGAGGAAATCAAAAAATACCTAGAAACAAATGACAATAAAAACACGACAACCCAAAACCTATGGTATGCAGCAAAAGCAGTTCTAAGAGGGAAGTCTATAGCAATACAATCCTACCTCAAGAAACATCTCAAATAAACAACCTAACCTTACACTTAAAGCAATTAGAGAAAGAAGAATGAAAAAAACCCCAAAGTTAGCAGAAGGAAAGAAATTATAAAGATCAGATCAGAAATAAATGAAAAAGAAATGAAGGAAACAATAGCAAAGATCAATTAAGCTAAAAGGTGGTTCTTTGAGAAAATAAACAAAATTGATAAACCATTAGCCAGACTCATCAAGAAAAAAAGGGAGAAGACTCAAATCAATAGAATTAGAAATGAAAAAGGAGAAGTAACAACTGACACTGCAGAAATACACAGGATCATGAGAGATTACTAAAAGCAACTATATGCCAATAAAATGGACAACCTGGAAGAAATGGACAAATTCTTAGAAAAGCACAACCTTCTGAGACTCAACCAGGAAGAAATAGAAAATATAAACCAACCAATCACAAGCACTGAAATTGAGACTGTGATTAAAAAACTTCCAACAAACAAAAGCCCAGGACCAAATGGCTTCACAGGTGAATTCTATCAAACATTTAGAAAAGAGTTAACACCTATCCTTCTCAACATTTTTCCAAAATATAGGAGAGAGAGGAACACTCCCCAACTCATTCTATGAGGCCACCATCACCGTGATACCAAAACCAGACAAAGATGTCACAAAGAAAGAAAACTACAGGCCAATACCACTGATGAACATAGATGCAAAACTCCTCAGCAAAATACTAGCAAACAGAATCCAACAGCACATTAAAAGGATCATACACCATGATCAAGTGGGGTTTATCCCAGGAATGCAACGATTCTTCAACATATGCAAATCAATCAATGTGATAAATCATATTAACAAATTGAAGGAGAAAAAAAAATCATCATGAAGGATCCTTCATGATGAAGGATCATCTCAATAGGTGCAGAAAAAGCTTTCAACAAAATTCAACACCCATTTATGACAAAAACCCTCCAGAAAGTAGGCAAGAGGGAACTTATGTCAATATAAAAAGGCCACATATGACAAACCCACAGCCAACATGGTTCTCAACGGTGAAAAACTGAAACCATTTCCTCTGAGATCAGGAATAAGACAAGGTTGTCCACTCTCACCACTATTATTCAACATAGTTTTGGAAGTTTTAGCCAGGGCAATCAGAGAAGAAAAAGAAATAAAAGGAATCCAAATTGGAAGAGAAGAAATAAAGCTGTCACTGTTTGCAGATGCCATGATACTATACATAGAGAATCCTAAAGATGCTAACAGAAAACTCCTAGAGCTAATCAATGAATTTGGTCAAGTAGCAGGATACAAAATTAATGCACAGAAATCTCTTGCATTCCTATACACTGATGATGAAAAATCTGAGAGAGAAATTAAAGAAACACTCCCATTTACCATTGCAACAAAAAGAATAAAATACCTAGGAATAAACCTACCTAAGGAGACAAAAGACCTCTATGCAGAAAATTATAAGACACTGATGAAAGAAATTAAAGATGACACAAACGGAGAGATATACCATGTTCTTGGATTGGAAGAATCAACATGTGAAAATGACTATACTACCCAAAGCAATCTACAGACTCAATGCAATCCCTATTAAACTACCAATGGCATTTTTCACAGAATGAGAACAAAAACAATTTCACAATTTGCATGGAAACACAAAAGACCCCGAATACCGAAAGCAATCTTGAGAAAGAAAAATGGAGGTGGAGGAATCAGGCTCCCTGACTTCAGACGATACTATAAAGCTCCATTAATCAAGATAGTATGGTACTGGCACAAAAACAGAAGTATAGATCAATGGAACAGGATAGAAAGCCTAGAGATAAACCCACACATATATGGTCACCTTATTTTTGATAAAGGAGGCAAGGATATACAATGGAGAAAAGACACCCTCTTCAATAAGTGGTGCTGGGAAAACTGGATAGCTATCAGTAAAGGAATGAAATTAGAATACTCCCTAACACCGTACACAAAAAATAAACTCAAAATGGATTAAATGCCTAAATGTAAGGCCAGACACTATAAAATTCTTAGAGGAAAATATAGGCAGAACACTCTATGACATAAGTCACAGCCAGATCCTTTTTGACTCACCTCCTAGAGAAATGGAAATAAAAACAAATATAAACAAATGGAACCCAATGAAACTTAAAAGCTTTTGCACAGCAAAGGAAAACATAAGACAAAAAGACAACCCTCAGAATGGGAGAAAATGTTTGCAAATGTAGCAAATGACAAAGGATTAATCTCTGAAATTTACAAGCAGCTCAATATCCAAAAAACAAACAACCCAATGCAAAAATGGGCAGAAGACCTAAACAGACACTTCTCCAAAGAAGATATACAGATTGCCAACAAGCACATGAAAGGATGCTCAACATCACTAATCATTAGAGAAATGCAAATAAAACTACAATGAGGTATCACCTCACACCAGTCAGAATGGCCATCAACAAGATATCTACAAACAATAAATGCTGGAGAGGTTGTGGAGAAAAGGGAACCCTCTTGCACTGTTGGTGGGAATGTAAATTGATAGAGCCACTATGGAGAACAGTATGGCGGTTCCTTATAAAAACTAAAACTAGAACTACCATACGACCCAGCAATCCCACTACTGGGCATATACCCTGAGAAAACCATAATTCAAAAAGAGTCATGTACCACAATGTTCATTGTAGCCCTATTCACAATAGCCAGGACATGGAAACAACGTAAGTGTCCATCGACAGATGAATGGATAAAGAAGATGTGGCACATGTATACAATGGAATATCACTCAGCCATAAAAAGAGACAAAACTGAGTTATTTGTAGTGAGTTTGATGGACCTAGAGACTGTCAAACAGAGTGAAGTAAGTCAGAAAGGGAAAAACAAATACTGTATGCTAACACATATATATAGAATCTAATAATTAAAAAAAAAATAGGTTCTGAAGAACCTAGGGGCAGGACAGGAATAAAGATGCAGAGGTAGAGAATGGACTTGAGGACACAGGGAGGGTGAAGGGTAAGCTGGGACAAAGTGAGAGAGTGGCATGGACATATATACACTACAAATGTAAAATAGATAGCTAGTGGGAAGCAGCTGTATAGCACAGGAAGATCAGCTCGGTGCTTTTGACCACCTAGAGGGGTGGGATATGAAGGGTGGGAGGAAGACGCAAGAGGGGAGGAGATATGGGGATATATGTATATGTATAGCTGATTCACTTCGTTGTAAAGCAGAAACTAACACACCAATGTAAAGCAATTATACTCCAATAAAGATGTTAAAAGAAAATTTAGTGATAGAGAGTTGATTGAAGAGGGAGCATAAGTGTGCTTATGTAAGAGCAACGTGAGGTATGCTGTGGTGTTGGAACTGTTGAGTATCTTGACTGTGATGGGACACACTAACTACATAGGTGGTAAAACTGCACTTACTTATATACACGCGTACGTGAGTACCAGTACAACTGGGGAGATCTGAATATGGTAGGTAGATTTTACCAATGTCAATATCCTGGTTGTGATATTATAGTATATTTTTGCAAAATGTTACATTGGGGGAAACTTGGCAACGTGTGCAAGGGGTCTCTGAATTATTCCTTACACCTGTATGTAGAATCTAAAATTACCTCAACAAAAGTTTCAATTAAAAAAAAAGACATACAAGATTGATATATAAATTGTTAAATATTCATACAACAAATATTACTTAGAAATAAAAAAGAATAAATAATACATGCAAAACATCTTTAAATCATAAAACCGTATGCTAAACAACTAAAGAGTACCTATTGTATGATTCCACTGAGATGAAGTTCTTTCACAGACAAAATGAATCCATAGTGACAGAAAGCATAACAATGGTTGCTTCTTAGTGGAGCAGAGACTGCCTGGAAAGGGAAATGTGGGAATTTTCCGAGTTGTTGGGAATAGACTATGATTTGACAGGGATGTGGAATATGCAGGTATACACATTTGACAAAACTCATCAAACTGTGCACTTAAGATATATAAAGATTTCACTGTATGTACATTATTCTTAAATATAAAAAACATGAAAACTTATATTTATATAACAATATGTATAAACCAAACAAAGATGTGCTCCGCAGTAAGACAATACCCTGAATCTTAGATTTTTCTTTGCATCTCCAACTCTCATTTCTCATTTCAACTGCAATTATATTTAAAGGTATCTTTGCCTTTCTCGTAAGGAAGGTGGTATAGCTTTAGAAAAAAAATTGATATGGATTGTAATAGAATCTCTACTTCCAATTCGTGATAGGTCAGGGATTCCAAATTTAGTGAATTTCTAGACTTTCTTTAAAATGGCTCGTTTTAGGATTTCAAATAATATAGTAGATTTCATACTTTTGAGAACAACCCTTTTTTTATCCAACCCACACTCAACAGCCCCATTTCCCTTCCCTAGCCCATCAAGCACTACAGAGCAACAATGGACAATAGAGGTAGTAAATTGTAATGCCCCCAGAGAGTATCAGTTTTGGTAAAATACACATAGTGTTAGCTACCTGAATGGCTATAGTTTTGCACTGAGACCTGTATATTAGTACTGAATAGAGCCTCAAGTTAGTATTCTTTATATATCTAATCTGATGGCATTTCAGGTAGCTAGGGTGAAGTGAAGAGGATGATTTCTAATGGTAAACAACCTGACCTTTAATAAGCTTTATAAAATTACAACGGAAGAAGCACTAAATCCTTAATTGCAAAATTTTATAAAGCTGACAAATTGAGGTCAAAACCCTACAGCCTTTAGAAGTATAAATATTAAACTAAAGGTCTCCAATTATTCTGTAAAGCTAATATAGTTCCAGTTTTCCAATGATGGTGTTAGGTACACTTTTTATGTCAGTTGCCATTTTCCAAGTTTAGTTATATCTCAAACCATAAGTAAAACCTCCAAATCTCTAAAATTGTGTTACTCCGAACAATGAGTTTTTCCATCAAATCCTCAGAAATATTGAATATCAAGTTTACTTAGTTCTCCTTTATAATTTAGCTCTACTTATGAAGTGAATTGGGCCAATTTGTAGTACAGCTTCCTTAATTGACGTGCAAATACTTCCTTGTCTGTAGTGAACGTACCACAAACCTGTTGTAACTAATGACCTAAGAACATCCTGAGGTTTACCTGTTAATTTTCAGATGTTACTCCCTGAGCTCAAGGTTAGTGCCTGAGAAGGCTCTAGAGAGTCCTGCATTTTAATGGAGCAAAATCACATGGTGACATGGATTCTTTTCAAAGGTGAATGCTTCATTCGGCAGTTTGCTTCACTTCCTAATACAATTGAAAAGTCATTTGCTGACAGTAAACCAGTGGCAGGTGTGCTTTCATGTTGACAGCTGCAGTTCTGACATGGATCACAGACAAGCTCTGCTGGCAGTGCTAGAACATCTGGAGCATTTGGCAGAATTTCAAAAGCCAATTTGAGGGGACTGTCTTCTTCCATTTCAGAGTACAGAAGAAGTTCTGGACTCTGGAGCCAAATTTGCACTGAGGTAGTACAACAACTCATTATATTTCTTATTTATTAAATATGGTGGCAAAAGGCCACAAAGCATACCAACACTTCTAATGTCTGGGAAGATGGTTTGTAAAATAGGTCATTACAACCTTTTCCTTAGGATTTCCTTTGATAACCTGAAAGCACTTAATTGATAGAAAAAGAACTAACACTGAATCCCCAGAAATTAGTGAGCAGTTGTGACACTGATTTCATACTTGTTGAATGAGTGAATGAATTAGGTTTATTATTTTTCTAACTATTAAGAATAATATTCATTGCTAACACATCAAATACCATTCTGCTAAGATTACACAAAACAATTAACATCATTCCCATTTAACAGATGAGGCTACTCAAACTCAAAGAATTAGACAACTGACCAAGCCCCCTTATAGTAAGTAGGAAACAGATTCTTTCCCAGATTGGGATTGCAAAGATCACACTCCTTCTACTGTGTTTTAATGCTTCTGAGTACATTATGGATACCCTTAGTTTGCAGGATTTATGAGGTTAGTGAGGACAGCATACAATTTTTCTTTACTATCAAGTAACTCCAAATATGCCAGACCATATTGTGGGCACTAAGGAAAACCCTACCAAAATATTTATGGTGTGAACCCTTAGTACATGGAAAATTTAGAAGAATCAGGCAAAGTAGCTCAAAATTCAATAATTACATCTAGACTAAACAACCAAGTAAGGCCCACAACTTCTCAATATCTATCAATTACTTAATTGATGATTACTGGCCCCTATGGGAAGGAGGAAGGAAAGCTGACAGCTGTAGGCACACGCCCTCCAACAACAGAGTGTATATATGAGCATTCTGTCTGCTCCTGATTCTGTGGCTTTTTAAGGGAATGAAATAGACACTGATGCGAACATGGAGTCTAAGGATAATACCATTTTTGAAAAGTCTATTATGGACTGGGTAGAAAAGCTAAATTCAAACTTCACCTTCCACTTTTTCATATGACAGTATTTCAAAGGATAAGTGGGCAAGAATCCAAAAATATTAATTGCAAACTCCATCACTGTGCTCATGTGGGTGTACGAAATACAGGAAATGCTACCAAGTAATTTATCTTCAATGTTGTGTCAACAAGGACATGACTTATAGTCCACATGCCAGAGAATGTCCATTCAAATGATATTTGAGCATTTTATGGATAAGTGTGCGGCTAATGGATAGAGACTAATATATTTTCCTGCACCAACATAATTGAGGCCAGAGTATTTACTTACTAGTACACACTGTGACAAATGGTTCTGTTTTAGTTTTTTTCTTTGATTTGAGTCATTCATTTCTTCCATTATATTGGTAGCTATTCAGGAAAAAAATCTTGATGTGATTTTTTTAGGGGGAAGCATGTCAAGCAAATAGTGTAGACTTAAATATCTTTAAGGAAATGTGCTCTGGCACCACTCAAGAGAAAATGAACAATCATACCCACTCTGGCACCTGAAAATGTTGGTCGATGTTTGGCACCTGAAGAAATTACCCATGAAATGAACATTTGGGGCTTGACTCATTAGAATTCAGCTCCTGTGTCTTCAAATGAATAAGAATCTCTACACAGGTACTGAGAAATAGAGATAAAAAGGAATGCAGAGGAAATGACAACACTTCTTAACTATGCAGGAAACGTAGATTTAATGGAATTTGTTCCCTAACACACACAGTATGAAGGTATGATTATTAGGTTCACAAGGTCATAAATTTCAAGCCAAGAAAAACTATGTATATTCAATTATTCAAGGAAATAGAGCCAATCAGAAAAATATGAATTTTAATTTAACTGCCTTGCTTTTAGCTCTATATTTTCTGTATTATACAAGTTTTATTTTATATCTATAACCTAGTCAAATACGGGTTGGAATTTTTAGTATTTATATAAAGAGGAACATAATTCCATACACTCAGAAAATTTAGACTCAATTTTTAAATTAGTTTAAAGACAAATGTGACATAGTGACATATTTCACAGTTTCAAGTGTATTTTAGGAGAAGAGTATATGTTACAGTGCCAACATGTATTTTTCATAAATATATTGTGTTTTTCTTTTGTAGAATATTCAATATGTGGCATTACTAATTTCTTATGCTTCTAGAAAAATTTCAAATATAATAAAATGTTTTATTAGGGCAGATATATGGTCATATTCTCTGCATTATTTAACTATGTAAACCTATATTTTCCCCATACTCATTGACCCAGTTGACCTTCTCAATAGCATCACATATTATTGACTGGGTTCACTAAGATGAGGGAGAAAATTGATGGTCATAGAGTTGGACAAAATTAACAACCCCATATTGTAATCCCTTGAATTTGGTTTCATAGTAATATAGTCCTATCAACTCTGCTAACATACACATAAACACATACACACACATAATTACATAATATTTCATATATTATCTGCAACTATAGATTAACAACACTGTGGGATGGAAAGCATCTTTTACCAACGGATTTCTTCCTGTTTGCTTTCTATTTTAGAAACAGGCTAAATTCAATGCCTTCTGGACCTAATATACATAATTATGGAACTGTGTTTTGCGTCAAGTAGGTTACAAAATACATCTCAAATTCATGTGTTCTCATGTATACAGATCAAAGTAGAGAAATATTAGCTACTGAATGACATTTTCCATTACAATGCATGAAAAGAGACTAAACTTGAATCTAACTGCCTTACAATATATAATGTTAATTTAATAAAAATATTAACATTAAAAAGAAATGCAAAAACTAACAAATGCCTGCAAAAGTTTAAAAGATTGTCCTCCTCTGGAAGTTTACATATAGAAAAATAAATGAATAGGAATTCTGCTCCTATTACAGTTATTCTTTTTATCCTAAATTATTCCTTTATATGGCCTTATATTGTACTTATTACTGTTTATAACAATTGTGAGTAGACTGTAAACTCCTGGAGGGCTGGAAATTGTGTTTTGCTCTTTGAATCTAACTTGCCCCCGATTTTCTTGCCCAGTGACTTGCCACATTGTAAATAATCAGTATTTTAAAATTACTTATTGTTGCTAGGGTCCACTTTCGATGAATGAAATGTTTAAAGTTTATAGCTTTGTCTTTATCTCTCTGAAAAGTAACAAAACCTGAAACCCTCATATCTTAGATGGTCGGGCTAACAGATTAGGTAATTTACCTAAATTCTTTGGGATTCAGTGCCTTAGCCACAAATTCTGATTGATTGACTGTGATGAGTAGAAGACAAATGTTCACAAATAAAAAAGAGTATTCTTCCAGCACACTGTCTGGCCCTCACTGCCATTCAATAAATGGTCACTAAGTTTTCCACACTACTTGAAAGAAAATGGCATTTTCATAAAGAACAAGCATATGACATGATACTCAAGAGTAAAAGAGAATACCCTCCCCCTATTTTCAGAACAAAACTGGGACATGTGGATGGGGAAATGTACTTAGCTTAAGCCTTAAGTAAAGTAGAGTCTTCAGTTGCTTTCAAAAGAGAGAGGCTATTAATTATACAATACCTGTGTTGATAACACCTCTTTATCTTCAGAAGCACTGGGATGTTCTTCTCATTGCTTCACACACACCATCCACTTTTGGTTTTCTCCCTTCTCAGTCTCATTTTTTTTTTTTTTTCCTTTTTTGGTTCCCTCTCTTCTCAAACTCTTAATGTTTGAATGCTCCAGGGCTCAGTCTTAGATATTTTTCTCTATGCACACACAGTACTTTAAAGATTTTCTCTCATCCTATGGCTTTAAATACCATCCTTACGCCACCAACATCCACATTTTTATCTTCTGCACAGACATGTCTTTCAAACCAGAGCCTCATATACTCAAATGGTTACTCGATACTACAATTAAACAAAAATTAAAGGAGTTCATCACCACCAGACCTTCCTTACAAGACATGCTAAAGGGTGGTAATTAAAATCAAAGGGTGCTAATTAACATCATAAAATATATGAATGTGGAAAAATCCTTGGTAAAGTTAAATACAAAGTAAAAATCAGACTGTCTAATACTGTATTGGTGGTACATAAATCACTTACAACTCTGTTAAAAAAAAAGGTAGAAAAAAATGTATTAAAAACAACTGTAACTTTAATTTGTTATTTGATACACACTATAAAAAGATGTAAACTGTAACATTAAACACCTAAAAGGTGAGGGAGTGAGAAGTAAAAGTATAAAGTTTCTACGTGCTTTCAAAATTGAGTTGTAATCAGATTAAAATAGAATGTTATATTTTACGTAAGCCTCATGTTAACCACAACAGAAAAAAAACAGAAACAAACAAACAAACAAATAAAAACTATGGTAGAACTCAGACCAAACTGGTTTGAAACCCAGCCCCAACTCTTTTCAGCTGTATGATGTTGGACGAGTTATTTAACTTCTCTGCACCTCAGTTCTCTAACATAAAATGAGAATAACAAAAGTCCCTCTCTGATAGAATTGTTGTAGGAATTAACAGAGACGATGTTTGTAAATGTTCAGCACAATCCCTGTCACTTAAGTGCTAAATATTTGGTTTTTTTATCATCATCATCATCATTCTCTCAATCACATCTAGGCAAGCACATATAATAATCAGGAGCCAGACTTGAGGCAGTGCATGTGGTTACCTGGTTCAAAGGGCTTTATGTGGCCCCACCCACCAGCAGTAGGTAAGGGCACACTAGCCCACTGGAGGCAGAAACATGCTGCTGCCCCCAAGCCCCTGCCCTGGCTATTTAAAACAAAAACAAAAACAAAGAAACAAAAAAAAAAAAACTATGGTAGATACACAAAAGATTATGTGTAAAGAGTCATAAAAAAGATTATGATAAAGAAGTAAAACCATACCACCACATGAAGTCCTCAAATCACAAAGGAAGATAACAAGGGAAAAAGCAAGGTATAAAGGATCTACAAAACAGTCAGAAAACAATTGACAAAATGGCTACAGTAAGTACTTACCTATCAGTAATACTTTAAATGTAAATGGATTAAATTCTAAAGTCAAAAGACACAGAATGACTGAATGGATTAAAGAAAAACAAACAGAAAACAAGATCCAATAATATGCTGCAGATAAGAGTCTCACTTTAGCATTAAGGTTGAGAACACACATAGGGTAAGAGTGAAAAGATGGAAAAATATATCCCAAGCAAATGGTTACAAAAAAAAAAAAAAAAAGAAAGAAAGAAAGCAGGGGTACCTATACTTATATAAGACAAAATAGACTTTAAGCTAAGAAAGGTCACAAGAGACAAAAGATGGTCATTTTATAATCATAAAGGGGTCAATTCATCAGGAACACATAACAGTTATAAATGTTAGTGCACCCAACATAGGAGCACCTAATTATTAACAGCAAATACTAACAGAACTAAAAGGAGAAATAAACAGCAATAGAATAGTTGGGTACTTTAATACTCCACATTCAATAATGAATAGATCATCCAGAGAATCAAAAAGGAAACAGCAGATTTGAACAACACTATAGAACATAGAAACCTAATAGATAAATATAGAATATTCCATCCAACAGCAACAGAATACACTTTCCAAGGACACATGGAACAAGGATAGATCATATGTTAGGCCACAAGATAAGTCTAAAACACTTCATAAAGATAAAAATTATATCAAGTATCTTTTCTGACCACAACAGTATGAAATTAGAAATAAATAACAGGAGGAAAGCTGTAAAATTGACAAATATGTAGACATTAAACAACACATTCCTGAACAACCAATGGACCAGAAAAAATTCAAAAGGAAAATTTAAAAATATCTTGAGACAAACTAAAATGAAAATACAACACACTAACACTTATGGAATGCAGCAAATGGTGTTCTAAGAGGAAAGTTTATAGCAATAAATATACACATCAAGAAAAAAAAATCTCAAATGAACAATCTAACTTTATACCTCAAGGATTGAGGAAAAGCAACAAACTAACCCTAAAGTCAGTGGAAGGAAGGAAATAATAAAGATTAGAGCAGAAATGAATGAAATAGAGATAGGAAAACAATAGAAAAAATTAACAAAATTAATAGCTGGTTCCTTGAAAAGATAAAGAAAATGGACAAACCGTTAGCTAGACTAAACAAGAAAAAAGGAGAGATGATGCAAATTAAAAAATGAAAGCAGAAACATCACAATTGATACCAAAGAAATACAAAGAATCATAAGAGATAACTACAAACAATTATACATCAAGAAATAGGATAATCTAAAAGAAATGAATAAATTCCTAGAAACATACAACTACCAAGACTGAATCATAAAGAAATAAAAAATCTAAACAGACCAATAATGACTAAGGAGATATAAGCAGTAATTAAAAACTTCCCCAAAACAATAAAAGGCTCAGAATCAGATCACTTTGCTAGCAAATTCTACTAAATATTTAAAATAGAATTCATGCTAATCCTTCTCAATGTCTTTCAATAGATTTGAAAGGAGGGAAGCACTCCCAAATTCATTTAAGAAGCCAGAATTACCCTGACACCACAACCAGATAAGAACACTATAAAAAAAGAAAACTACAGGCCAATATCCCTGATGAATTTACATGTAAAAATTCTCAACAAAATTCTAGCAAACCGAATTCAACAGCACATTAAACAGATCATATATCATGATTAAGTGGGATTCGTCCCTAAGAATCAAGGATGTTTTAACATACACAAATCAGTAACGGTGATGCATCATAGTAATAGAATAAAAAAAATCATATCATCTTCTCAATAGCTGCAGGAAAAATTTAACAAAATACATTCTTTCATGATAAAAACTTACAGTAAACTGGGTATAGAGGGAATGTGTCTCAACTTAATAAAGGTCATAAATGATAAACCCAGAGCTAACATCATACTCAAGAGTAAAAGGTTAAAGCCTTTTTTTTCTAAGATCAGGAACAAGACAAGGGTGCCCACTCTCACCACTCCTATTTGTACATGAAGTGCTAGCAAAAGAATTAAAATTGTCTCTGTTTGCAGATGACATGACTTACAGAAAACTCTAAAGAACCCACCCAAAACTCTTAAAACTAATGAATGAATTCAATAAAGTAGCAGGATACAAAATCAACATACAGAAATACAGAAATCAGTTGTATTTCTATACACTAACAAGGAGCTATTTGGAAAAGAAATGAAAAAAAAAATCCCATTCACAATAGCATCAAGAATAATACAATTACTAGGAATAAATTTAACCAAGGAGGTAAAAGATCTGTACACTGAAAATTATGACATTGATGAAAAAATTGGAAGAAGACATACACACAAAATGGAAAGATATCCTATGTTCATGGCTTGTAAGAAGTAATATTGTTAAAATGTAATAGCCAAATCAATTTTAAGAAAGACTAACAAAGATAAAGGCATCACACTTCCTGATTTTAAACTATAAATACCAAGCTGTAGTAATCAAAACACAGTACTGGCATAAAAGCAGACACATATTTCAATTGAACAGAAGGGGGCAGAAATAAACCCATTCATATATGATCAACTAATATTTGACAAGGGGGCCAAGAATATTCAATGGGGAAAACACAGTCTCTTCAATAAATGGTGTTCGGAAAACTGGATATTCACGTGCAAAAGCCTGAAAGTGGATGCTTATTTTTCACCATTCACAAAATTAACTTGAAATGAATTAAAAACTTAAATGTAAGACCTGAAACCATAAAACTCTTACAAGAAAACATCACAGTAAACCATTAACAAAATGAAAAGGCAACTTGCAGAATGGGAGAAAATATTTGCAAACAACATGTCTGCTAAAGGGTTAATATCCAAAATATATAAGAAACCCTAAACTAAATAGTAAATAAAACAAATAATCTGACTTTAAATTGGGCAAAAGAATGGAACAGACTTTCTTCCCAAAGAACCAAAGAAGATACACAAATGGCCAACAGGTACATAAAAAAGTCCTTATCATTACCAATCATTAGGGAAATGTAAATCAAAATTACAATGAGCTATTACCTCATACCTGTTAGAATGTGTATCATTAAAAAGATAAGTGATAAGTGCTGGTGAAGATGTGGAGAAAAAGGATTACTTGTGCACTATTGGTCGTAAATTGTTACAGCCACTATGGAAAACAGTATGGAGGTTACTCAAAAAAAAAAAATAGACCTACCATATGCTCCAGTAATCCCACTTCTGGGATATACCTGAAGGAAATGAAATTACTATTTCTAAGAGACTTCTGCACATCCATGTTTACTGCAGCACTATTTACAATAGCCAAGACATGGAAACAACCTAAGCAGGCATCAAAGAAAGAGTGGATAGAGGAAATATACATATATGAATATCATTCAACCATATAAAAGAAGTTAATCTTGCCATTTGCAACAACATGGATAAACCTTGACGGCATTATGCTAAGTGAAGTAAATCAGAAAGAGAAAGGCAAATACCATGTGATCGCACTTATATGTGTTTCAAAAAACAAAACAAAACATTCAAAATCAAGCTTATAGATACAGAGAACAGACTGGTGGTTGTCAGAGGTGGGGGGCGAGGAGTAAGCAGATGGGTAAAGGTGATCAAAAGGTGCAAACTTCCAGTTATAAAATAAATGTCATGGGTATGTAATGTACAGCAAGGTTAATATAGTTAATACTGATAATACCGTATTGCATATTTGAAAGATGCTGAGAGAATAAATCTAAAAGTTTTCATCACACACACATCTTTTGTTAAGTGTGTTTGTTGATAGATGTTAACTAGGCTTACTGTGGTGATCATTTAATACTATATACAAATATCAAGGTGTTATGTTGTACACCTGAAAGTATTACGCCAATTATATCTCAATAAAAAAATGGAACTAGTACTTACTTAATAAAAATTTAACTGAATGATATCCAGTTTTCAAATTGCCTAGTTCATGTTTTTCCTGTTTTCTATTAACTATCTCAATCTCATTAAAAGTTTTAATAATGAGAAAGATAATAGTCAAACATTTAATATACTGTATTAGTAATATTAGTAAATGAATTAATAAACTGGGAAGATTTGTCTAAATTGATAACTGTAAAATAAGATATTTTGTTAATTTCCGTCACTCTTTGCCATTCTAAAGATACATTTTTAAATCCACTAAACTCGGCCTTGATCAGTTCTGATAGCAATCCTGAACTGAAATGATATGCGGTCTTTTTTTTTTTTTTAATAAATTTATTTATTTTAGTTATTTATTTTTGGCTGCATTCGGTCTTCGTTGCTGCGTGTGGGCTTTCTCTAGTTGTGGCGAGCGTGGGCTTCTCATTGCAGTGGCTTCTCTTGTTGCGGAGCATGGGCTCTAGGCATGCGGGCTTCAGTAGTTGTGGCACACGGTCTCAGTATTTCTGGCTCACAGGCTCAGTAGTTGTGGCTCGCGGGTTCTAGAGTGCAGGCTCAGTAGTTGTGGTGTACGGGCTTAGTTGATCCGCGGCAGGTGGGATCTTCCCGGACCAGGGCTTGAACCCATGTCCCCTGCATTGGCGGGCGGATTCTCAACAATTGTGCCACAAGGGAAGCCCCTAAATATTTATTTATTTATTTATTTATTTATTTTGGCCACGCAGCTTGTGGGATCTTAGTTTCCCGACCAGGGATTGAACCTGGGCCCCAGCAGTGAAAGCACCAAGTCCTAACCACTGGACCACCAGGGAATTCCTTGCAGTCTTTTAAATTTACAATTTTGAAGACTATGTAGAAATGGATAACATTTCTTAAGTGTAAAAATGTTTATTAAATTTAAATTAGGAAGAAATGCATGTTTTAAATGCATTTAAATCTGCATGTGAATCAGTACAAGGACTGGATAGAAAAACATGAAATTCTCTTTATCTTGATACTTCAGAATCTGCAACCTAGGATGATGGAGTTAATAATAATACTATTCCTTTTTTGTTGTTCTCTTTTTTTTGTATTTTTTAAACTTGTTCTCCATATTGCCAAGCTATCTTTAGAAGGATATTGAAATACTTTTGGATATAAGAAATAAAAAGAAAATGCTTCAAATATCCACAGATGTCAAGAGCAAACTATAGGTCTCTTTTTTTAAAAAAATCACTTTCTATAGCAAACTATAGGTCTCTTTATTTTTTAAAATCACTTTCTGTATTTTTCTGCCATAACATAGTCCCAGAATTGTACATATTATTCATCTTTTTGTGAAATTATGACAACAGTCAAATGTCCTTGCTGAAAACAAAACAGGAGATTAAACTTTGGCCCTGCTTCCTGGGATTTTGAAAACCTTATGTGTGAGAACTGTCAAGGACAGAATGAAGAGAAATGAGATAAATGAAAATGACTAAATAACCCTCCCTAAACCCCTTTGTTGATGGTGTCATCTATAGTAGGAAGTCTGTAATTTCATTTTTCAGCCCTCTGATAGGCCAGAGATGTCAGGTGGATTTATAAATATGCTATGATAGAAACAGAATGAATTCTTTATTGGTGGCATCCTCATCTGTGACAACTCAAATGCTAGGCTGCTAGGGATTTTTTTTTCTCTATAGATTTTTTTCTTCCCCAGTGATTTTATCTTGGGATATTTTTTCTTGTCCAGTAGTTGTCTGAAATAATCATAATCTACTAATAGTTACATTTATGAATGGACAACACAAATCACACTACTTTTGTATTTAGAGACTGTTACTTATTTATATGAATCCCTGAATTCAAAGAGATAAAAATAATTTGCACATGTTACCTTTACAAACACAGTGATACATATGAAGGTAAATTATAGTAACACAACCATAAGGATTTATTTGTTTAATGTACAGTGAGGTTAAATTAGTTACTCAAGAATACAGCAATTAACAATGATGTCATGGATAAAATGTTTTATCTCATGGATTTTTTCCCATTCTCTGAAATCTATGCTTCTTGATTATAAAATTCAGCCCCTTAGAGAGTATATACTGGTTTGCCTAGGAAATCAGAGTAAACATGGTGATTCTTTCTGGAAATTGATTTTACATAATGATGCATAAACATTATTTTATGCTAAACAAAATCTGGGTATTTTATGACAAAGAATACAAATTTATCAGGGGTTTAAAAACTAAACACTAGAGAATATAAAATTATCAAGGTTTTAGAAGATTAAACACCATATTTAAAGAAAGTTTGCATTTGTGGTGGGTCATTATTAACTATATTCTGTAGATTGTTCCTTGTAGGTCAAGTTTTTGGGTATGGAAACATTTTGCCATTTGTGGAAAATGTTGAGAACTTCTTCTGTAGGGTATCTTATTTCCTTGTCATGGGGGGAAAAAAAACCCCGAACAGATTATGTCCTTGCTTGGTTTATGTACACTGACTCTAACACCATCTGTTTCCCAGGCACACAGTCTAGCAAACACACAAAAAACGTATGCCTGTTATTACAGAGTCAAATACAAGAGCAGTAAGGATACCAGCTTTACCCTCAGAAAGTGTAAAGTCCAGTACAGAGATCACCAAGTAAATATAAAACCATACAGTAATCAATCTAATAGAAATATGGTCAAAGCTCAATGGGAAAATGAAAGAGCAATGGGTTACCTAAGGACTCATCAACAGCTTCACAGAGAAAGTTGTGAAACTTGAAAGAATGAAGCAAGAGTAGCTCCATTTCGGTCAAATATGCATGAGCCAGTCAGGTATAAGTGAGGCTTATAAGGAAGATAGATGGGGGGAGGGTTGCTTCTGGGGGTGTAATTGTGTTTTTGAGAGAACAGCATGAGCGAAAGCAAACGCTTGAAAGCAAATGGCATATGCATGCATTGTAGATGGGAACAGAGCTGTGTAATTTAGTGAAAAACCAAATTTTTATTCTGTATATGTTAAAATTATCCTACTGAAAACGAGGAGTCACTAAGGAATTTTGAGAAAGGATGTAAACATAAATGATAATAACTGCTTACTTAGTAGGCAACCACCTACTTAATTTGATTGTTGTACCGCTGGAGACTTTTCACTCTGAAGCAGACCCATAGTTTATCTATTTTGTCCTCAGGGAAAATAAAAATATTCATCCAGGAAGAATGCAGTATATCAACAAAGCATAATAAGTATAACAGATACCACTGGATGCCTGGCCAAGAACCATCCTTCCTTTCCTTCTTCTTAAGGGAACTTGAATTTTTTTAAGTTCTTTCCTTCTCTGCACAGCCCTGAGCTTCTGTGAAAGCAGGACACATTTTCAGATGTAGAGCGTAAACATAATTGGTTTAAGCCAATAGGAATTGGTTCTGTTAGGCTGGGGCATATGACATGTTTGATCAACGAGATGTGAAGGGATATTTGCTGGCAGTAGGCAGTCAGGTGGGACTTATCAAAATAGCTTCTTTAGTCTTAAAAGACGAACAAAGAAGGTGTAGTCCCTTTTCTTCTACTGGGTATCTTGTGTCTGGGTGGGAAACCTGAGATTATGGTAGACATCTTTCAATACTGAGGGGAGCTGGTCAAGGACAAGCCTACGACTGGAGACAGAGGACGAAGATGGAAAGAACCTAGGCCCTTGATGATGTGAGTCACTAAATTAATAATTCATGGAACTATACAACTGCTCAACTTCTTGTAGAGTACAATGATAAACTTTTTTTAGAGTTTAAGCAAGTTTGTTTTCTATTACTTGTGGCCTAAAGCATCTCAACGGATATAATAAGATTAAATGTAAAGCTTGAAGGGATTCAAAATTCACAGGGCACATCCTCCTTGTTTTATATTTGAACAAAAGGAGGATCTGAGAAAATAACTGACTTGTGTGAGGTCAAACATAAGGCAAAGTCAGGATTCCTAAGTTTCACAAATACTTTGCTAACTCCTATTTTACATATTTTAGTTTTATTTCAAAAATAACTCTTTTATACTCTTGTATAAAGTCATGCAGCAGTGTATAGTGTGTGATAAGCAAGTGCTTGGGAAATACTGATGAATACCTGACTGAGAGTATGAATCCTTATTTTCAGCTTTGCCTGATAGTTTTGATATTAGTCATCCAATTATGACAGTGAGGATAATACATGCTACTTACATAAAACTTATTGAATCATACCTCTATTGATCTATAGATGTTTCTACTTGCTTTGCCCTCTCTAAGACATTATGCACACTTTCTTTACCATCATCGGATGCTATGTTCCTTACACACTAATAACAACTTATCGTGAAGCAGCTCTTAACTTTCCTCTGATGGGAAACTAAAGTTTTGATGGAGTAACAAGGAGATATATAGCATAGAGATCTTCTTAGGTGATGACACCTTTGTATCTGGGGGATGACCTTAATCCCTTCTGTAAGGTCTCAGAAACTGTACATTTCCTGCAGGCTCTGTCCATTGCCTATTAGTTTTCCAACACTAGCACAATGCCTATTTCATACAGATGTTCAGTGTGTTTTGTTGAATTAATGACGGTGTGGGTAGTAGAAACTGGTTATCTACAACAGAGATAAGCAAACAAAAGAGAGAAAAGGCAAGAACACTGGGGAAAGTCAGTTGAGAAAATTGATTTTACCAACTTTCTCATTTTGTTAGGAACCAAGTTTAAAGTAAATCCTCTTTTATAATTCTTACTCTGCCTTGCCTTCATCTTCATTTAAAAAAAAGAGCATAATCTATCTAAAGTAACATAATGCCCTAGTAATTTTTGGAATATGTTAGTATAATGAAATTGAAACCATTAATTAAATGACACAATAATTGCTACAGAGCAGAGAAAAAATGCATTTAAAGGAAGAAACTGGTTCACAAGATAAAGATTGCTTTTAAAAACACATTTGAGTTTCAAGTTCAAAAAAAGGCAGTCACCAAAGATTGGTATCAAGAGATAACAGTGGCAGTTTATTAATAATCTGTCATGTAAAGCTGACATATTAAAAGCTGAATTCTGCTCAGCTTTACAATGAAATCCCATCCATTTCATTACTACCAGAATTAAATATGTTCTGTTGAAAGGCTTTAGTAAGCTTAAATATCCTTTAAAGCTCTTTTTTTCAATGCATTTAACTGCTTTTCCTACCACCTCATTATCAACAAGACAAATCAACAAAAATCTAATCTTGATTTTCCCAGATATCCATGGTATATCAAACATGTAGCAAGATAACACACATTTTATAGAGGTTGATAAGTTTGCCTTTAGACAAATTGAAAAGTCTTAGCAACTAAATAACTTGTTTCTGATATGTTGGGAGCAGGAAGAAGGCTAGACATAGTGTAGAAATAACAGAGTAAGTATTAAAAGTTAAACCTAGGGGATTCACATATGGATAATTTATTTAATCAGAATTATGTGTGAGCTAGACAGATAGGAACAATCTACTCAAAGGTGTGAACAGGTGATAGTCTATACGCATTCAGACTAAGAGATTTAGTTGATACATTTTGTAAGTACACATCATTGAATGAGTTTTTCATAAATATTAGTTGAAAATGCCCATCAGAAGTTGAACTCCATTTTCTCTACGTACTGTCCACTTTGGTTATGCAGGATTATGTCATCACCAGTCATCTAACATATTTTACATGACCTGTGTTAGCCTCAGGCTTCCAAAGGTATGCTGACTAGGAGGATTTGGAAGAAAATGGGCTAAAAGGCATATGAGTTACTGCTTAACCTAAAAAAAGATTAAGATTAGGTATAGAATTAAATAAATAAGCAGAGTTCAGAAATTTTGATTTAGGATTTGGCATGGCAATTAGTGAAAACTATATAACACTTTGTATTATAAATATGTTGAGTTAGGCTGCTAGTTTTCATCTATCAGATAGTTAAAAGTATATATTCTTATTACTTAATCCTAGGGCCATAGTATCAACTCACTTTTCTTTGTTTCACGATTAAAACCTTTTTTTAATGAGACCTGAAGATTTTTTTTTTTAATTTCACAATTAAAAGATAAATGTTCTTGAGAGAGCTCTCACATGAGTCTCTTTCATCAGGTAACATCACGTTTGCACCTACTAGCAGATAAGAGTCCAGGAGGAAAGCGAAGGAAAAAAGGGATTCCAGGAGGTAAGTATACTACCCAAGATAAAATTCTGCTATGGATACTAAAAATAAAAGCGTGTGTGTGTGTGTGTGTGTGTGTGTGTGTGTGTGTGTGTGTGTGTGTGTTTGTAGTTTTCTCATTCCTTGGAGAAAGCATTATATAATAGAGCTAATAAATAACTTTGTAGGAAGAACTTTAGAAGTTAAAAAAAAAAAAAGTAGAAATAGAAGTCAGTCACTCTAAGCCTTGGTTTGCCCTCTTCTAAATTGAGGTAATGGGAAATAATTTTTAAAGTTTCATAGTTCAAGGACAGATGATTTTAAACTGAATTTCCATAAACCAAAATTTACTTACGATAATGGCTAAGGGGTTTAATGTTTACTCACCGTGTCAATGTAAAGAAAAATTTTAGCCAGAATAGAAGTGTATTTTCTATCAAATGTTCTGAAGATCAAGGTGAGTACAATGCTAAGAAGCTGGATTTATTGGCATTACGTGTACACAAAGTATTAAGGAGAAAGTACATAATGTTAGATTTAGGAAAACCTCTGGGATCATTAACAACACAATGATGATTGTAAACAAATCTGTAGCCATTAGTTACCACATGATGAGCAAGACTTGTGGTGTGTTTGTGTATATGTATATGTGTGTGTTTGCATTCACACACTAGGTTACTAGGGTAGTTGGGTTTTTTTTTCCTTTCTTTCTTAGTCTTTAACATATAAGTGGTGCTTGGTTTTTACAGAGGGGAGGTAATCAATACAAAAACAAAAACCTATTAGCCTCTCTTTGAAGGGCTGCTTAAATGATTTCTTTCTTCCCTGTCACTTATCCCCTCAACTTTGTTTGGTATAGTGTAAACAGCACGAGTTTTGGAGTCTATCCTGTTGGTAATATATGGAAAAACTCCTTACTTACTATCTTAGAATCTCTGATTTTTATTCTATGATAATACCTCGCAAAGATTTTGCGAAAATTAAATAAAATAGTAAGTGATTTATTTTAACTATGTACTTTACTAGAGTCCACTTTTCTCCCCTTAGTAATTTTTTTTATATTCCGTGTTTTCTCCCCACTTTGCTTTTCATATAAAAATATAATATTCATTCCTCTCAAAAATAACTTCCCCAAAAGTGATCTAAAAATAACCTGCATCAGAATCAACTTTGGAATGCTTGATTAAATGCCACTTCCCAGGCTTTACTCCACATCTGCTGAATCTAACACCCTGGATGGCAGAGGTGCCTGAAAATTCGGTGGTTTAACAAGCTTGCTCTGGGAATGCTGTGCACACTAAATTTGCATACAACTGATCTAAACCATTATGCTTACACAATGGGCTTAACAGTCTTGTATTATATTCTAGCACTTCTTTTCTGAGAAAATCTAAATCATAGATGGCAGGTTGCTTTCTACATTTGACATAAGAAAAGCTAAAAGTGGGAAATGGAATTAATTTCACTTAGCAACTCAGCCTCAACAGACATGATGCGGGGAGGATTTTGTCCACTAAAGTACTCACCAGAAGCCTGAAGGCCGACTCTGCTTTTTGTGATTTTTGACCTGTATTCTGAATTCTCTGTATTCCTTGTCACTAGACACTAATAAATGTATCCCTTTTCATCTTTTTGTTTTAAATATTAATTTTGGGAGAAAAAAATATCTTAGTGTGGTTCAGAAATTATAAAGGAAGAAGTCTGTGGTTAAGAAGACAATTTTGTCCTCTGAAAATTTGAGCATATAAAATGACAAAGCAATAATATGATGAAATAAATATTATACTATTGTTTGAATTTGTATAAGGTCTGCCTGCCTGAATATTTCTCATTCTTTTTGTTTTTATAGATGAAAGATAAAATCGCTCATTAGAGTAAAATTAATATAACATACATTTGATGCAAAAGCAGCTCATTTCAAAACACAGGTTCAATTAAGTGGATGAAAACACATATATACATTGAGTTCACGTCCATAAAGATAACTTTCAAAGATTATATTAGAATATCGTCTGGGTAGTTAGTTATGTACTTATTTTTTCTTAGAAGTTCACGGAATTTTGAATGAATGAGTGAACAGCACTTTCCTAAGCAGTATTTTAAAATGAGTTTTTTTAACATCTTTATTGGAGTATAATTGTTTTACAATGGTGTGTTAGTTTCTGCTTTATAACAAAGTGAATCAGCTATACATATACATATATCCCCATATCTCCTCCCTCTTGCGTCTCCCTCCCACCCTCCCTATCCCACTCCTCTAGGTGGTCACAAAGCACTGAGCTGATCTCCCTGTGCTATGTGGCTGCTTCCCACTAGCTATCGGTTTTACATTTGGTAGTATATATAAGTCCCTGCCACTCTCTCACTTAGTCCCAGCTTACCCTTCACCCTTCCCATGTCCTAAAGTCCATTCTCTACATCTGCATCTTTATTCCTGTCCTGCACTTAGGTTCTTCAGAACCTTTTTTTTTTTTTTTTTTAGATTCCATATATATGTGTTAGCATACAGGATTTGTTTTTCTCTTTCTGACTTACTTCACTCTGTATGACAGACTCTAGGTCCATCAAACTCACTATAAATAACTCAATTTCGTTTCTTTTTTGACTGAGTAATATTACATTGTATATATGTGCCACATCTTCTTTATCCATTCATCTGTCGATGGACACTTAGGTTGCTTCCATGTCCTGGCATATAATGCTGCAATGAACATTGTGGTACATGACTCTTTTTGAATTATGGTTTTCTCAGGGTATACGCCCAGTAGTGGGATTGCTGGGTTGTATGGTAATTCTATTTTTAGTTTTTTAAGGAACCTCCATACTGTTCTCCATAGTGGCTGTATCAATTTACATTCCCACCAACAGTGTATGAGGGTTCCCTTTTCTCCACACCCTCTCCAGCATTTATTGTTTGTAGATTTTTTGATGATGGCCATTCTGACTGGTGTGAGGTAATACCTCACTGTAGTTGTGATTTGCATTTCCCTAATGATTAATGATGTTGAGCATTTTTTCATGTGTTTGTTGGCAATCTGTATATCTTCTTTGGAGAAATGTCTATTAAGGTCTTCTGCCCATTTTTGGATTCGGTTGTTTGTTTTTTTGATATTGAACTTCATGAACTGCTTGTAAATTTTGGAGATTAATCCTTTGTCAGCTGCTTCGTTTGCAAATATTTTCTCCCATTCTGAGGGTTGTCTTTTCGTCTTATGTTTTCCTTTGCTGTGCAAAAGCTTTTAAGTTTCATTAGGTCCCATTTGTTTATTTTTATTTTTATTTCCATTTCTCTAGGAGGTGGGTCAAAAAGGATCTTGCTGTGATTTATGTCATAGTGTTCTGCCTATGTTTTCCTCTAAGAGTTTTAGAGTGTCTGGCCTTACATTTAGGTCTTTAATCCATTTTGAGTTTATTTTTGTGTATGGTGTTAGGGGGTGTTCTAATTTCATTCTTTTACATGTAGCTGTCCAGTTTTCCCAGCACCACTTACTGAAGAGGCTGTCTTTTCTCCATCGTATAGTCTTGCATTCTTTATCAAAAATAAGGTGACCATATGTGCGTGGGTTTATCTCTGGGCTTTCTATCCTGTTCCATTGATCTATATTTCTGTTTTTGTGCCAGTACCAAACTGCCTTGATTACTGTATCTTTGTAGTATAGTCTGAAGTCAGGGAGTCTGATTACTTCAGCTCCGTTTTTCTTTCTCAAGATTGCTTTGGCTATTCAGGGTCTTGATTTTTATTTCAGATACATTTACTAAGGCTGGCTGGAACAAAAATTATTACCTTTAATTTTCCAGTTTCCCATTCTAAGTAAACATAAGTTAATCTTGATTTTCTTTTGATAAGCAGAGAGTAGTAACACAGACTTTAAGAATAGAATTATTTTTTCTTTACAATGTAGTTTTAGCTAGTAATAATGATTATATTAACTAGACCATTACTGAGTTAAAAAGAAAGTTCATAGGCAGGCCATATAAGTCTCTGAATGCTTTTCATTATTCTGGTGGTGTGTCTACCAAAATGCACTGGTCATCATTAGAGATGCGCTTTTTGATTGGAAATGCGGTCTGTCAGCATTAAATAGCTGAACTTACGTCATTCTAAAACTGGACATGCCATCACCACTTTCCTCTTACAGTATGTTCCTAATTTATTATCAGATGATTTTGTTTCATATATAATTTCTCAACTGAACTCTTTCATATCTAATTTCTTTCAAAATAGGGGATATTTTATATATAGCTAAACATGTTTTTGGGTTTCTTTTCTGGCATAATTATACTGTCTCAAGTAACATAAAAATAGGAACACCCAAGCGTCTTAAAATGAATGCATGTTGTTTTCATTTTTTCTAATACTTCTTCTACTTGATACAAAAACATGTAGATGATATTTTCTTTAAATTCTTTTGGCTTGATAAATAGTACTCAAGGGAATTTTTACATCCGTATTACTTTTATTAGCTAAGAAACAATACTCATGTAAACCATATTTATTACACAACTACAAACGAAGCACATAATCACATATATTCACAGAGTCAGTATGCCAGTTTGTCAGAACACTCATTTAAGAAGAGATCTCAATATGGTCAATGAATTGCTAAGATTTCCATGATTTTCTCCTGGCCAAATCCAATGGTCTTTCCCTGATGTTGTTGTTGTTATTATTATCATCATCATTATTTGTGATGCACTAAATAATCATTTAGGAATTTTTCTAACCCTCAGGATAAAATAATCAGTGGTATATTGGCAAAAGTCTCAGATGCTTCAGCATTTACTCAGAAGCAGCTTCCTTTATTTTTATGTAGAGTAAATAGATATAGCATCATAAAATTCCAGTACTCAAAAAAAACACCTTAGAAATCATGTTGTACCACTATCACATATTATAAATGATAAAATGAAGGCCAGAAGGCAATGCTCCCAGAAAATCTTATTAGATGGAAACATTCCCCTTATCTGCCTTTACTACCTTGCAAATCTCATATTCTTTCTATAATCTTACACCTGCTCAAATTTTACACCCATAAGGGAGGACACCTTCATAGACTCCAATGGGCATTTATTATTATCCTAGCCTCTCCTGTAACGTTTTCTTCATGTCCTTCTAATAGGATCTATCATCTCTGTTATAGTTCTCTCCGGTTGTGCAGCCTTGAGCAAGTTTCACACTTTCTCTTACTCTCAATTTTACCGGAAGCGAAAGTCCCTCTCTCACAGAGGTATTATGAGGATTAAAAGAGATAATCATTGTAAGGAATTTAGCACATCGCCTGGCACATTTTGCGTGCTCAATACTTCTTACTATTGTTGTTGGGTTAACTTATGACGTATACACCCACATGTCCTTCCCCTTCACTCCTCAGGGAGTTCCAAAATGAGCTCTTATTCAGTCTGTAGGCCAGTGGCTGGCATTCGTTATGCATGTGTTTACTTTCAGTAAGTCTGTGTGGAACACATTAAGGAATTAATATTCTCACATACTTGATCCCTGGTGAAATTATTTCTCCACGTGTCCTTTAGAATAGGCATAATGCCTTCTAATCCTTTGTGTATATACTCTTAACTAAAATCACTTCCAAAAGTTTAAAATGAAACACTGAACGAGCCAGTGCTTTTGTTATATGTGTCCTTAATAGAGTCAGGTTTTTTAGGTTTTACTTGAGAAATTTCATACCAAGTTTAATAAGTGTGCCTTTCTTTGATTTCTCAAGAAGAAAATGAAGTCCCTCCCAAATATATTGGATTTCATCCTTAATTTATATTCAACCTTTTCCTGATACTGTGGTTTGACCTGAAAATTTTGTAGTTATATCTCTCTATTTCATGCATGGGCAAATGCTCTAGCAATAGTATTCAAAACAATTTTGCATGGTAAGCCTTTTATATAACATTTTATCTGTCATGCTTGAAATTTACGTTAGAAGAACAATTGACTTACTCACTAATGATACTTTTAGGGAACTGTGAAAGTTCATGAATAAAATTAAATTTTATGAATAATTTGAAGTAAAAATATCTTACTTTAATGATTGGCTTAATAGATAAAAGTGTATTTAAATATAATAAATAAATATGTGTATATGTTATAATTATTTCCAATTTTGAAAAGTGCCTCTTTGCAGTGACAAAATAATCAATATTCATAGTGATAAACATGTTTACTCTGTTATTGTGAACAGACTCACTGTACAATAATGATGCCATGGTAAACCCATCTCTATAACAGATTTATATCCTAGTGGATGGACAGATCCTATGAACATGGGAAACCAATTTTACTATGAGACCTGTTAGAACCTCTTGAGGTTAGAGACAAACCTCACAACTTTCCGGGAGAGAGTCTACCTTAAGTGAGTTCACTTTAGAGATTTTATAGCTGGGGCAAAAATCTTATTTTAAAAATCCACACTTGGAAAATAAAAACACCCTTGCTCCCAAATTATAGATGTTCAGAGTTTACAATTTGTCCATTGATTCACAGGTATTTTCAAATGGTGTTTTTAAGGTAGAGGCAAGGGTAGTGGGAAGGTGGATCCCAATTACACTGCTTCAAAATAGAGTATCTGTAATCTCTTTCTTCTCTCTCTCTCTCTCTCTCGCTCTCTCTCTCTCCCTCTCTCTCCCTCCCTCCCCATTACCTCCTATAAATATCCAGCACAATGGAAGTATCATCAGAATAATAACTATTGGATCTGTTAAAAGTTGCTATGTATTTTGGAGTAATAAATTTTCCTCAACCCCCTCAGCCTTTCTCCACCCTCCACATTGCTCCATTTCCTTTTACAACAATACAGATTATTGTCTATCCCAGTACATGTGGCAAGAGTGCTAGGAAACCAGAAGAATTTCTATGCCAAGTTTTTAGTGATACCATTATAATTTCTGATAATTTCCTTATGGGCTAAAATAATCATGACTTGACTTAAGCGTATAATAGAGACATCAATTTGGTTTGAAAAACCTTTTACTTTTAAATTTATTTCAAAATAACAAGGTATTCATAATGACATTATCTCTCCTTGTCATCTACCAGGTTGGAATAAGATGCAATAGTTGAAATAAATGCATGTTCTTGGGTTTTTATAGAAAATATATTTGCATTTCTGTAATAATTATATATTGAAATAAACTCATTGAATATGTGACTATAACAAAAACAACAGATATTAAATAACATATTTAGCCCATTTATCTGAATCTGAGATTGAAAATTCAATATATATAATTGATAGATAAAAATTTTGAGAGCATTAAAGTATTAATTTCCTTGCTTTTACCATATCATAATTCTTCGGTTGCTGGCATAAAGTATGGTTATCGTGGGTAAAAAGAAGCTCTTTGAATGAGAAGCCAACTGATTAAATGCCAAGTTTTTCTGTACCTGTTAGTTATGGCTAAATATCATATGTTGATCTCAAGATTATAGTTAGGGATATGCTGGACTAAAATTCAGAACTGCCAGAGGTGACTGTCCCATGAGTGCTTCTTCCCTTAAATGGTAATATTCAGATCTCTCTGCTGTATAATTATATAATATCTACTTTACTTAGGAGTGGGATGGTTTGAACTAAATGCAAAAAATTCCTAAGGTCAAATTTTCAGGTAAAATGTGTCAGAATACAGGTGAGATTGTGGTTTTGTGGATGGATATCCATTATGATATAGTTAGCTATTAAATATGTGAAATAAGGTATTTCATGCTGCAAACAAGGCATGACAATCAGTTGTCTCACCTCCAGAGACAAAGAATGACAGGAAAGTTTGAGTTTCCAATGTTTTCACCCTTGTCAAAAAGGCAGATATGAATATATAGAAACCTATTTGAAAGTTAACAAAATGAGAAAAAATACTGTTTTCATTTCTCCTCTCTTAGATTCCTTCAACTTGAGAGATGCAATTTTCTAGAGAAGATGATGATGACAGAAGTTTATAGAGATCTTTCAATTTCTACTTATTCCAGTAAATTTATCCTCCTATTTCTACTTCTGCTTCTGTTCTCCCGTGAGAGTTCATGTTAAAGTTGGAAATTCTTTGCTCATTGGAATAAACTCTTCCTATTCTTTCCAGTTATTTCTTTAAAGAATACTCAGCCATTGCTGATCCTTTCCTTCCATATACTGTCCAGATCTTACTATGAACTCATTTTTATAATCCCAAAGACTGTTGAAGTCTGTTGTATTAAATGTGTATTTAATCTCAGCCTAATTCCATACAGAATGGAATGCTTGGGTGCCAATAGTTGCCATATGCCTTTACAGCATCAATTCACACATACTTCTATAACCATCAGCCCAGGACAATTAGCTATAATAAGATGGTTTGCCAGATGATTGGCTTTAATGAATCCTTAGAATGTACAGTATTGAATCCTCATTCCCTACTCCTAATATGGTTTTCAATTGAAGTAACAATTGCAAATCATACCTGAAGTAGAAAGAGGTAAGACAACATATTCTTGATCCCAAATGGAGTTATTGATTCTATTACTAGGACCTGCCTCCCAACTCCATCTAGACCAACTCAGTTGTGAATGGTTTTGCTACACAAACAATTGTTCAAATCTAGGATTCATGCTTGTCTCTTTTTCTCTCACCATCTACTTCAAATTAAATAAATCCTTGTGGTTCTGCCTCCAAAATACACTGTGATCCCATCCTGGTCCAAGCCATCACATTTCTCTCTCTCTCTGAACTCTGCAAACATCTCCTCCGAAAAATTCGTTCTCCACAAAGCACTTTTCTTAAAATATGATTTAGATTACTATACACTTTTGCTTAAAAATGTTCAATGGTTTCCAATGGCATTTATAATAAAATCCAGTATATTTATCATGGCTTACAAGGCTAAAGCTTATCTCATGCCTCCTTCCTTTTCACTTACTATGGTCCAGGCACACTAACATTCTTTACCCTCTTTGAACATTCCAGCTCCCCTTTCCCCTTTCCCTCAGAGGCTAGAAACCTCTTCATACTCCTTCCCCTATTCATCCCTTCATATGGGGAACTCTATTTTTCCTTTGAAGCATTAAATATCAACTCCTGTCCCAGCTGTTTTATATTTGGGAATGTTTTTCTTCATAACATTTATCAAAATTGAGATTTACTTTTTGTTTATTTAATCCTTTTTCTACTTTATTTAATCTGATTTCTACTGTGAAATCGATAAATATATATATGCCTTGTCTGTTGCACCATTGTAACATTGGTTAGCCATCTTCCTAGTACAGAGTAAGTTTTTCATAAATGTTGGCAGAAAGAAAGAAAGGAAGGAAAAAAGGAAGGGAGGGAGGGAAGAAAAGTTTGGAAAGAGGATGTGTTTCAGAAAACAAATGTTTTATTTAGCAAAAGAAACACAAAAACTTTTCTCTAGTTTACATAGAATTGATTTTCTAGATAGCAAAATTTTAGAGAACATATGCTATTGCCAGATATTAGGCCAGGAGCTAGAAAATATTTCTACTTTTCAGGGGGAGAAAAACATAACATTGTACTTTAACAGTTCAAGGAAATAAATACATCATTGAATAGGAACTAAAAATATATAGCTAATATTTTGTGTGTCCAATAATTTTATTCTAAAGTTCAGTCTTCATTTATCTTCATTTATATTACCAAAACTTTTTAGTTACTTGGATTTTCTGAATGTATTTTACCTTTTTTTTTTTTTTTTTGGCCTTTTTAAAGGGTTAGTTTGGGGCTCAAATTATGCGTAATAAAATATTCTACATGTTGATAATTCTTCAGTTTCTACTGTTTTTCTTCCCTCAGTATGTTAACTGCGTATCTTTGAATTTTATTTGTCTCTAAACTCTGTAATCTCTGTGAAAATGAAATAAGGTATATTTACCTGCCATCAATTACTTCTGTATGTTGTCTGTGTCTTCATGGATTTTTTTCCTTTAAGTATCATTTATCTTCAGTGACAGACACCTTCATGAATTAAGGTTTGTGTAACCTGTGCTGTATTTCACAGATAAACTCATTATTCAGCTATTTAAAACGGCTAGTACAGGATCAGACCTATTACTGCCATGTAAAGCCTTTGGACCAATCTTCAAGACATTCTTCAGTGTTTCATTCACCTTTGTCCTTCCTGCTTTAATTATCCCACAGTGATTAGTAATGTAGTAAAAGTGAAAATCACCTAATTTGCTTTTAATTAGCACACACTCTATATTTTATCATCTTTGGTTACCTCAGACAGGCAACAATGTCAAAAAGAATAACAGCTCTGATACAAATCCCAGGCTCTCCAAACATATGAAAATAAATCAGTATCATCTTTCTTTAATTTCAATGATTAATCTATAAATCCCCAATTTTTCTCAGATTTCTCACTATTATAAAGATTTGAAAAATAATAACTAATTGTTAAAAACATCATTTTAGTTTGCATCTGCTAATCCCCAAATCCCAATCCATCCTTCCCTCACTCCCCCTCGGTAACTACAAGTCTGTTCTCTATGTCCGTGATTCTGTTTCTCTTTCATAGATAAGTTTATTTGTGTCATTTTTTAGATTCCACATATAAATAATATCATATGGTATTTGTCTTTCTCCTTCTGACTTAGTTCACTTAGTATGATAATCTCTAGGTCCATCCATGTTGCTGCAAATGGATGGATAAACAAGGTCGTACTGTATAGTACAGGGAGCTATATTCAATACCTTGTGATAAACCGTAATAGAAAAGAATATGTAAAAGAATGTATATATGTATAACTGAATCATTTTGCTGTACAGCAGAAACTAACACAACATTGTAAATCAACTATACTTCAATAAAATAATTTAAAAAATAAAATAGAAACATCATTTTATATGGCTTGCTTTTGCACTTCCATTGAGTTATGAGTTACTCTGAAGTCAATGAACTGGCTTGGAATAAGAACCCAGAGATTTAAAAAGAAACAGTCTAAATTTGACATGTGCGTATTGAAACTACTGAACTTTCCATTTGAAAATAATCATTTAATTCCATAATGTTTCATTACATCTCTCAACTATTATGGAGAAAATTGAATGTATTTAAATCAAGATGATAACTTGGAGAGGAAACACATATTCAATCCACAAAAGATGCATAATAGGACAATATAATCTGTGGTAAACACACACACATTTGTATAACTGACTCAGAATTTTAAGGAAGAAATAATACTGTTTTTAATACTATCATTCCTATCAGACACAAAACACTAGTACGTGGTGCACTGCTGTGGTGCACTGCTGTGTACACTGCTGGGTTCTGTCAAAAATTTCATACTTATATCTACATGTATCTATATCTATCTCTCTATATATTAATCACAAGGCAAATAAAATCTTAATGAAATTCTTACAATGATACTCTGTAGTCAAGCCTTCAGGCTGTATTTATCATGGTGTTTACATGTTTATTCAATTTATTAGACAATATTTTGGAAGAAACTAAATATATTTTAATAATAATTTTATTTGAATGCCAAAAGGTTAGCCAATATTCTGAGGTTTTTTGGTTTTTTTTTTTAAGGTGATTTTTTTTTTTTAACATCTTTATTGGAGTATAATTGCTTTACAATGGTGTGTTAATTTCTGCTTTATAACAAAGTGAATCAGCTATACATATACATATATCCCCATATCTCCTCCCTCTTGTGTCTCCCTCCCATCCTCCCTATCCCACCCCTCTAGGTGGTCACAAAGCCCTAAGCTGATCTCCCTGTGCTATGCGGCTGCTTCCCACTAGATATCCATTTTATTCTGAGTTTTTTAATGATTGTGTAGAATATTTATTTTGCCGACTTTTGGTTCACTCCATAATATATAATGGAAATAAATTATCATAATACATGTAAGGTTAAAATCAAATATTAATTTTGTTATGCTTTTGGATATTTATTTCAAAATTATGGCCACCTGATTGTGGCATGTGAAACTTATAGTGGACAATGCATAAATACATATATTAACTTTATGAAATACTATAAATTGCTTATAAATAGCTACATTAAATTATTAATCATAAATATCAGTGTCTTCATATTTATATATAAATTTTGCAACAAAAAATTTAACATATACACAGAGCATTTACTGTCTTAATGAAAAGCTATCCGGCTAACTATCTTAAGCACAGAAGATAATATTATAGAACAATATCTTTAATACTTGGAGATCATTAAATGTGAAGGTTCAAACAATAAAGCTTTTACTGAAACCCAAGGAAAATATCTTAACAACCATGGCTAAGGCAACTATTTCTTAAATAGGACACAGAATCATACAAAAAGTAATGACACAAGAAATAAACCTAAGAAACTAGAATAAACTAGAATAAATTAAAATGAAGAACTTCTATTCATCAAGAAACATCAACAGGAAATGTAAAATTCCACCAAATGGTTTCATATACAATATAAATATCCAGTGGTGTGCTAGTAAATGTTTAACACCTAGTACTCCAGAGGAAAAGTCTTATTTTTTTAGTGTTTGCCAATATATGTCGTGTAAGTACTTCTACCATGGTGCTTTTAAAACTACTAAGCAGCTCTCAAAATTCTTGACACTTCAACAGTACGCTCTTATGAATCAGGTTAAGGCACCCTAGCATATCAGTGTATATATCCAGCAAAGGATTCAATATCCATATGTATATGATAAAAAAAAGGATAAATAATATAATTTTAAAAGGATAGATAATAGATAATATGACAAATAGTCTAAAAAAATAAGTTTTTAGTACCACTAATCTTCAGGACATTCAGATTAAAATATCCCTATATACACAACAAAATGGCTAAAAGAGAAGGATGCAAAATCCCAGTGTTACTGAGTATCTAGAGCAACTGAACTCTCACATCCTGCTGTTGAAACGTGAAATAACCACTTCGGTAAAATGTCACTCTCTCCTAAAGCAGAATATATGCATAGCCTATATGCCCAACAAAATATATACACATATTCCCTAAAAGACATGTTCCAGATACCCATATGACCGTTACTCATAAGAGCCAAACTCGAGAAGCTATCCACATGATTATAAATGGGAGAAAGGACCATAATTTGGTATATTCACACAGTTGCCTACTACACAGCAATGAGAACGAGTGATTTACCACTGCATATAATCTTACAAATGTAACTTTGAGCAAAAGAAGCAAAGCAGTACCGACCATATGTTTTCATTTGTAAAACGTGATTAAGTAGGCAAAGTAATCTATCTTCCTAGAATTCAAGATAGTGCTTATGTTCTGTGGGTATAGTTACTAGAAAATAGCAATTAAGGTGGGGGCTACAATGTACTCTAATTTTTATCTTTTTTTTTAATTTATGTGAGTGCTGGTTATATGGGTGTGCTCATTTTGTGACAATTCACTGAGACTGCACTTAAGCTATGAGCAATTTTCTCTGTGTATGTTATGTTTATATAAGAATATTAAAAAGACTGGAGATGACATAAATTTTAAAAATATTTTGTACCATTTTATAAAGTGAAATGATTTGTAAGTTCATTTAGATATATTTGTAAAATATAAGTTACAAATTAAAAAATAACTTCTCAAGGATAAAATTATTGTCCTATGCATATCCAAATAACATTTTATAAAATGTCTTCCATTATCAGCAGAATCCTTCTGGAAGGGCAGAGGGATTTTCCCTTGATTCTATGTGACACTTGTTTTTCATAATCATACATTGTTTCTAAAAAATATCACCAAAGGGAACACATTAGAGTGCCCAAAGGTGGTTGCCTACAGTCACTTAAAACAACTTCTTCAAGATACATTTCAATAATGCTGAATTACCAGATAAAGAGGAGACTGAGTCAATTGCCTCTGTGTTTCCAAAGATATCATTCTCCCCCAGATATGAAATGTATGATACAAATGCCCATATTATCTGTATTTTATATGTCAATTACAAGCTAAATCTTTATCATGTTTACTATTAAGGAACAGATAAACACTGAAAATCCTTTTATTAAAATAACCCAGTTTCACAAAACAGACTTATGTTTACTTATATTCTGTAGTAATCAATTATAAATGTAGCCCATATTCACATTTTTAACACATGTTATTGAATGCATTAACCACAGAAATTAACAAATAAATAACACCTCCCCAAATCACCTTAGAAGTTACTGGTGATTTCTTATCATCTCTATTTCCATACTTACATATTTTACTTTCAACTCTCTAAAGCTCCAACATCAAGTTTTAATAGAAGAACCCAATTTTGATAAATCCTGACAGGTGATAATTTTATAAGTTTTACTTTCAATAACTCATTGCCTTATTCATTGGCATCAAATAGACCTCGCTATAAATATTTTTAATACATAAAATTGTCATTCATATCCAAAGAAATTTTTTCCATGGTATAAATCTTTACCTTCCTGAACGATGCTTCAAATTCACTTAGAAACCTGTCAAAGGCTATATCAAATGACTATATTACTATAATCTACTCAAGAACATAAACATTAGATAGAAAATATCACATAGTTTCTTCAGAATTTCCATAAAAGTAAGGTAAAATATCAAGCTACCTATGCAAATTCCCTTTACTGTTATTAATCAAGCAAGGGTAATAGAGAAAAACTATAAAATTTAGTATATTAATTATAATCTTACCATAGGCTCACAGGTTAGGAATTCAAAGAAAAAGTTCACCACCCTGAGACCTAAAAAAGTACAACCAAAAACATTTTGTATTAGTATAGGTATTGCATTTTAATTCAAGATCATAAAATGTTAAATAGCGATTCAATATCATGAAAAATTTTATTTTATGTATAATTAGTGTACATATAATTTGACAATTTTGACTACATTTGTCTGAAATAGCATTACTGTTACTCAGCTCACATCAAACTATTGTGATCTGAGATTAATTACTCTAATTTCAGCTCTTAAATGCAGGGATGACAAACAAGCAGAGAAAATTTGTCTCTTTTGCTTCTTGTGGGACTATGGGTGAGGGAAACATTTGCAAGCAAAATGTATTTTGTATATATTATTTTAGAAAGCCTTCTCAGTTATACTCAGTTAACAGTGTCAAATACACACAGACACACACACACATATGCTATTGTGTACAAATGTGATTAACATACCATAATCCAACTGATCTCTTTGTTTTAATCAGTGGGTAATATATACCTCTCTATGACTATAAATATTCTCTATCATCATTTTAAAGGTCATGTAGTATGCCATAGTTCATTGTAGTATTCCAATAGCACTTTATGAAACTGGTTACTATTACTGTCATTAAATCAAGACATTTGATTACCATCACATGTGATCATATTTAGTAGTTAACGTGCTTTGCAAGAGTTTTATCATTTTGATGCTGTGGTAACTTGCTGATCAACACACATTTATTACGCCCTTGAATTTGCTTCCTTCGAGGTAGATACTGTTCTATATGAACAAAATAAGGAAACTGAAGATTTCATTTCTACCCTCAATGAAGAAATTAGTAGCATTTATGAACCCTTTAGAAAACTCATGAATGACTGGTATATACGCAGGTGCTCTACTGTGTAATGTATTACAAGTTCATAGAAGATAGAAAATTGACATCCATTATGTAAATTCCTTATGAGTGGTGTTGCTTTGGAGGATATGTTTTTCTCAGATTTCTATTCATTAAATCTTTTCTACTACAAATGAAGGAAACATTGTATAACATAGTTTATCTGACAAAGGAATGCTATTTAATTCTTAGGAGGCATTACCATATGTGGAAATGATTTTGACAGTAATAGGAACCACTTGAAGAGTGAAATAAAATGTTTCTAACATTCTTCTAATCAAATGTTAGTGGAAAACAAACTATTACTATCATTGCAGTATAAATATTCACATTAAAAGGTATTGTTCTTATTCTGCAAATTGAAATACATTTGTGGACTTAAATCTCCCATAATGAGTGCTCAGACTTTCTTGGTCAAAGTCACTGAACCAAGAGGTGGCAGAGACTCGACTGTACTCTGAGTATCTGATTCTCAATCCATTGTGTTTCACTCCAGTTACTGGCCATGGCCCCAGGTCTCCTTGTCCCCAAGTGGTTACACTGTTTACTAGCCCTCCATAGATGTCTCTGCTGCCCATTCCTTTTACTAATCTGAATGCACATGGACTAACCTTGTCAATGTCCCAGGCTCACTATTCTACTGCTTTCTGCTTTCATTTTCCCTACGGGAGCAAGGAAGGAGAAGATCTCTTCAGATCTACTTCCTACTGATGTTGGTTGAAAGGGAAGTCTTTCCCAAGAATCTAGTGTGATCTGAATGCTTATACTTCAGAAAGTCAATCAAGGAATTATAGTGACTTGCCCCCAGTGCTCCCCTCTTTTATCAAGAGGTGCATCAATTTAAATTTGGGGCAAATGTTAAATTAAGTGTTAGAATCAATATTCGGTTGAAGCTAAGTATTGCCATAGTGGAATGAACTCCTTGGATACACTAATTGAAAATTTTAATTGTTATTACCATTTTATTATTAAAGATTTAAAGTCGACCTTTAAGATTTGACATTATAATACAGAAACAATGATTTCTTTTAGCACTATCAGATGCTAGATTACTCCTGCAGGCACCGTGTTGCATATTTGCAATATAAATTGACACTTTCAACTGAATAATAGAACTTCAACATAAAAAGCACGTAAGGTTATTTATGTTCTCCAGTTATACATAGAATGTTTATCTGTATCTGAATGTGAATACTCAGTAACAGTAAATCCAAAGGACATCCTTGTTTGTATTACTGACATTGTTATACTGATTAGATATGTTAGACACTCAGACTTGAAGTCACTGCTTATGTTTAAATTCAGGGATTCTAGAAATGACATTAAATGCACTTGGCTAGTTGTTTTTCAAACCCAAGGCCAAGCCAGGGAGGTGATTTTAGGCATATAAGAAAGCCAAAGCAGAAATATGGCCCACCCCAACTTTAATCTACCTTTTTTGATGATTTACATGGCCTGATTCAGGCAAGAATACTGAGTACTGGGATATACTTAAAGAGGAAAGAGTCCATTTTAACATGATATGAATGAGATAAATATTTTTAGGGGAGAGATTTGTGGTGAAGGATCAGTTATTAAACTGTCAACGACATTGGCACTGGGTTAGTGTTGTCCTTGATGCATTTCAGGTAATTTTATTTCAGGTAATAAGATTCTAGCTAAATGAATTTCATCAGGTATACTTCTTTCATTTGTGCTACTTATCTTTGGAGGAATAACCACTCAGAAAGAACTTATGCTGAGCCAAGTAAGCAAACTTCAGAAAAAAAAAAAGAGAGAGATTGGTAATTCTGGAAGTCTAATATCCTAAACCTATGATATTCAAGGAGGAATGCTTCATAGTAATGTCTACATAACTGTCAAATTACTGCAGATATCTTAAAAAGTTGTACTTGAATTAGTATTTCTATAGATTACAGCTATTAATTAATGGATTTATTGGATATGTGGCTGTTTGAAAAATTCATGGAATTGGCATTTCAGATGTGATTTCTCTGATGTTAAAACAGTTTGGAGTACTTTATTTCTTCTTGGCTCAATTTTGCTGAAAAGTTCAATTTTTAAAGGGAGTGACAAAAGGTTGAATTTTTAAATGATTTGGAAACCTAAAAATTGTGAAGTTATTTTAAATAATTATAAATAATTTTAAATAATTACAAATTATTTTAAAGACAGTTTGGTGGGTTTAGAAAAATAATATTTAGTTAGCAATGGATAAATAGTACAATGCTAGGATTTCTATACTTTATCTCACATATCTTCAATTGGCATTCACAAAAGTCTCTTGTATCTTCATTAATACTTACAAAAAATGAGATTATTTTCCACATTTTCAGTTAAAAAAATGGAAGCTAACAGTTGCTGGAATATACTCCAAAATGTCTTATCACTAATACATTGTGAAGTCAAAATTCAACTCAAGCTTAATTAAGTTCAGAATCTCAATTAAGCCATATGCCATAAATAACATTTACTAAAAATAAGCAATATGTAAATCACTGGTTTAAGTATTTTGTATGTATCAACTAATTTAATTCCCACAACTGTATCTAAACTTTATCCATGAACAAAACTTGAGCTGTGAGAAAGTTATTGTGTAAATGTACTATTACACAAGTTGTTTTTTGTTGTTGCTGTTTTTGGTTTTAACCCAGAAACCCTGGTATCAAACTGTTCTGTGAACCATTATACAAGCCAGTTTCCACATTCTATTTTATTATTGTGCAATATTTCTTGCAAGTGGTATTTTGATGAATATATATATATATCTATATATTAGATTCAGGGGTCATGTAATAACACATTTATTATATGTCTACTATCCCCTTAGTTGATCCTTTAAAATATAATAGTAGTTAACGTTGATTGAATATCTACTATGCGTCAGGAAGTATGTTAAGTGCCTTAGGTTCAACTCATTTAATCCTTAGAACAATCCTACCAGGTTATTATGATTACTGTTCTTATATAGATAAGACAATTGATTAGAGAGGTTAATAAATGTGCCCAAGAGCATAGAGGTAGAAATGGTACCGCTGAATTTCAAACACAAACTCTCTTACTCTATTCATTACATGCAGCACAGGAATTCTGATTCTTTTAATGAAGAGGAGGTGTGAAAGAAATTAAGGGTTTCCATTTTATTCTATTTAGAATGAAATAAAAATTCAACTTCATAAAGCAGAGATATGACTACACTCTCAATTTTTTTAAATGAATGTACAAGAATAGTAAACAAATTAAATCCTTCCAGTCTTACAACTCCAACATATTATGATTAATTTTAGATAGAGACAGCTCCATAGTGCCTAGCTCATTAAATGCTAAACTGAAACTATGCATTATTTAACAGACATGCCAATTTCTAAAATTTTCTGCCAATAAATTTTAGAATACATGAGATTTTACAAAATATGCAAGTTTTATGTAATATATACATAATTTTGGTATAAGTTATCAGAAATGCTTTCTTAGAAAACCAGATAGCCTTCTATACATATAAAAAATTGCAAATAATATGTTTATTTAAAAAAAAACAACAACAACAGACTTTGAACTCTTGTTTCTTTCAAGACTGTCAAGCTTATCATCTCAGAAACACAATTCTTATTACAATTGCAGACTACATGTATGGGGAAAAAAAACGTAGACAGTTTCAATGAAACCTGGCATATTGTAAATTCTCAGTAAATAACTAATAAACACCTAAATAAAGAAATAATTCAATGCTTCAATAAAGAAATAATTGCTGACAGGCCCTTAGGAAGAAAACTACCCTGTATTTAGGTGTTAGATTTTTACCTTAGCTCAGTAACATCCAGACTTTCTCAATGTCTTACTTAATACCTAAATCATTTCTTTCAAAGCAGATCTTAAATACTGGGAAAGCTGGAGGGACAGGCAGTGATAAGTTTCGGAACTATCAACTCATCCCATAATTAGGTAATTTGTATATTTGTAAATCTGTTGCTCAACTATAACTATAAACAACACATATAACTAATGTTAGTTCAGTAATTCATTTATCTATTCAATAAATATTTTTTGAGCAACGGTGCGTCAGTCACTAGTATTCTAGAATGTGAGGTTAAAGTGATGAACAAGACAAACATGGTCCAATCTCATAACTTTTATATCCTGGTTACAAATATGATATTTAATGATTTTATATTTGATTGCCACCATCAAAAGCCACTACAAACGCTGCCCTAACAGTCTAAAATCTTTCATAAGGATTGTTCTTCAGGTGTTCCAAACCCTAGCTTAATATATTTTAATAAGTTCAAATGGGTTTAACACTATGACAGAAAGTTCCAGTTATCCCCCAATATCCATCTTTCCCCGTTTTTAGCAAAAGAACTGCTGATTTTTAGCTAGGTTCATGTCTACTTGGAAAAAGATTGTTAGTCTTGGTGCCATAAGACTAAGCTCTGGCAAAAGCATGTATGTGGAAGTAGAGTGAGCAACTTCTAGGAAGTGCCACTGAATGTAGAGAGTACGCCCATCTTTGTCCCCTTTTCTTGTTAATTCTCTAGCTAGAATGCAGCATTAATGCTTGGCGCTCCAAGGGCAGTTTTGTTTGTTGGTTTGTTTTTTGTTATTGTTGCTGTTAATCATGAGAGGCTACCCTCCTCTTTCTGCTCCCTTAAACTCTACTCTGTTACAAGTAGAGTAATAAGATGGGAGGAGACTGGATCCTGGACAGGGTATGTCATCTCAGGCTTGGATGGATGACCATTTAAATGCGAATGAGAAATGCTATAGACACAGAAAGCAGATTAGTGGTTTTCAGGGACTGAAGGGTGAGCAGAATGTGAATGGCTGCCAGTAGGTACAGGATTTCTTTTTGGCTCATGAAAACATTATAAAATTTAGAGAGTGGTGCTGGTTACACAATGCTGAACACACTAAATCCACTGAATTGTACACTTTAAAAGGTTATACAAAAAAAGAATTTTATAGTATGAGAATTATATCTCAAAAAAGCTATTATAAAAAAAACTTGTGCCTTATATCACCTTATTAGTTTAATATGATCGTAAAGAATTTGGATACATTTTACTGTGACAGAAAACTAATTGTACAGCATATTCTTTGGAGACTCAAATTTGTCTGAATCTATTAGTTTCCTACTGTGCATTAACATGTTTGTATATATTAGAGAAAATGGAAATGACAAGAGATGGCGATCTTTCTTCCATGGTTTAAAATCTACTGAGGAAAGATGTTATTCATGAATTAACTGACACCACAAACCATTAATCTCCCAGGGCTTTTGTGAGGATTTCATTATATAATTGGAAGTTATCTGAAAACTGCTATATAACAAAAGGCATGACTAGGAAAAAAAAAGTTGCCAAAATACATTATAGGCTGGAATTTGTCTTTTAGCCTGTTGGTAGTGGTGCCTTTGACATCTTTATAACTGAACGGATATCTGGTTTGAAATTGTGCTTACAAAAACCCAAAATGTTAAAACCTCTAAATAAAGTTTTATCCTTGTTAAAAAGGTATAAAACAAAAGTAATGATTACAAATATTTCTGGTGTCAAATAGATATAGAAACAACATTAAGCAATCCATTTTTGGAGTGGGGATTTACGTGTTTTAAACTAAAATGTATAGATCCTTACGTTTAATATTTTGACTCTTAGATATCACTATCCTTAAACATGCCACTCCAAATTATTCAAAACATTAACATTTTATTAAAAATGTCTGTTGTGCTCATATGATTGGCAACAATAACTTCCAACTATAAATGAGTATATTATAGGGAGATTCTCCAAACCCTTTTTCGTGGGTGGTATTATCACGTCATAATTTTCCTAAGTTGACATTCAGCCACATTAATTAATAAAGCTTCAAAAATAATAATGCTCATCATAAAAGTTGTTGTGTTATAGATACCTACACATTTGGGAAGAAATTAAAATTATAAACGATAATTTCCAGCATAATATCATGATCTTTTCATTAGTGGAGTTGGTTATGCTGGGAAATCTGTAAGAACCTGTGAATGTTCACAGGATTGGTTTAACCTTTATGGAAATTATTTGGTAGCTATAGCAACATTTATTTTCATCTCACTTCAACTGTTGCAAGAGGTCAGATAAGCTTTGGAGCTTCAGTTCTGCAGCTGCCATCATGACTGTTACATCGTTTTCCCTCCCTATTCTCAAAGTATAGAGCTGTATTTGGACCTCATAGTCCCTTTCTAGCTTACTCTACATATTGGTTACTTGAATAACCCCCTGGAAAATACCCAGTATTCCTTATTCTTTTCCTTTTACCATTTTCTTGGCAATTACCAACACAGAAGTAAAAGTAAGGTATATATCAGTACCTCTCAAACTTAAAAGCACATACCTCTTAAACGCACATACAAATTATTTGGGATTCTTAATAAACTATAGATTCTCAATGATAGTTCTGGACTTGTTAGAAATGCAGCATCTCAGGCCCTGTCCTGGAATTATGGACCAGATTCTTCATTTTAACAATATCAGCAAGGTTTTTAAGCCATGGGTTCTTTACCTCTAAGATGGGGTAGTCATAGATCATGTACCCCACAACCTCTGTCTCCTCTTCAATCTCCCACTCTAATCCTCCCCACCTCAATTAGATGATGTCCCATAAAATCCTCTCTTCTAAGCTTTGAAAAAGAAAGCTGCTATACCTAAATGTTTGCTTCCTATTTTGCTATTCTACCACACAACTAGCCCTATGCATTGCTCATGTTTCATCATCATTATCATTTCTTAACAGTTACCTACCCATTACATTCCTATAGCCATGAAAGTGAAATATTTCCAATCCCCTCCCTTTTTCTGTATCTACTTCTCTCTCCTGCTATGACATAATTTGCTCATACATTTTTAAGTGGATTAAAGTTATTCATGTTAACAACTTCAATTTTCCTATCTCCATTTAAATAATGTATGTGTATCTTCATCTATTCCTAATATATTACTTTATTTCCAAGAAAGTACTCTCCCTCCTTCTTGTATTCTTGTTTTCATCTTCTCTTGCCTGTCCTAAACACATCTTTTATGCTTTATCTAATGACAATCAATTTCCCATTCTCCATTTGATCATTCCTTTCAGCCTATAATTTCAAGCTTTACCTTTCCTGGAGAACTTTGCCCTTGATCCGCCTACCTCTTCAAGCTTCTATCTTTTATTTTTCTTTTGGGTGGGCAGTCTACACTTACTTTTTATACCTAACAATATGTTGTTTACCCTAATAACTATAATGGCACTCTTTATTGAGCATCTCCAATAGTGCCAAAACATCAAATCACATTCTTTTTAATGTCATCATCACCCCCAAATAATTCACAGCAGGTGTACTTGTTGACTACTTCCTTCTTGAAATTCTCTTATGCCAGGGATTCTGTCACTGCCTTCTTATTTTTTTAGTTTTAGTTTTGTTTTTCTTTTTTAATATTCTGATGATTACAGCTTGTGGGTTTTGCTTTGCTTTTTTCTCCTTCCCAGTATCTTTAAATATAGGCAGATTTGCAGCATGTCTACCCTCAGCACCAAGCACAAGGCCAAGGGGCATAGCTGTGCTCGGGGATTTTTGAATGAATACGTGAATCAGTGTATGACTATATTTTGTGATCCTCTCCTATTTCTACATCTTCCATATCCGAAATTACCCTCATACATATGGCTTAAGTTACCATCATCTCTATAGGGAATATTTCCAAATAAGTATTTCTAGATCTGCCTGTACTCCCCAGTTCAAGTGCTATTTCCCAACTCCGTGCTAGATGTTTCTACTTACCTACTGAACAATTACCGTGAAGTCAAAATATCCAGAACAAAATTAAAACCCACTCTACTTGTTGCTGTTGCCAAAACCCACTCTACTCTCTGTATTCTCGCTGTTACTGACACTTCTAACTTGTCATTTTTTTCAACTTCATTGAGATACAATTGACATGTAATATTATGTAACTTTAAGGTGTAAAATGTGTTGAATTGAAAGACTTTTGTGCCACAGTAAGGGTACCACTACAGCCTTAGTTAACACCTCCATCATATCACAAAATTGCCATTCCTTTTTGTGGTAAGATCATTTAAGATCTACTCTCTTAGCAATTTTCAAGTGTATAATACAGTATTGTTAACTATAATTACAATGCCGTGCATTAGATCCCCATAACTTATTCACTTTCTAACTGGAAGTCTGTATTCACTGACTGACATGTCACTATTTCCCCTACACTGCAAGCCCCTGCTAATGGCCAGTCTACCCTTTATTTCTATGAGTTCAGCTTTTTAGACTCTACATGTAAGTGAAATTGTACAGTATTTGTCTTTCTCTGATTTACTTTACTTAGAATAATGTCCTCAAGGCCCATCCATGTTGTCACAAATGGCAGGATTTCCTTCTTTCTCATGACTGAATAATATTCCATTATACAGATATAAATAAATCTCTATCCATTCTTCCATTGATGGACATTCAGGTTGTTTTCATATCTTGGTTATTGTGAATAATGCCACAATGAAAATGGAAGTTCAGATATCTCTTCAAGATCCTGTTTTCATTTTTTTTTAATATATAAACCCAAAAGTGGAATTGCTGGATCATAATTTTAATTTTTTTGAGGATCCTCCATACTATTTTCCAAAGCGGTTGTACCAATTTACATTCTGATCAATAGCACAAAAGGGTTCCCTTTTCTCAACATCTTCACCAACACTTGTAACCTCTTGCCTTTTTGAGTGTAGCTATTCTAACAGGTATGAGGAGATATCTCATTGCAGTTTTGACTTGCATTTTCCTGATGATTAGTGATGTTGAGCATCTTTTCATGTGTCTATTGTCCATTTGTATGTTTTTCTTGGAAAAATGTCCATTTTTTAACCAGATTGCTTCTTTTTTTGTTATTGCATTGTATAAATTCTTTATTTATATATATATAAAAATATATATATATAAATATATATATATATATATAAATATATATATATATATATATATATATATATATATATATATATATATATATAAAGTAATATTAAACCCTTCTCAGCTATATGGTTTGCAAATATTTTCTCCCATTCCAAAGGTTACCTTTTCATTTTGTTGACTGTTTCTTTTCTGTGCAGAAACTTTTTAGTTTGATGTAAGTACCATTTATTTATTTTTGCCTTTGTTGCTTGTGCTTTTGGTGTCATGTTTGAAAAACAGTTGTCAAAATCAATGTCAAGGAGCTTTGTAGTGAACAAAAGGGAAGGATTCAGGTATGCTCTGTTAGGAGGTTATTAGCATGGAAAAGCTGAAGGTGGGTTAACCAGAAGCAGGGCACCCTATGTGACTGATTGGGGAGCACTTTTGGCTTTCTCTGGTTGGTTTTGAGTTGGAAAGAGGAGACAAAAGTTAAGAAAGTTGGTAGTCACTCAGTTGAAAATATCCTGAAAGTCCTGGACTTTCCTAACCACTCTGAGCAAATTGATGCAGAGGTTGTGGTTTGGATTCCTAGGCTTGTTGGTCAGAGTTCTAGTGTCAAATATGGTCTGGTCGTTGTCCATTTGTTTATTAGTCTCTCATATCTCATTTTTCTCTTCCAATCACAGGGGAATTCCTCAGCTTAGCTACTAAGCTGAGCCATTTATAACATATTAATGAATATTTGTTAATACAACAAAAATATAATTGGCATGATGGCAATTATTATGTGGTTATAAATACATAATAAATTTGTAATTTTTATGAATTGAGTTTTATGTACCAAAGTATATTATTTTTAATATTGAAAATATTTTTATTGAACATTCTTATTTCTTCTAGTAGTCAACTGCTCAATATGAAACTTATTTATACTGTATTAAAGATAATTCAGTTAGTGTCAAGACATAAGTTTATTTCCCATGATTCTATGAGGTAAAATATCTTTCTTTCAACTACTTAAATACTAGGTTTCTTTATTTCTCAAATAGAAAAACTCATGAATATTTGCATACTTCTCTACCCCTTCTACTATGTAGGCTGGGCATTATTAAATAAAAGAGATTTAGCCAGATACCGTGCAAGGATTTAGCCCTGAATCCATTTGTAGGCTATCCTGACAACTGCTTATCAAAAATAGAGGGAAAAAAAGATATTTTTCTTTAATATGATTCCTATAATCTCTTATTTCACTAGCATAGCAGATGTATTATACTTGCCCAGTTACTACAGTGCTTCTCAAACTTCAGAGTATATCAGAATGGCTGAAGAGCTTGGTTGTACACAGATATCTGGACCCTGCCTCCATAGTTTCTGATTCAGTAGGTGGCGACTGGAGTCCCAAATTTTGAATTTCTAATAAGATCCTAGGGGATGCTGCTGCTGCTGATAGAGCACCCTACTTTGAGAGCCACTGAGTCAATACTTACTAACAGAATCACACTTATCTGGTCTTGCCCTCTTCAGGTTCTCAATCTAATAAAGACTCTGTTTTAAGAATAAGTTTACACAAGCAGAATAAAAACAGAAGGACACAAATAGATTGGTTAGTAAAACAGAAACATGCCCATGTAAGCTACTTACATTTTTAATAATCAAATCTGATTAAAATTTATAAAATAAAACCCAAATGGAAGTAAAACCCAGTTGGCTAAGTGCATCATACCAATCACTTACTCTAGGGTACTTATATAAATGTTTCTTTTTTTTTTTTTTTTAATTACAAATTAGAATCATGCATCAAACACTGTTCTATAATCTGTTTTTATCACAGTGCAGTCTATCACAATCATGTTCTGTTCTGTTACAGTGTGAGTTCCACAAGGGCAGGGATCTTTGCTCCCTTTTTTGATAGATCCCAAGTTCTTAGAACAGAGCCTAACACGTAGAAGTTGCTCCTAAATGTTTGCACGTGTCTCACTATTTCTTTTGGTTAAGAGGAAAGATATGAATGGTTTTACAGCTTTAGATTGGTATAACCAAATGACCTCCAGAAAGACTGGACCAGTCTCTCCTCCCACCAGCCCTGTGTGCTTGTGCTTATTTCCCTCCCTCCTAAACACTCCTGCATCTATCTGCCAATAGTAACATTTACTGCTACATGTGTTTACCATATGTTGTTTTTCAAATTTTAACATCTCTAAAATCAGGATGCATATCCAATGGAATAATTTAGCTTTCTTTTCCTTTTGTAGAGCTCTATAAAATAATGATTTGTCTTTATAATCCGTGGTGTTTTAGCAAAAAATAAAAATCCAGTGACACATAAAGCCTAGCGCTGCATTTGTGAACACTAGTCATAATTACTTCAAAAGCTATCTAATGCTATTAAACATTTTGAAAGATCACTGGAACACTATGTGCTGAATGTCACAGATTGCTGATTAACTTCCTAAGAAGTATCCTGCTTTCCGTGTGCTTACTGAGGAATCAGAAACAAGAGGACCTGTCTTAATTACTACAAATCAGTATTACTTGTCTTGTATTTAAAAGAGACAGGAGAGAAAGAGAACATGTCACCAGATTTAGATTAACAAAAACCTTTTATAAAGGAAACATGTATTAAGAAATAAATGAAAACGTGAATATAGATGCAACCAAACCCTGTAATTTTTCCATTGGAAAAAATGTATAAAATCTTTAAGAGAATCTTACTGAATTTATCTGCCATATGCTATAGCATGGTGGTTTTACTCTCAAATATTAAAATAACATATCAGATAAAATTATTGTTGTATTTTTTTCACTATTACATAATTTTCAACATTTTAAAACTTTAGAAGCAAATATTTCTCCAGTCAATTACTTAGAAATAAAAAAGATGAAATGGTGTGGATGGCTTCATAATGAATACGCATCAGAATAGTCAACTTTATCAGCAATATATACAAAGATATTAAAATTGGATAAAATTTTTGCCACAAAGCTGAAAATATCTTATTTGAATGCAATATTAAATTATTTCCTAAGTCGCAGTTTCTCCAAATGGGGATACCAAGAGTTCATACCTCATTACAAGGACTAACCAATATAATGCATGTAAAATGTGTAGAAAAGTTAGGGCTCAGAACAAGTATTCAACGAATATCAACTATGACAATGACATTGACAATTAAAATATTTAGAAAATAAATCTATGCAGCTACTCTAAGGTTTAATTTCTATTTTCACTTTTACTTCTATAATTAACAGGATTCATAGCAGTAGTGGTATAATTGCCCACCTTCATAAACATGAATATAGAAAAAAATATTGGCTTCCTTTTCATTGCTGGGGAAGGGGGAAGGAATGCAAATATGTATATGTATATCAAAGATTATATCTCTATTCACCTCTGCAAAGGTTTGACTACTCAGAAATTTTTCTCATTGAGAAAAGGGAAACACAGTTTTGTTATTTTTGCTTGGATTTCAACAGTCCATTAGAGACTCCTGTGAGAGAATATGGTGACACTGGGGTTTGAGGCAAGAGGGAGTGCCTCTGAGGGAAATGTTGGGAATATGGGAGGGAATCATTGCAGATTACACGAAGGTTGAAGTACAAATGCCAAGTGACTGAACATGGGGGCATTCCCAGAAAGCACCCGCAAGAGCTAAGGGAGGTCTCCTGAGAAAGGAGAAAATCCTCTTTCCTGAAAGTCAGACCTAGGGGAGAACCAAAGTAAAGGTCATTGAAGAAGTTTAGTCATTTTCCACCTGATCATTAGTCTTTGTTGGAGTGAGAATCTCCAGTCATCCAATTGTCACCTGGAGAGATTGTTTCTTCTTTAACACAGCACCCTACCCACTGACTGTGCAGGAGGAGTGACACCCTTCATGACTTAGTTCAGTACTTTGTCCATTACTCCCAAAAAGCATCTACTTCCTAAAGACCTGCAACTTGAGTAAAGGTGGTTGGAGTCCTGGCTATCTATTGGCATAGTAGTATAGGACAGAACTGTTGCATCTGTACATGAACAATGGAAGGTAGGTAATAATGTAGTTATTACAATACTATAGTATTTCTGTGCATTAAAGCTGTCAGTTTGGTAGGAATCAATTTAGAATACAAAGGATGAACACTTGATAATCTAGAGCAAAAATATTAAAATGAACATTCAAAAGTAAATATACTGGAGACATTTCCTTAGATACAAATGTTAAGAGTGTTTTGTCAATTCTCAAGATGGGCTATATAATGAGAGTTAATGAAAAACACCACTGCGATTAGCTCCATTGTAAAAGATTTTGCTCTTAGGAGTATGTGTGTAATCCCATGAACATACACATCCTTTGCAGGAGTCTGTGTTTAACTAGGGAAAAATATTTGTACTTAAGAATAACTATAACATATATATTTATGTATGTGCAAAGGAACACACATGTGTACATTATTTATCATTGTACTTAAGTTAAATAAGTATTAATTTATATAGATAGTGTTTATTCTAAGGCTTGGTCAAATGCCAAGTTTAAAGTACAGGCAATATTAAAGGTATCTTTAGTGAATACTTTCTGAGCAGAGAGGCCAGATAAAATAAACAGCTTGCCAACAAAATAATTCCTGAAGAATTCTTCTCTGAGTGTTCTACATGTTAGACATGTATTATACATAAGCATCTTTAGATAGTCAATAGAATATTCAGAGGTACCCCTGCTATTTCCTTAATGAACCTTGAAGAGATGATATCATACTGTATTATTGTCCATTGTTCACTTTATAGAAAACCTTATTTTTTTCCTACTTAGGTCAATTGTTACTGTTAATACACAGAAATATATTTTAAAACACCACCTGCACTTCATATATCATTTGTGATGTTGGCCACATTTTCCTAAGACTAGCAAAATGTACAAAAAATGATTGACTGCTAATTTTCTTTCATGATACACTGACAAACCAAAAGTTGAAATCATATAGTATAGGATATGGTTAAATATTAAAGACTTTATTGTGCGCACTGGTCTATATTCCTCAAACCAGGATCTAAATTGCCGAATAGGATTATGTATATGAATTGGACAGTGAATTGAATTATTATTAGCTTAAATCCATTCTAAATATTTGGATATAAAGAAATATAAAATACATCATGCCCTCAATTTAAAATGTCATTCAGAATTATAAATTAGCATATATGATATTATTTACAATCACAAAGGTCAGTATACAAAATTAATCATAATGAAATTGGTATCCATTGTTTTGGCAAGATTATTCTGCTATGAAAAACCTTGATGGATTGGGATTGACATATACACACTAATATGTATAGAATGGATAACTAATAAGAACCTGCTGTATAAAAAAATACGTAAAATAAAATTCAAAAAGAAAAAACGGGATGGATCAGAGAAAGAGAATGCCTCAGACTGAGAAAGAAAGTAAGTAATCAGCAGGAATGGAGATGCAATGACTTCTGTCAAAGATGCTGTAGGTGAGAAGCTCCCAATGGTCTCTGAAAAACTATTATTAGAAGTGAGGTGACAGAAAACAAGTCTTAAACACCTGCCTAGTCTTTAACACTGACGGAGGTGGGGAAGGGCAAGGAGGAAGATCAAAAACATAGTTAAAAGCAAAAAGTGGGCAAAGAGAAGATACGAACACATATAACCTCCCCCATTACAGAGTATCAACCCGTCTAAGTGGGAAAGGGGAAAAGCCATAACTCTGAACAAAGTTAAAAATGTTTGTTGCTATAGTATATAATGGCATATTAATTATACTGAATGAAGAACATTTTATATGTAAAAGTGACTAAAAAGTCTTGGGCCCTGGCTTAAATTCCATTTAGCAGTAAAGAACTAGTCCCACAGATTAATCATAACAGAAAAGGAAACAAAACATACTAAAGTTGCTTTAGGATGATATCCCTTGAGTACGGACTATTCATGATGATTACAGAAATAATTCATGCTTAGAGAACTACTCAAGAGGGAAAATATTATAGAGTTGCAAAAACTAAAGTAGGGGAGAATTCTATAAAGCTAGGGAAAGTCAACAGAGTCAAGTATAGCAGAAAAGTCAAGAAATAAGGACAGTAAAAAAAAGTTAGGGGTTTGTGGGGAAAAAAGTTGTCCTTGATGATGACGGAGAAAGAGATTTTTGTTCAACAGTGCAAATGGGGAAAAGAGACAGGTGGACAAGAAATAGAGGCAATAGAAATACATATATTTGAAAATGTTGGCAGTAAAATAGGGAAATAATAGAATATTTAATAGAATGGACTATGCCAAATACTAAATTAGTAGCATTGATAAAAGAATGCAAATCCTTCCCTAATTTCCCTTACTATTCAAACTAATAGTTTTTCTTGTATCATATTTTTCATTATTCCTGCTATTCATATAAAGGTTAAATGCCAAAAAAAAAAATGTGTCTAGATTAAAGATCTTTTTCCTACAAATGAATATATAGTCAGGACTTAGGGATTTCAGCAACTCTAAAGAAATTTCAACTGGCTTTCTTAGAAATCAGATTTTAAGGAAGCTTATTCTGTTCATCTATAAGATAATTCATTTTTGCCATCTTAAGTTCTATTCATCAGAAAATGTGTGAGATGTTAAAAGTTTATTGTTTTATGCCAATAAGTTTGGGTGATTTATTGCACAGAAATAAGAGAACAAATATAAAGTAGATGGAGAGGTAAGCAATCAAAAAATACAACACAATGTGAAAACTACCATAATGGTGCAATGGGAAAAGAGAATAGGAAATCAACTCTGTCAAGAAGAATCAGGGAGGTGGCATCTGGATTGGATAGAAGTTGAAAAACAAATAGGAACTATTCCAGGTGTAGAAATGGAAAAAGGCTTTCTAGGTAGAAAAATCACATGTAAAAGGGTATGGCAATCTGAGGATGTAGTGTGATTCAAAAATGACAAGAAGTTTGTTGTACTGGTTGCTGACATGCAGGTGGAGCCTGGCAAGAAGATTTGAAAAAGTGCCCCACAGTTCATGCATTTTTGTAAATGACTAAGCATGTGCAAGAGGTAAAATTCTCAAATTGATTACTTGGTTCCAGGAAATACATTTCCTCTCAACCATACATATTTTCTCCAGCACACGTCTCTTTGTCTAAGCACATATTTCCAAAGACTCTCTGACTTTCCTTTGGTAAAATCCCATCATAGAAAGATCCTTTGCATTCCAGGATAGCTACATTCCTTTGGCACAGTTTAGATTTTTTAATCTAATGCTTAAATAGCACATCCTATGCACTAGCATATTTCTTAGTGCTTTGAACATATTAACTCATTCAATCTTCATAAAAACCATGCAAGTTAGATATTGTTAGTATTGTCATTTTACAGATAGAAAACTGAGATGTGGATAGGTTAATTGATTTGCCAAGATTCCCCAGCTAGTGCGTAGTGGAGCTTGGATTCCTACCTAGGCAACTGGCCACTGTATTATACTGCCTCTATGTTACACTGAGATTTCAGCAAAGAACACCTGATCTATGTCATTTTCACAAATGAACTTCTCCATGAGTACTCAAATTTTCCATGTTGAAATAACACATTTTATACAGTTTCCCAAATGTGTTTCATGAAATATTAATCCTAGGAGATATTTGGTGGGAAACGGTCAAATAAGTCTGGAGAACCCTGGTCACCATGATATTTTCTTGGAGGTGTACAACAGATGTTCATATTTTTAAAGCTCTAAAAATTCCTACAAAAACAGTCTGTTTAATTATTTTTAAAAAATATTATGACATATTTCATTCTGTTGAGTTATTTTCAACTGTTTTCAATCTTATTTGGGGTTATTATGCTTCTAATTGCTCTTAACACCTCACCGAACGACTCTTTGAGAAGTGTTAATCAAGAATGAAATAACTGAATCTTTTACTCATTAAAAATAGGCTTAACCACTACAAACACTACTCTACAAGGAAAAGCATCCACACTAAGGATGCACTCTGGCTCTGAAAAATCACATTTATCATGGAGGTAGTTACAATTGACAAAATTCTTTCACCAGCAAATAGAACTTCCTTACTCTCCCTTTTGCTAATGGAGATTCCCTTATTTTATTTCTTCACTTTCTTCTTATTCCTAGGTCCTATAATAAATCTCATCCCATGATTATTCCTGAACCTCTTCCCTGCTTTAGGCCCTTCCCAAGCACTGCGTCTCACTCAATCACCACATCTCAACCTTCTTCTAATAGTCAGAGGATTGGAAGCAAAAGTGGAAAGTGTAGTCATAGAATCTTGAGATGAAATAAAAATTAAGATGAACCTAAGCATCTTTTAGTTTAATCTTTACCCAGGTAAAAATGAAATCACTGAAACTTACAAGAGGTTAAATGATTTTGAAGTCAAGAGCAGTCATCCCTGAACATATAGATCCCTTAAATTATAACTTGCTTAATAAATAATATCCTGTAACCCGTCTTCACTAATTGTTTTGCAAATTCCATACCCTCCAAGCTTCACCTAGCTTAGACAAAACATCACAAGAATACTTTAACTGCCCTCTGTAGATAACACTTCGGACATAATGGATCACTAAAGTAACAGCTGCTTAAGTTGTTTTTCAGGAACAGGGAGCTAGTCTTGCACAGTTCAAACCAGTCAATACCAGAGACCACTCAACTAAACCTGCATGAATGTTCGTTGGATGACTTTTTGACCTCAGAGGGCCAAAAACTCCACCCTCAAATCATGTCAACACCACCATTTTCTGAACATGTGTCCCATGAAGAAGCATATATCAGATACACCCGAGGAGAACATAGATTACTTCACCTTTTCCTTGCCTCCAATCATCTTTCCCTACACCTCAGACAACCCTGCTTCTTTATCCCACAGATGTCCCAAGCCCCTCACCTTTGGGAAGACAGATTGGAGACTTGTTTCTCCATCTCCTTGCTGGACTGCCTTGTGAATAAACCCTTTCTCTGCTGCAAACCTTGGTATCTCAGAGTTTAGCTGGCTGTGCATCAGGCAAACAGACCTGGTTTGGTAACAAAGTGCCTAGGGTCATAGATATAATAAGAAATTGACCTTGTTTTGAAGCAGTCATTTTCTGATTGCTGATTCAGTACTCGAGTGGTCTATGTTATAAGGAGTAGAGAAGAAGAAGGGAGATAAAATGGTATTCTGCCTCTTGTGCGGGACTGTGCAGTTTACCTAAGCCAAATGGCAACTCCACTGTTAGGACTTGTACTACTAATGTTCTCACCACTCTCCCAATACCAAGAGCCTCACAGCTAAAGTCCCTGCTTCCACCATGGCACAGGCATGCAAGGATAGGAGTGGAGGGTTACCGATTAAAAAATGGGTCTCTTTACCGCACCGTAGAGCTCAATTAAAGCCCTTCTTCATCCTCTTGGCCAAAATTCCCTGTATAGTTACACAACCTGTACTACTGTACATGGTAGGAAGAAGAAAAAGGGGAAATGAGGGAGAGGAGTATGAGGGGGGCATAAGAGGAAAGAGAGGACAGAAGGGAGGGGAAAGCCTGGTCTTTACTATTTTCTCTATCCTGAACTCATAATTAGAAAACACAAAACCTCACTGAGTTCTTCCATTCTTCTTTGAGTTTGGTGAGCATCTTTATGGCTGTTACTTTGAGTTCCTGATCTGGTAAATTGTTTATCTCCATTACATTTATTTCTTTTTCTGATGTTTTTTTCTTTTTCTTTCATTTGGAACGTATTCCTTTGTCTCCTCATTTTGCCTAACTCTTTGTGTTTGTTTCTAGGTATCAGGTAGAGCAGCTATGTCTCCCAGTCTTGAAAGAGTGACCTTATGTAGAAGGTGTCCTGTGGGGTCCACTGGTGCAACTCCCTCTGGTCATCAGAGCCAGGTCCTCCGGGGGTATCCTCTGTGTGGACTGCCTGTGCCCTCCTGTTGTGAATGGGTCATTGCTGCAGGTGCACTGGAAGATAGGGTTGGACCCTCAGACTACTGGCTGTAAGGCCCACCATGACTGCTGTGGGCATACTGGTAGTCAGGGCCACGTTGTGGCCTGCCTATGGCTCAACCACAACTACGGTGGGTGTGCTGGTAGATGGGCTGGCCCCCATCCTGCTTGTCTGTGAGGCCTGGCTACAACTCCTATGAGCACTCTGGTGGGTGGTTCTTGCCCCCCAGAGTCAGAGCCACTTTGGAGGGGCATCAGTGTCAGCCAGGGCCTCCTGCCAAGTGGGGCAGTGTGGAAGTCTGCTTTGGAGGGGTGCACAGTGTTAGCTAAGTTGATGAAGAGTGAAAGAAATGTCACCTGCCAGCACTGGGCCAGTTAGGTTGAAAGAGAGTTAAAAAAAAAAAAAAAAAATGGTGCTCACCAGTGCTTCTGTCGCCAGAGGAAGTTCTACCAGATCCCTCCCCCTCTGGCACACACCCTGACGTTAGTCAGTAAATCTCCTTCTTGCATGACCCAGCTGCTTTTCAAGCTTCTACCTCTGCATTGAGACTCAGAGTGAGTGAGTTTGTGTGCAAGCCCTTCAAGAGCAGAGTCTCAAGAAGGGCTTCCCATAGCAGCCCTCCAGACCTCCCAGACATAAGTCCCACTCGTTTTCAAAGACAGATGGTACGGTGGCTTATCTTCCCAGTGCATGTCCCCTGGGCTGGAGAGCGCAATGTGGGGCTTGGGTCCCTCGCTCCTCAGGGGGGCTTCTGTGGTTTTAACATCCCTCCACAGTTCTGACTGTCCTGCATCTCTGCCCTTTTTACCTGTCTGCGTGTGGCTTTTTTTCTTTATGTTTGTAGAAAACCTGTTCTGTGAGTCTTCAGGTTGTTCTCAGAGACTATCAGGATTATAGCAGTGTAGACATGCACGATAAATGCCCACCCTGAGAGCACTGTATCTAACAATTCTATGGTTAGGTTGTAGAGTATTATTTAGTGCCTACATCTCTATGTATTAAGTAGCAGTATAATTATTACCACACTTCCAGAATCCTATAATAGGTGGCATTCCCTGAGTGCTTATATGCCAGGCACAAGGCTGAGCAGCACCCTTGTATCATCTCACTGAGTCCCATGACAATGCCATATGTTAGGAAATATATGAAGCCCATTTAGAGGATAGGGAGACTAAGCCTTAGAAAGGACTCATATTTTATACAAGGCCACTCACTCCCCTTTAGTAAATGTCTAAATTTGGACTTTAGTTGATATAACTGCAAACCTGAAGTTCATGAGCTCATGCCTTCTTGGACCTTCTTGAGATCCATCAAAATAGCCCTGAACTTTCCTGGTCCAGGCTTGGACCCAGCTCTTCCTCCAGTAATTTCTTTTTCTCATATTCTTATCTTTATCTCTCTGTGTTTCATTCTGAGTGATTTTCTAAAATTTATCTTCTAATTTATTAGTTTTCTCTTTGATTTTCTCCATCTATGTTTCAACCCATATTTCTAAAATTCAAATTGTTATGAATCAGCATTTTGAGAAGTTCTGTAAATTTTAAAACACCAGCACATTTCTCTATACTATCATTGACAAATTGGAAAATGCAGAAGAATATATGTTACCATTCACAATAGAAAAAATAGTTATAAACTATCTGGTCATTAATTGAATATAGAATGTTTACAGACTTTATGAAGCAAATTATAAACTCTATTGAATGATATTAAAGAAAACCTGAATAGAGAAATATATTAATGAACACAATTAACATTGTTAATATCTCAATTGCCCCTAAATTATTCACTTTATTCTTTGGGCTTATTTCTTCAATAATATTTAAAATGGATTCTGAGTCCAAGCAAATGTGTTACAGATGAGTTTTTTAGAGCACTGCATTCTGTTAGCTGAGGAATGCTCTTATTCTGCGGTCGTATGTATGTGGGATACACAGATTAATAAGTGAAAGAAAAATCACAGAGGTATAAGAAAACACAAGTATAAGGGGACTTTCTACCTAAGTCTTTGTAACACAATAATTTAAGAAGGTAAAAATGAATTTTAAGTTGAGACTGAATAACGGCAGGAGAGAATACAACTGACAAGTTTAGGTGGAAAGCTTACATTCCAGTATGTTCCTTTTCTATACAATGAAAATATACAAAAATAATAAACTCTCTTCCTCTGTGGACGCTACTCATCCATCACCACTCATTCACTCACTCCCCGTCTGCTGCTCATCCCTGTTTTAAGGATTAGGCACACCATGGAGAATAAATGCTTTAGTTGGCCACCCTGGCAGGTGAAGGGAGTCATTTACTGCAGTGTGAAGAGTGTCTAGCAGTGTCTGTGGCACTGTAGGGGAAGGAGCGATGAACACAGGAAGAAGCAGGCAGATGTCAAATCAAACCACCAAAAAGCCCTCCGCTGCAAGCAACATCAACTGTTCCCTTTAAAAGTTCTTTCTTCCCTGCTTATCCTCAGGCTGAATCTCACCAGACATGTTTGGTATTCTATAACAATTAGAGCAGAACTGTTAATCCTTCTGTTTTCATTCACTGGCTGATAACTTAGCAATATAAAAAGAATTCCCTTTGTACTAAAATTTAATGAATAGTCCCTAAGTGTAAAAACATTTTTTTTCTTTCTCACAAAATGTGATCTATCATCCCACATTTTATCAGCCTGTCTTCTAAATAGTAGCTGTGATAAAAATATATTGGCTAGTGAGGCTACAGGATTTTTGTGTGTGTGTTTCATAATATATTTGGTTGTTAGGGTGACTTTTTATTTAGTTCATGGTATAGCTAAATCCATCTAACCATTGGTAATAAAACCTGGATATTTTAATTGATTAATGGCCCAAAATTATGATAGAAAGGATATAATGCTGGAAAACAAAATAAAACAAACAATGGAAACCAATCAACAAAATAAGCAAAGAAAAATCATGAGTCAGCTGACCCAGGGTCAATGCACTGGGAGAAAATAATTCAATTTTGTGTATATATACGATTCAGAATTTAATAATTTACTAGCTATGATAATATTTGATTTACAATTACTTTTGCTAAACATTTTCTTCTCATTACGAAGTTGTTAAAAAAATATCAATTCACCCTTAAGGAAACTTCCTGTCCAATTTAACACTTAACAGCGTTAGCTGATAATCCTCTGGGGAATGGTGGACTTGCAGAGATTGAAATAATGGAGTTAGAGATATTCAGATCAACAATTCAATGCCAGTCTCTTGGCTCAAAATCCAGACCCTTATTCTAAATATAAGGTATCCAGTCATCATAAATCTATTCATTGGTCTGGAAATAACGAGGGACTGCTTTCTGTCAAGAACTGTTCTAGATGCACTGTGAATAGAATACACAAAGATCACCGTCCTAGTGGAAGATGTACGATAGCAGGCGGAACAGACAATAAACACTAAATATAATGCATGAGTAAATCATGCAGTATGGTGAGAAGTGCTAAGAAAAACGGACAGTGGAGGGTATAGGAGATTGGGAATCCTTGGTTTGAGAATGAAAGTTGCAGGGAATAAATAATTAGAGGATCTCTGGTCATCATAAATCTGTGGATTCTGTATTTCATACAGTTACATACATAAAAGTGGCCTTATTTGAATGAAGACTAGATGATTGGTGTGTATGCACATGTGAATCTTCTCTGGGGAGATGATCTATTGTTTTCATCAGACTCTGGAAGGGATCATGTTCCAAAACCATGTTAAAAATCTGTTAACTACTATCCTTTCTTGTAAATTGCAAGTGATACCAAGCAGGAAATACAAGTGATTAGAAAGTTATTTTATTTAATTCTTGCTATATACCGTATTTCTTTTAACTGAAAATTCTACAGCTAGCATTAGTTTGGTTAACATAATTTTGGTTAATATGTAAAAGTTCATTTTTTACTGGGAGACATAAAATTGTATTATTTGAGAGTTGGTCCCCAGTTTTTCAGTCATTATCACTAACAGTAAAAACTATACTACTTGATGAACACATGTAAATATGCATCAGCATCTCAATGAAAAATCTTCAACTCTAGGTAGAAGGCCCTGATCAAACAATAGAAACTCATCCAGTTCAACAGCATTTCAGTGACAACACATAAAAATACAAAATCAATCCATTTAACAAATTTAAATGCACTTTCTTTAATTTATTAATACATGATAGAAACACCTTTGAAAATCAAATTCCATTTGTCAAAGCCAATTATGATATAGTTTAAGCAAAGGGATACACAGATTTTGTGAAGGGTACTTTGGTCCTTTGTAATCTAAATGATTTATGTATAAAATAAGAGATTAGTAGAATTTTAGTTCTCACTGTAACAAGTTAATGTATTTGTATGTTTTGGAATGAATGCTTTCTGTTATAGAAAGATGTTCTAAAAGTTAGTATAAAAATCATTTTAACTCTATAAAACTATGACAATTAATTATGTTCCATGAAGTGTTCTTTGAACTGGAAATTTTGCACTGGTCCTGCCCATAAGCACCATTACTACCACACTTTATTTCATCAAAACATATCTCCTTTTCACAGCTTGTCTAGAAATTTAAATCATGTCTAGGTGTATGAGTGGCAAATTTTCAAAAGCATATGTTAGACAAGATTAAAAATGAGCCATTTCCATGGCAAATACATTTACATTTCTAGTCTTTAATCACGCTTTGCAGTTCTTTAGTGTACTAAAATGAACACACCCTAGAAAAACACTTGCTGACCAAGAAATAGACATAATTCACACAATCATGTATATTCCAAAAGAAACTAAAAGAACAAAAATAAAAGTCTATAAGGAGAGGTAGATTATAATTACTTTCTTATAAACTTCACAATCTTGCTTAAACAAGAGACTATACCTGATATTATTTAGGTAAAATCTCATGGGCCAGAGCTTATTTTCCAACTGTGGAATACGCATTCATAAAATCAGATTTTTTTTTTCTCTTTTAAATCTGTTTGAATGGAACTTGCACAGCATTCTATCTTTATCTAGCAAAACATTTCCTTCTCTTTTGCCCATTATTTTCACATAATTTATACACTGGAACCGTACATAACATCATCCCAAGCCTTTATGGCAATTCTGCATTAGACGATTTGTTACAATTCTTCCAACACTGAAATAAAGTAAATTTTAGAAAATGATTGTTGAGTGCCTATTATGTAGGCACTATGTAGCACAAAGCACTGTGCTACAACTAAAAAAATTTATGTATGGGCCATTTAAAACATTTTTCTTATATTTGTCCAGTCCCTGACCTATATTGTCTGTGCAACTGGAAGCTATGAACTCTTTACGTTTAAAAAAAAAAAAAAAAAAAAGCAAGGAAAAAAGCCTAGCAAAGATCTGCAGCATCTCCTCCTCCCTATATTGTCAGTACAATTTTAATACATTCTTGTTTCATTTGCACGCACACGCATGCGTGTGTGTGTGTGTGCATTATGAAAAACCTAGTTCCCCACCACAGATATTCTCTATCCTATATAGTTTACTAATGATTTAGACTATACCATGTAGGCAATAAGGAACCACTGCAGATGTATAATCATGCACATTATATGATGAAATTTGTGTTTCTGACCATCAGTATAGAAAATGGACTGTAAGGAGTTGAGACTAGAGTCTGGGAGGACAATTAGGAAGTTAGGGCAAAAATACAAGGGCAGGAACTATATGTGAAAATCCTTTATAAACCCCAAAGTCTTTACAAATGTTAGTTATTATTATTAGTAGGATTAATACTTCTGGTGATTAAACCTCCTTGGATTAGGTACAAGAATGAGCTGCATTAGACAGATTTCCCATCATAACGGGCTTGTCATAACGAGACTCCTTTATGTTGTAAGTAAAGGCCAAAGTGCAATACTAAGCTGCTGGCTGACTGTTTTGCACTACAATGGCCCAGTTGTCTATTTAAATAACTCTTACGCTAAAAAGAAATCTGTTATTATGTTAACGTCTCTTGGTACTACACAAAACCATCTAAAACTCTTTCACAAGGAGTCTCTTTTAAGAGCAGGCTTTCCAGGTCAACTGGAAGGAATTCTCCTAGATATAACCTAATTTAAATGGCATATAAATCTCCAATTTACTATTTGCTATGTAGATAACCATAAGCATTCTAATAAGAAAATGTAGGTGTCACTACACTTGGTCAAATTTACTATTAAACAACTAGCTAATAGACTTGGAAAAATTTTACATCCTTTATCAATGAAGATGTCATTAAAAACAGACCCTGCAACTATTTTCTGAATTTCATTCTAAAATCAAAGCACATTATCATTTTCTGTCTCTGTCTCATTATAATTAGTTTGGTCTCCAGTACAACAGCAATTTCTTTAAAGCTTATTGTATGTTAGAATTAACTCTGTTTTTTTTCTTAAACTACACATACCTTTCAGGTATTTCTTCTCTCAATCCCTACCTATCCCTCCATTACTAAGTTGCTGTGTCACATGGCTACTATAGAAATCTCCCACTATTTGGGAAGTTACGTCTGGCAAGCTTAGAAAAATAGCTATGAACCAATATGTTAAGCAAAAAAGTTTCTAATCATAAAATTTGAGGAAAAAATGCCTTAATGCTCCTGAATTTTAGCCTGAAGAAAGTGCCCTCTATTATACACTTACAATACCTACTACCTGGGGGTAACATAAGCCTTGAAAAAGAAGGTTGTCTGACATCAGAAAAACAACTGAAGTTCTTACTAAAACACTAGGTTGAGGCAGACAAAGAAATTTCTTAAGGTCCCAAACAATAATTGATCATCAAGCACACATGGATTATGTCTGAGTATACTCTACACACAGGCCTGCAGGCTATACTTTTGGAAAGAGTGTTCTTCTTCAATGGTTAAGGCAGATGGAGCTATCTGGAAAGTTCATTTTGGTGGAGAAATCTGACTCCTCAGCACTGCTATAAAAATGATGTGCTTCTATCATATCAGAGAGCAGCATAATTCAGAGGAATTTACCCTCAAATGAAAACTCCCTAAAGCAGAGCACATGACTGATAACACTGTACAGATTGAATGAGTTATTTATTTATGTACATTAAATCCTTTTGAAGATGAAGATTAAAAGAGCAGCAATATACTTTTAGTGATTTAGAGCATAATTGAAAAAATCACAAGTAATTCAATCACACTGAAATCTATGGTGATTGTTGGGCATTTCTATTTTTACTGATAGGCCTTTAATCTGAATAATAAGCTCTTTGTAGAGAAAATCTTTTTTTTTTTTTTTAAGTTCACACTCTGCACTGGATACTACACTACATGAATTTAGTTACGTTTATTTTCAAAACAAGCTTAAGAAGCAGAAATCATTAATAACTTTATTCTATAAATGAGGAAACTAGCTCAAGGTCACACAGCTATGGTAAACTGGGATTTAATTTTCTGAAGTCTGACAACAGTGTCAGGCTTCCTTAAGAAACCTGTTAAAGAGGAAACCACAGGCTCAAAATGGTGTCAGTTGAGCTAAAGCTCATGACACTAAACCTAGATTTAATACCTGACCTAACTGCAGGGTTTTTTTTTTTTAATTAATTAATTTATTTATTTTTGGCTGTGTTGGGTCTTCGTTTCTGCGCAAGGGCTCTCTCTAGCTGCGGCAAGCAGGGGCCACTCCTCATCGCGGTGCGCGGGCCTCTCACTATCGTGGGCTCTCCCGTTGCAGAGCACAGGCTCCAAACGCGCAGGCTCAGCAGTTGTGGCTCACGGGCCTAGTTGCTCCGCGGCATGTGGGATCCTCCCAGACCAGGGCTCGAACCCGCATCCCCTGCATTAGCAGGCAAACCCTCAACCACTGCGCCACCAGGGAAGCCCTGCTAACTGCAGTTTTGACCTTCCCCAGGAATGTAATCTCAGTTGACCATTCTGGAATTTTCTGGTCAGCAACAATGAGGTCATCTCTCCTGTGGGTCCTCTCCAACCCCCAAAGGAAAAATAGGTAAGCTTCATGACAGACTCTCACCTCTCCCTCAAAAGATGACCTGGCCTAAAACAATTCTTTCTTGTCTTTTCCTAATAACTTCTTTGCTCCACTCTTCTATAAAAACTCTCCATTTTGTACAACTCTTCTATTTACTAGAAGGGATGCTTCCCCATTCGTGAACTGTTGAATAAAGCCTATCGGATCTTCAGATTTACTTGGATGAATTTAGTTTCTTAATAAAACAAAGGACCAGAAGTATGTATGTCTCTTTTTGTTGGCCTCAGTCCATCTAAAGAGACTGGAAAAGATGTAAACTTAAAACACTTTGGAAGAGAACGTTTAACACCAGAGGTTGTGTTGTACCTAGATACATAGAATAGATTGCTAGTTAGAGAAATTTCATTGGTGAGTGTTTTGAGGGATTTTTCGTGGTCGATTCCAAAGGTTTGCCTTAGAAGTGATGCAAGAGTGACCAAGAAAAGGTGGTGAAGGGGAGCAGAATTTGTCACCCCAATAGATGCTTCTTTGACATAAGGATTATTTTAGGCTGATTATTTTTAAGAACTGAACAGGACACAGGAGAAACTGAAAACCAAGTAGAAGTCACCCTTTTGTAAGAGACATTTACATTGATAAAGGACATCTCCATCTGTAAAAGTGTCTCCCCCTCTGTACCAGGGAGAGGAGGATAGTCTTTATCTCTAGAAACTGTCATCAAAGGAGAAGGCAAAGACTTTAATCTGCATAACAACCATACGCTTGCTTACTGCACTGTGCCTGATAACCTCTCATAACAGCTCCCTTCACCCCCCACCCCCGATATTTTCTTTTGTCTTTAGTTGGAGATGGTATTTAAGGTGGCAGCTTGGGCCATTTTGGGCAGTTGCTCAGTTTTCATGGATATCTCCCATGTATACAGGATGTTATTAAACTTCTTTTTGTTTTTCTCCTATTAATCTATTTTTTATTGCAGGGGGTCTCAGCCAAGAACCTAGAAAGGTAGAGGGAAAATTATTTTTCTTCCCCTACAGTGGCAGATGAGTAGGTACTGACAAAACAAGACAACAAAAAACACCCGAGAAATCCCCCAATCAGTGTTGCTCTAAGAAATGTTAAGTCAAAGACAGGGTCAAAAGCCTTTTCCTGCAATGTGGCTCTATAGATTGTGATTAAAACAGGGTAAATATACACTCCCAGTGCATAGATACACTCCCAGTCTTGAAGACAGAGAGGGAGTTTGTAGGGTTTTAAGTCATCCATTGCATCCTGCAGATCCCTTCTTTGTAGAGGAGGCAACCTGGCAGAGTGGAAAGAGTTTGTATTTTGAAGAGTGATAGACCTCGATTAAATATGGGTTAGAATCAGACTCTACTGCCTACCAGGTAAAACATCTAACCATAATGAGACTCAAAGAGGTTAAGATCACTGTCTCCAGAATCAGACTGATCAGGTTCACAGCCCAGCCGTACCCCTTACTCTGTATTTTAATATCTGAAAAACAGATGTTATAATAGTAGCTACCTCACAGATTAACATAAGGATTAATCAACTCTTTGAGGTACACAATGTGTTTTCCTACATGGGGCTTACCAAAGGTTAGTTACTATTGTTTTTGTTGCTGTTGTTGTTGTTGTTATTATTATTATTATTATATTAAAAGAAACCATTACTTTCAATATAAATTTTGATAAATTAGGTCATGTATCCAATTTTAAAACATGTGGAGCATGTAGTTAACCTTTGCAATATTGCACTTCCCCTTCATTAAACAATTATCTAAAATACTGTGCTAAAAGTCTTTGAATCAAGGCTTTCCAGTAGGGGGCACTTTTCCAATTCTTAAAGCTAGATGGGTCCTCAAGTCTAGCATTATCTCTCTAAATACCTCCTTCCACCATAAAGTAACCAGTGGTCCTTTGCCAGGAGCATCCCTGCTAGAAAACTAATATGGATACATTTTAACCCACATGAGTGTTCCATGAATAGAGTCTAGACCTACAGAAAAACAAAATGTCATCCTTGAAACTGCTGAGATGAGGAAACACTGCTTCAAACTGTTAATGACATGGAATTCTTCCAACGTCTGTGTTTTGCCTTTGCACCTACTCAGAATTTTACCCCTGTCCTCTGGTGACAGCTGTGGCACACAAGCTGACAGTATTTAACTTGCTCTGTGATTTCTTACTCAGTGCTTTATTACGAGTCTTAAATTTATTACATTCAACAGTTTCCCTGATATATTATTCTGTACATTACTCTCTGTTATCCTCTTCTGTGACTTCCTGTCTTGCATTTACAAGTCTCTAGGATTTGGTTTATTGTTTATTCTTGGTTTGGGATAAAACAGCTTCCCTTTGTTCTAGTTCTTTATTTGCCCTGTCTACTATCAGAGATGCTACAACATTATGATTATACCTAGCATTTCAAATTTAATATTATGTATTGCTTTTTCATGAAAACTTAGATCATAGATCTAAGAGTATATACTGTGTAAGAAGCGAGGAAAGTGAATGTGTGATTTGTTCACATACACTTGACTTCTCTATATTTCCATAATGATTATCTATGACATTTATAAACTTACACTGATTTATTATCAAATGAAAGTTTAAAAAGCCCAGTAATTTTAAAAGCAATCATATATTTAAAATAATAAACTTAAAATGGAATCACCTAATTGAACATCAATAAACCTGACAACAATTCAGGCTAAAGGTTCTACATACACACACAGAATATCTAAATCTTCCTTTAAAAATTCTCCCTACACAACCTTAAAATACAAAAACAGAAAGAAAAAGGCTATGTCAAGAACAGTATAATAAGCGACAATGCGCAACTTTCATAAGCTTGAATTCTCCCTGTGGAAAACCAAATCTAGCTGGCTGGCATGCTGTGTTAGATCAATTCAGCATTTTTTTTTTTAATTTGGAAATTTTACATTTAAAAACTAGATTTTGAATGCATTAAAAGTCAGAAAATTTAGGCTACTACTCCTGATTGTCAAAATTAGCTGAAGCTGAATACTGCTGTCCCTTGTACTCATGGTATATACAATCTGCAAATGCCTCTTGGCCCCCTTCTTTCCAGCTTTCACTCATTCATGTCAGTCATCATCTAGTCTCTGTATGTATTTATGCTTGGGACCACAGATAGAGAGATGCCAAGAGAAGATGTGACAAAACCTGACAATCAGCAGTGTATAACCCAGTAGAGAGAGGTCAGGAATCCTTCAAGAGGTTTTATAATGTAGGTTATTTCAATATAATAATAGCCATGATGCAAATGAGGATAATTACCCACTTAGCACTTGAACAACTACAATATTATGCAGCCATTAAACATGATGTTTTGAAAAAATGTCATATGCAAATATAAAAGATGATTTGGTTAAATGACAAAATTACAGATAGATCATACAGTTGCAGGTAAATGAGTACTGAGTTATATTACAGAAATAATTCAAACTAGATGTGCACTATCAAGGCACTACTCTCAATGGATGCATAATCACTTAGAATTGTAGTGTTAAATTGGGCCAGGGAAACCAATTCCATGAACAAAGATTCATATTTGCATATTAATTTAAACTAATTATATTTTCATTGAAAGATTTTTTTAGAACAAATTAGTGAGACTAGTATGCTCCTCTGGAATAGAGTAAGGAGAAGTATAAAAAAAAAAAAATTGTGTGAGTATTGTCTGAAGTTTAAGGTCTAGAGGGAATGGCTGAATATCTGAAAAGGATATCTCTGAGATTAATGAGTATAGTACTAGTTAAGCAATTTCAGTAGCATAATTATTTTTCTGATTTTTTTGCGTTTTTAAGTGATTGCATTTTTGTTACCATAAAAGTAATTTATTAATGTAAGTGATTAGAAGATAAAGGTACAAATAAGAAAATACAAATCACCTATAATGTTATCATAAAATTTTACTACTAAAAGTTTTGAACCTTTTGTTTCTAGTACTGTTCCTGCTAAAACATATGCTATATGAGGACCAGGGGCTTCTATTTTGCTCACTAATATATCCAAATACTTAGACAGTACTTGCAAAAAGAAACAAAAAGTAGGCACCCAGTAGTTATTGAGGGAACATGTGATTTCAAAGTTAGGTTTCTACCATACTTTTAATTTTGTGTCTTTTAAAAATTCATTTAACATCATATTATAAGCATGTTCCTCTGTCTTTAAATGTTCTAACAAGGTAGCTTTTTAAATGGCTACATGATGTGCCATAATTTCTACTGTTGAATACTTAGGTTGTCTCCAAATTATCACTATCATCAAAATGCTTCAGTAAACATCTTTGCACATAGAGTTGATTAGTATATGATTATTAAATTATGACATATAAATGACAAAACGAGAAAATGTAGATCAAAAGAAATTATTTAAGGCTTTTGTTCTATATGCCATACATATATTCCACCAGCAATGAACTGAGTATTTATGTTGATTATAATTTCTGCAAATTTTATAGAAAAAATAAACAGTATTTAATTGTTTTGATTTGTAGTTACTTGATTACTGATAATGCTGAATATTTTTGTATGTTAATAGAACTATCTTTAATTGGAAATATTGTTACTCTAAAAATTTAACAGAAAATTCAATATATAAAATAGTTGGCATATATATATAAAGATGGTCACATATCTTTTGCTGTACAATTATATTAGTTATAATTATATAACTAATATATGTTAGTATAAGTGTATTAAGTAATTATGTCTCAGAATATGCACACACGTACATACATATACATGGATAAAACGTGTGTATTAATTGTACATTCACTAACATACAGATATTCATTGTCTGATAACAGACATATTCATCAACTGACGTAAAATTATTTAAGAATAAAAATATTAATGTTGGTATATGCATTTGAAGTATAGAATATTATCTCCTCATCTATCTTACACATCAAAATATATTCATGCCTCATTCAGATGTTAAAACTGTGCCCATTCTCTCACTCATACACACACACACAAACACACACACATTTTAAACTGGAATAACATTATTTGCTTTAGCAATTTCATATAAGTAAGACTTGACAAATACTAAATACCTCCAGAGAAACTTAAATATATGTATCACCTATTTCGACAGCAAAATTGAAAAAACAACATATCTGTTATATTTTAAACTTTCAGTTTTGGCAGGCATAATTTATCTATGCTATATTGGTAAATTTTATATATAATGTGGATAAATATGCAAATATACAACAGTGTGTAATGAATCGAATATATATTCATTTAAGGTTCCTTTTTCCTTTTTCTCACTTGGAGAAAGGTATTTAATAATACCTAGCTGGAAGGGAGAAAAAAAATCAGTATTTAAGCTTCTGAAATGAAGTTGGAAAGGTGGTCTTGATTGAGTGCCCAGATGGAAATAGCACAGTCTGTAAGTATCCTCACTGTTCAAAAACTCCCTCTGCCCCACCACCTCAGGACACAGAACTCGTTGCTGCTGGCCATCTTTGAAATTGAGACTCATGTAACCAGTGGCAGATGTGTCATGTGTCTGTCTGTGACTGCGATAGGACCCATCTGCAGTTTGCACCTGTTGTTTTGCTGAGGCCAGAGTGGAGGTGTGAATATAAAACTCAAAGAGCAAGTCAACAGCAAAATTAAGGAAGTGGTTTTTTCCTCTCATGATCTGTGTTTCTGTTTTTCTTCCTTTCCTTCCACCTCCAGAGTCAAGATGCTGATGGGATAATAACCCACAGTCAGTTTCAGCCAATTATCCTAAGTCAGTAATTATCATAATTTTTTCACTACAATATCAAAAAAATGTGAGAAAAACAAATTTGAAAGCCAAAAAATGAGAGAGAGAGTTAGATAAATTATTCTTCAAGGACAGCCTCTGCTTGGACTATTTTGATTCACGTTGGTATAACATTTTGCTGTCAACAGAAACACTGCTACTGTGTGATTACATATTCAACATTTCATTTTTTTCATAAAACATATTTGCTTTAAATATACTTTTAAAAAACAACTCAGAGATATTTTTCTTGCGCCTTTCAATAGCCGATTACAGTTTAAAAATCAAACCTTCTGTAGAAGAGTACTTCTCAAACTTTCCCGTGTATATTAAACCATTTGTTTGCATTGTGGAAATGCAGATTCAGATGAGTAGGTTTGGGCTGGGGCATGAGAGTTGCCTTCCTAACAGACTCTCAGTTGGTAGTGATGCTGCTGGTCCAAGAACTCCACATTGACCAGCAAGGCTACAGATTATATATATTATATGTATTATATGTATATCATTATATGTATTCATACCATGTAGAAATAGTTTTGAAAACTATAACAGAAACCATTCAACAAATATAAACAATTTAAGTATTAAAATGTTTATAAGTAGGTTAACATAGACAATGAATGTTACTAATTATATTAATGATAACTCAAATCTAACATAAGTTTTAAATCATCATGTTAGTGTTTTAAGCATTATCCTACCTTAAGAAAATTGGCTGAAATTTTAATGATAATTGCCTCCATGATCACTGTTCCTGGGTATGGTAGTTGGATAAACATCCTTTCTTTTCTCATCTATTTTTCTATTTGATTTTTAAAGACTTTATTGTTTTAGAGCAGTCTTAGGTTCAGAAGAAAGTATACAGATTTCCCATATACTCCCTGCCCTACATCTGCATAACTCCCCCTTGCCACTATTATCAACATCACTCATCAGAATAGTCCTTTTTTTTTTTTTTTTTTTAACCAAGGATGAACTTATATTGATGCATCATAATCACCCAAAGTCCATAGATTACATTATGGTTCACTCTTGGTGTTTACATTCTACGTATGGGTTTGGACAAATGTATAATGACATATAGTCATCTTTATAATACCATACAGAGTGTGCTCTCTGCCCTAGAAATCCTTAGTCATCTTTGGCAACTACTCATTTTTTTATTATCTCCACAGTTCTGTCTTTTCCAGAATTTCATATAGTTGGAATTATACAGTATGGAACCTTTTTATATTTGCTTTTTTCACTTAGTAATATGCATTTAAGGTTCCCCATGTCTTTTCAAGTTTTCATAGCACATTTTTTAGTGCTGAATAAAATTCCTTTGTCTGAGGGCACCCAATTCATTTATCCAAATAGCTACTGAGAGACATCTCGTTTGCATCCAAGATTTGGCAATTATGAATAAGGCTGCTACAAACATCCATGCGCAGGCTGTTGCATGGACATAAGTTTTCAACTCCTTTGTGTAAATACTAAAGAGTGTGATTTGCTGGATCATATGGTAAAGGCATATTTGGTTTTATAAGAAAATACCAAATTGCCTTCCAAAGTGGCTGTACCATTTTGTATTCTCATCAGCAATGTATGAGAGCTCCTGTTTCTCCACATCGTAGCCAGCATTCAGTGTTGTCAGTGTTCTAGATTTTGGCAATTGTAACAGATGTGTAGTGGTATCTCCTTGTTTTAATTTACATTTCTCTGATAACATATGATAAGGAGAATATTTTTATATGTTTATTTGCCATCCATATATCTTCTTTGGTGAGATATCTGTTAAGGTTTTGGCCCAGTTTTTAATCAAGTTGTTTGTTTTCTTACTGTTGTATTTTAAGCATTTTTTGCATATTTTGGATAGCAGTCCTTTATCAGATGTGCCTTTTGCAAATATTTTGAGTCTGATGCTTGTCTTCTCATTCTCTTGTTATTGTCTTTTGCAGAGCAGACATTTTTAATTTTAATGAAGTCCAGCTTATCATTTGTTTTTTTCATGGATTATGTTTTTGTTGTTGTATTTCAAAAGGCATGACCATATCCAAGGTCATCTAGGTTTTCTCCTATGGTATCTTCTAAGACTTTTATAGTTTTGCATTTTACATTTAGGTCTACAATCTATTTTGAGTTAATTTTTGTAAGAGTACAAGGTCTGTGTCTAGAATCCTTTTTTTTTTTTTTTTGCATGTGGATGTCTAAATGTTCCAGCACTGTTTATTGAAGGGACTACCTTTGCTCCCTTGTACTGCCTTTGTTCTTCTGTCAAAGATCAGTTGACTATATTTATGTGGGTCTATTTCTGGGCTCTTTATTCTGTTCCATTAATCTATTTGTCAGTTCTTTCACCAATACCCCATTGTCTTGATGAGAGCACTTTACAGTAAGACTTAAAATCAGTCAGCCTCAGTCTTCCAACTTTGTTCTTCTCCTTTAGTATTTGTATTAGCTATTTTGAGTCTCCCCTTAAAACCTTTAGAGTCAGTGTGCTCATATCTGAAGATACTCTGCAGAAATTTTGATTGGGATTACATTTAATCTATAAATCAAGCTGGGAAGAATTGATGTCTTAACAATATTGAGTCTTCCTATTCATAAACATGGAATCTCTAATTATTTAGTTCTTTGATTTTATTCATTAGAGTTTTATAGTCTTCCTCCTAGATCTTGTTCATTTTTTACTGGATTTATACCTAAGTATTTCTGGGGGGAGTTCATATAAATGGTATTGTGTTTTTAATTTCAAATTCCAATTGTTCACTGCTGGTATATAGGAAAGCAATTGACTTTTGCCTATCAAGCTTTTATTCTGCAACCTTGCTATAATCATTTATTAGCTCCAGAAATTTTTGTAGACTATGGATTTTCTGCATATATGATCATGTCATCTGTGAACAAAGGCTGTTTTATGTCTTCCTCCCCAAGCCCTATACCTTCTATACCCTTTGTGTACCTTACTGCACTAGCAAGGGCCTCCACTATGGTGTTGTAAAAAGAGTGGTGGGAGGAGTCATTCTTGCCTTTTACCTGATCTTAGGGTTTGAGATTCTTACCATTAAGCATGATATTAGCTATAGGTTTTTTTGTAAATAGTCTTTATCAATTTAAAAAAAGTTCTCCTCTCTTCCTAGTTTACTGAGAGTTTTTAACACACATGGGTGTTGGATTTTGTCAAATGCTTTTGCTGCATCTCCTGATATGATCATGTGATTTTTCTTTTTTAGTCTGTTGATGTGATGGATTACACTAATTGATTTTCAAATGTAGAACAAGACTTGCATACTTGGGATAAGTCCCACTTGGTTGTGGTACATAATTCTTTTTATACTTTTTTGGATTCAATTTGCTAATATTTGGTTGAGGACATTTGTCTCTATGTTCATGAGAGATACTGGTCTGCAATGTTGTTTTCTTGTATTTTGTTTGCCTGGTTTTGGTATTAGGCAATGCTAGACTCATGAATGTCATCTATTTTTGATGCATCCTTGCCCTTGTTGTAAGTTGCTTCATGATGTTTACAGCAGGATCTTCCAAATTCTCCTTTCTTTCTTTTTTTTTGTTTGAGTCCAGGAATTATAAATCATCTCTTTCACTGATCTCTATTTTTTTTTTCTATTAAGTTAGCTGCAGTGCTCAAATCTTAAAGTTATTTGGATCCCACTAATATCTTTTTCTGTTCCAACCACATTGCTCTCTTATTGTTTTCTATGCTGAAGTGTGGTTCATTGACTAGTAATATAGGCACCAAATGAGAGCTTGTTAGAATCTTAGGTCTCACCCCAGACCAACTAAATTACAGCCTGTGTTTTAGGAAGGTCCTCAGGTGTTTGTGTACATATGAAAGTTTGAGAAGCAGTGCTGTAAACTCCAACACTGCTGATTATGAAATACAAAGCTCTACTTGACCTAGAGTTAGAAATAAATCTAAACTCAGTAGGAGGTTTGGAGAAAGACAGATAGCTATCCAAATCCCAGCCTTTCTGCTTCTGAGATTATTCTCCTGAACAGGTAACTCAACAATTTTCCTCACTTTCCTCATCTGTGAAGATGCAGTAATAATACCATGTTGTTGTAATAAAATATATGTTGTGATGAAAATATATAGTACCCAGCACAGTCTGGCATGTTATAATCAATTGTTGATAAAAAATATTATTATTATCAGAGAAAAAGAAACTAGAGAATGATAGGCTGTGTTGCCTGAGATTCAAAGTAGTTAGGTGTAGATCTTTGTGAATCAAAGCTGACCTGATAACCAGTTTGATTCATTCTAATGCCATATAACTTTGCCATAATACAGTGATTTTCAGCAGTTCAACTAATTTTATACTTTTAAGGATTCTTAGCTTTCCCCTGGCATCGTGCTCAGCATAGTAATTTCTCTTTTATTATTTTCTCTGAGAAACATTTTTAGGTAACGGAGAAAAAAGTCAGCCCTCTCTTACAATATATCAAGGCAATATAAAATATATTTAAAATATATTTTAAAATATATTTCTTTGCAAAACATATTAAATGGGTCATTATTTACATGAGATTTTAGAAAGTCATTATGGCCTATTGTGCAGATTTTAAACTGACACTGGATAGGTAAATTATGTTTAGGCAGTTTTCAAAAACTGGATTTTTTATTCAGTAGACCATAGCATCCCTTTGATGTGCTATTTTGTAATTCATTAAATTATTTTCCAGCATATGCAGAGCTATCATGATGCTAATGGATATTCATATTTAAATTATGAACTAAAGCTACCTTATACCTATATAAGCCAATTTTTCATATCAAAAAACTTGGAACTGAAAGAGCTATAGAGCAGAACACAGTATTTGAACACATTTTTATGGTGTTGTGATTTCTAGATTATCTCTGTATTTGTTAAGCATATCTTCTGTGCCAGTTATCAATTTATTGCCTCTCAATTCCAAATGCACCCTTCAATGTGGTAAACAGCAGAATTTGTTTAAGCATTTCTCCTTTAAAGTGACTACGATGTTAAGCTTTCTCAGTAGAGAGCAATGAGGGGACATTGCAGGAAGTGGAGGCTTTCTGTGGTTTGCAGCACGACTGAGGAGGGTCAGCAATGTGGGAATGAGGACATCTGGTTAGGAAGTACCCAGTAGCAATGAGCCCAGGATGTGGTCCTTTGACCTTGCAGCCTGGCCTGGTGATAACCTTCTGCAGACAGTTTGAACCCTTCTGACAAGCTCTGTATAGCCCACATATCGCCATCTGTGTCCCAAAGGGTCACACACCAAGTAGTCCATCCTTCTTCAAAGAGCAGGCTCTGAAAACCTTTTTGTCCACATTGGCACCTGGACTCCCACTGCATGCCCAGCCATCAGTTACTGATCACCTGCTCCTTCCCTGCACTATGGAAAGTAGCCTGTTATTTGCACAGCAACTCCAGACCAGTTCTGGACTGGCCAAACCAGCGATCATCTCTGTCATCCAGTGGCGAAACCACATCTTCTCCAAGGAGGGCTTGGAGGTCTTATCCTTCCTTAGGTACTCTCCCTCTGCCTTAGGGTACCATAGATAATTTCTTTACATCTTATAGGTACATTTATCAATAATTCTTTGTATTAAACAACCCTTCTTTAACCTACTGTATAGTGTCTGTCTCCTGATTCGACATAGACTGCTACCTTGGCTTTCTCTAATTAGAAGTGAAAATTGTTCTAGAGATCATTTTGTTACAATAAGGGCTCTTACTTATTGTGAGCTATCTATGGGCCAGGCTCTTTACAACATTTTCTCATTTAACCCTCACAAAAAAAGTATGAAGTGTGTACTTCATTTTACAAATGAAGGAACTAAGGTTTATACTTAAAGCAGTTTATTCAGGGTCAAGACTGACTTGAACTTTAAAACCAGTCCTCTTTCAATACTATGACTGTGTCTATAACTAACAATCCTATCTTGTAAACATCCCCAAACTTAGCTTCACTGTCCAAGAATACTTCACCTTTTTTTTGGAATGATTTATAAACATATCGTATATAGGTTTATTATCCAGATAGAAACAATCAGGATGGATAAAGTGCTCAATGGAAAAGAGAGACTTCTCATAACCATTTTTCTGAAAATTAATTCAGATCCCTTGCATTAATTAAAAGCATACTATTGGAGATACAGTTATGACAGGATAGTGTACTGATGGAAGAGGTTATAAGTCTAGTGGGAAAGGCATACCAGAATATAGATAATTAGAATAAGGTGAGTAAAAGTATCATGATTGAGGTATACACAGGATGTTATGGAAATAAATAGGAGATTCCTGACATAGACTGAATAACAAAAGGGAAGGGAAAGGCTAATAAAAGGTGTCTGAGTAAAATCCTGAAGGCTAAGGAGATATTTAGTTGAGTGGAGGAAAGACTTCTAGTAACCTAAGAGACCTATGCAAAGGCAAATGGATGCTAGAAATCATGACACTTTGGAGATACAATAAGTATTTCTGTAAAACCAGAACACATGTGAGGGGTAGGGTTGGGTAGGGTAGGGCTAGTAGTAAGAGATTTGGATGGAGAGAGCACCTCCGAAGCCTTGGTAGAACGTTTAGATGTTTTTCTAAACGTTAGAAGGGAGCTTCACAGCCTTGACTATGTTAGAAGTATGATTCTCTCTTCAGGTTGGAGAATATGTTGGAAAGAGGCAAGATTGGAAGCAGAACAAAAAATTCTTAATAAAAAGAAAAGCTATTATTCTTACCTCCTTTGTGATGGGTACTGTCCTGTGCTTTTAATATGTATCCTGTCTCTCTGTCATCACACCAACCCCAAGTTGAGATTTAGCAAAATTATGGAATTACTAAAATAGAGACTAGACTCCAACTCAGATTTTTTGGACTCCATTTCCATAGAGTTAGAAAACTCAAGCAATGACAATATTTTATTATTAGCTGCATTAAAAATTAACTTTGCCAAGTAATCTAGGTAAGAACATGACTAAGGTAGCGGCAGCGACTTCAGAAGAGGTAGAAGAAATATTAATTAGGAAGGGAAAATCAACTAAACTTGATGTGGAGGGGGTAGGAGGAAAAAGGAAACCATCCTAATATTTAGCAACTGCACTGCAAATGAGGAAATAAATAGTCTGAAGAAGCAAAAGGAGGTGAGAGAAGTTCTCTTTTTAATATGTTTGATGTGGGATGAACACTGGATATTCAAATGTAAATATCAAGTAGGTATTTACTATATACTTCTGAAACTTCAGAGAGTAGTTTAGGTGGGAAATACAGATTTTTGAAGTCATAACTTTCCAGGTTATACTTGAAGCCATGAATATAAATGGAACCACCCAAGGAGAATGTATAGAAAGGTAAGTCAAGAAAGTTGGGGAAAATCCTGGGAAACACTGCCCTTTAAGGAACAAACAGAGGAAAAGAAACCTCTAAAAGGAACTGAGAATATATAAAATGCCTCTTTCTACCAAAGAGGTAGAAAAAAGTAAGAGAAATAGTATCCTGAAGGCAAAAAGAGAAGACTATGAGAAATGAAATGCTACTAGAAAAAAGAATGAAAAATGTGTGCTTTAACTTTAGCAACACAGAGGTCAATGGTGAAATGTTGGGGGTAAATTTCCCTTTATAGTAAGGTGAATGCACAAAAAGTGAGGTTTAAATTTCGAGCAAAACAACACTTTCAAGATGACTGACTATGAAAAGAAATGTGACAGATCTAAAGATATGTAGGGACAAGGAAGTAGTTTGGGTTGTTTGCTATAAGATGAAAAACACTTGAAAATGTTGAAGTTGAGAGATTTTGAGAACTATTAATTAAAGATACAGGGGAAAGGAAATACATGATAAAACAAAATCTTCAAGGAGACAAGAGGCACATCAAGGAGACAAGAAGTACAGGCAGGTATCAAATAGCATATAAGGTAGCTGAACTCAAAGAATTCTTAGTCTCGAGGATTATTTACATCAACTTTGACATGCACTGATTTTGACACTGATTCTACCTGAATCATGGAACGCAATTATATATATATATATATATATATATATATATATATATATATATATACACACGCAGCAAGAGAGACAGAGAGAGAGAGCAGAGGCAGAAAGAGTTTGTTTTCAACATGCAGAGTTAGCTTCATCAACTATGTATGGCTTTCCTTGGCTTTAAGGTCCATCTAGTAGAAAATTCCAGTGTAGGGCCTTCCATGGCTTTAAAGTCCTTCTAGTAGAAAATTCCAATTGTCTGCAAGGCATAAACTCAGCTTTTGGAAATTCTGATTTCCTACTCACTGTGGTGTTCTCTAGTTACTCTAGGTAACAGACATGCTGAATATACAGACAAATTCATACTAGCACAGTAAAAGTGTCAACATTGCAGAGAAAGAAGGCTGCACATAGAAAAAAACCACATTCACAGAAAGATAGACAAGATGAAAAGGCAGAGGGCTATGTACCAGATGAAGGAACAAGATAAAATCCCAGAAAAACAACTAAATGAAGTGGAGAAAGGCAACCTTCCAGAAAAAGAATTCAGAATAATGATAGTGAAGATGATCCAGGACCTTGGAAAAAGAATGGAGGCAAAGATGGAGAAAATACAAGAAATATTTAACAAAGACCTAGAAGAATTAAAGAACAAACAAAGAGAGATGAACAATACAATAACTGAAATGAAAACTACACTAGAAGGAATCAATAGCAGAATAACTGAGGCAGAAGAACGGATAAGTGACCTGGAAGACAGAATGGTGGAATTCACTGCTGCGGAACAGACTAAAGAAAAAAAGAATAAAAAGAAATGAAGACAGCCTAAGAGACCTCTGGGACAACATTAAACACAACAACATTCGCATTATAGGGGTCCCAGAAGGAGAAGAGAGAGAGAAAGGACCAGAGAAAATATTTGAAGAGATTATAGTTGAAAACTTCCCTAACATGGGAAAGGAAACAGCCACCCAAGTCCAGGAAGCGCAGACAGTCCCAAACAGGATAAACCCAAAGAGAAACATGCTGAGACACATAGTAATCAAACTGGCAAAAATTAAAGACAAAGAAAAATTACTGAAAGCAGCAAGTGGAAAATGACAAACAACATACAAGGGAACTCCCATAAGGTTAACAGCTGATTTCTCAGCAGAAACTCTACAAGCCAGAATGGAGTGGCATGATATACCTAAAGTGATGAAAGGGAAGAATCTACAACCAAGATTACTTTACCCAGAAAGGATCTCATTCAGATTCGATGGAGAAATCAAAAGCTTTACAGACAAGCAAAAGCTAAGAGAATTCACACCACCAAACCAGCTCTACAACAAATGCTAAAGGAACTTCTCTAAGTGGGAAACACAAGAGAAGAAAAGAACCTACAAAAACAAACCCAAAAAATTAAGAAAATGGTAATACGAACATACATATCAATAATTACCTTAAACGTGAATGTATTAAATGCTCCAACCAAAAGACACAGGCTCGCTGAATGGACACAAAAACAAGACCCATCTATATGCTGTCTACAAGAGACCCACTTCAGACCTAGGGACACATACAGACTGAAAGTGAGGGAATGGAAAAAGATATTCAATGCAAATGGAAATCAAAAGAAAGCTGGAGTAGCAATACTCATATCACATAAAATGGACTTTAAAATAAAGAATGTTACAAGAGACAAGGAAGGACACTACATAATGATCAAAGGATCAATCCAAGAGACGTTATAACAATCATAAATATATATGCACCCAACACAGGAGCACCTCAATACATAAGGCAACTACTAACAGCTATAAACGAGGAAATCGACAGTAACACAATAATAGTGGGGGACTTTAACACCTCACTGACACCAATGGACAGATCATCCAAAATGAAAATAAATAAGGAAACAGAAGATTTAAATGACACAACAGACTAGATAGATTTAATTGATATTTATAGGACATTCCATCCAAAAACAGCAGATTACACTTTCTTCTCAACTGTGCACAGAACATTCTCCAGGATAGATCACATCTTGGGTCACAAATCAAACCATAGTAAATTTAAGAAAACTGAAATCATATCAAGCATCTTTTCTGATCACAATGCTATGAGATTAGAAATCAATTACAGGGAAAAAAAAGGAAAAAACACAAACACATGGCAGCTAAACAATACGTTACTAAATAACCAAGAGATCACTGAAGAAATCAAAGAGGAAATCAAAAAATACCTAGAGATAAATGACAATGAAAACATGATGATCGAAAGCCAACGGGATGCAGCAAAAGCAGTTCTAAGAGGGAAGTTTATAGCTATACAAGCTTACCTAAAGAAACAAAAAAAACCTCAAATAAACAATCTAACCTTACACCTAAAGGAACTAGAGAAAGAAGAACACACAAAACCCAAAGTTAGCAGAAGGAAAGAAATCATAACGATCAGAGCAGAAATAAATGAAATAGAAACAAAGAAAACAATAGCAAAGATCAATAAAACTAAAAGCGGGTTCTTTGAGAGATAAACAAAATTGATAAACCATTAGCCAGACTCATCAAGGAAAAGAGGGAGAGGACTCAAATCAATAAAATTAGAAATGAAAAAGGAGAAGTTACAACAGACACCGCAGAAATACAAAGCATCCTAAGAGACTGCTACAAGCAACTCTATGCCAATAAAATGGACAACCTGGAAGAAATGGACAAATTCTTAGAAAGGTATAACCTTCCAAGACTGAACCAGGAAGAAACAGAAAATATGAACAGACCAATCACAAGCACTGAAGTTGAAACTATGATTAAAAATTTTCCAACAAACAAAAGTCCAGGACCAGATGGCTTCACAGGTGAATTCTCTCAAACATTTAGAGAACAGCTAGCACTCATCCTCTTCAAACTCTTCCAAAAAACTGCGGAGGAAGGAACACTCCAAACTCATTCTATGAGGCCACCATCACCCTGATACCAAAACCAGACAACGATACCACAAAAAAAGAAAATTACAGACCAATATCACTGATGAATATAGATGCAAAAATCCTCAATGAAATACTAGCAAACAGAATCCAACAACACATTAAATGGATCATACACTATGATCAAGTAGGATTTATCCCAGCGATGCAAGGATTCTTCAGTATACGTAAATCAATCAATGTGATACACCATATTAACAAATTGAAGAAGAAAAACCATATGATCATCTCAATAGATGCAGAAAAAGCTTATGACAAAATTCAACACCCATTTATGATCAAAACTCTCCAGAAAGTGGGCATAGAGGGAACCTAGCTCAACATAATAAAGGCCATATACAACAAACCCACAGCAAGCATCATTCTCAACAGTGAAAAACTGAAAGCATTTCCCCTAAGATCAGGAACAAGACAAGGTTGTCCACTCTCACCACTATTATTCAACATAGTTTTGGAAGTCCTAGCCACGGCAATCAGGGAAGAAAAAGAAATAATAGGAATACAAATTGGAAGAGAAGAAGTAAAACTGTCACTCTTTGCAGATGACATGATACTATACATAGAGAATCCTAAAGATGCCACCAGAAAACTACTAGAGCTAATCAGTGAATTTGGTAAAGTTGCAGGATACAAAATTAATGCACAGAAATCTCTTGCATTCCTATACACTAATGATGAAAAATCTGAAAGAGAAATTAAGGAAACACTCCCATTTACCATTGCAACAAAAAGAATCAAATACCTAGGAATAAACCTACCTAGGGAGACAAAAGACCTGTATGCAGAAAACTATAAGACACTGATGAAAGAAATTAAAGATGATACCAACAGATGGAGAGATATACCATGTTCTTGGATTGGAAGAATCAATACTGTGAAAATGAATATACTACCCGAAGCAATCTACAGATTCAGTGCAATCCCTATCAAATCACCAATGGCATTTTTTACAGAACTAGAACAAAAAAATCTTAAAATGTGTATGGAGACAGAAAAGACCCTGAACAGCCAAAGCAGTCTTGAGGGAAAAAAACGGAACTGGACGAATCAGACTCCCTGACTTCAGACTATACTACAAAGCTACAGTAATCAAGACAATATGGTACTGGCACAAAAACAGAAACATAGATCAATGGAACAAGATAGAAAGCCCAGAGAAAAACCCACACACCTCTGGTCAACTAATCTATGACAAAGGAGGCAAGGATATACAATGGAGAAAAGACAGTCTCTTCAATAAGTGGTGCTGGGAAAACTGGACAGCTACATGTAAAAGAATGAAATTAGAACACTCCCAAACACCATACACAAAAATAAACTCAAAATGGATTAGAGACCTAAAAGTAAGACCGGGCACTATAAAACTCTTAGAGGAAAACATAGGAAGAAAACTCTTTGACAAAAATCACAGCAAGATCTTTTTTGATCCACCTCCTAGAGTAATGGAAATAAAAAGATAAATATAAAAATGGGACCTAATGAAACTTCAAAGCTTTTGCACAGCAAAGGAAACCGTAAACAAGACGAAAAGACAACCCTCAGAATGGGAGAAAATATTTGCAAAAGAATCAACGGACAAAGGATTAATCTCTAAAATATATAAACAGCTCATGCAGCTCAATATTAAAAAAACAAACAACTTAGTCCAAAAATGGGCAAAAGACCTAAATAGACATTTCTCCAAAGAAGACATATAGATGGCCAAGAAGCACATGAAAAGCTGCTCAACATCACTAATTATTAGAGAAATGCAAATCAAAACTACAATGAGGTATCACCTCACACCAATTAGAATGGGTATCATCAGAAAATCTACAAACAATAAATGCTGGAGAGGGTGTGGAGAAAAAGGAACCCTCTTGCACTGTTGGTGGGGATATAAATTGATACAGCCACTATGGGGAACAGTATGGAGGTTCCTTAAAAAACTAAAAATTGAATTACCATATGATCCAGCAATCCCACTACTGGGCATATACCCAGAGAAAACCATAATTCAAAAAGACACATGCACCCCAATGTTCAGTGCAGCACTATTTACAATAGCCAGGTCATGGAAGCAACCTAAATGCCCATCGATAGATGAATGGATAAAGAAGATGTGGTATATATATACAATGGAATATTACTCAGCCATAAAAAGGAACGAAATTGGGTCATTTGTAGAGACGTGGGTGGATCTAGAGACTGTCATACAGAGTGAAGTAAGTCAGAAAGTGAAAAACAAATATCGTATATTAACGCATATATGTGGAACCTAGAAAAATGGTAAAGATGTACCAGTTTGCAGGGCAGAAACTAAGACACAGATGTAGAGAACAAACGTATGGACACCAAGGGGGGGAAGTGGCGGGTGGGTGGGTGTGGTGGTGTGATGAATTGGGCGATTGGGATTGACATGTATACACTGATGTGTATAAAATTGATGACTAATAAGGACCTGCTGTATAAAAAAAATAAGTAAAATAAAATTCAAAAATTAAAAAAAAAGATGCACATATTTCAGAACATAAATTACGTGGATAACTACATTCAATTACTGTATAAGTCCCTTGAAAGAAAGATCTATGTCAAATCACTATTAACAAACCTATTCTTTCACAACGGACATATAGTTAGTTAAGATAGTTTGAGAACCACATTCATCCTTAGCTAGTGTGTTGACAGGTTTGGCTTCTATAACAACCTTTATATAAGAGTTGTATGTATGAGAACTGATTTCTTCCAATTTTAAACTAAACAAAATATTAAGCCATCTCTCATCGCACAGTATTCCAAGTGTCACTATATTTCTCATTATCTTTTTACAGTCCTTATTCTCATTCAGTCAACTCCTTCTCATCCCCATAGTTTTCAAATTTGACCTTTCAACATAAATTTGAATGTTATGACCTAACTTACATTGAGATAACTCTTTTTCACAATTTTGACAAAATTAAAATGGATTCTGGCTTTAGAAAAAAATGTATATGTTAGCTCTTCATTTCCTTGTAATTTTTGAGATTCAAGTGATGGCACAGTGCCTTATTGTTAGCTACATCAGCAGTTAGCTTTGCCAAGTAGGGTTGCTAGGTCTTCTAAATGCAAATTTAAAAAGAAAAGGAAAAAAGAGCAAAGTATTAACAGGCAAAAGGATATGGTACATAGCCAACAAGGTAATGGCCTTTATTGCAGTCCAGTGGTCCAGAGATGGAGGGTTATTGTGACAACACCGTTAAACTTAAGAATAATTTCCCCTTGTGTTGGTGTAACTGGAGGGCAGGGGTTGAGAAGGAGGGGGAGATAAAGAGCCTCTCACCAAACCAGATATCAGCATCCTTCATTAACCACCACATAGGGCATCTTAACACCAGTGAAAGTAGTCACTACCCAGACTTTGAGAATAGGAAGGAGGAGGTGTGTAATGCTCATTTCTCCTAACCATGAACCCTTTTGGCAACAAGAAAGAATCTGCAGTGCCCTCTTCATTCCCAAAGGACAATATGACTCTATATTATTGAACAGTGGAGATTAGAAGAATATCTCATCTACTTTTAGAGTTTTGTTTCATGTTCATAAAAACATTCCCATTATTCTCTTCCTGAAGAGTGCCTCTTGAACTGAAACTGCCAGTGACTTTTCACATCCCTCATCCTATTTCATTACAGAAACACTCATAAAGACACAATTTTCTCCTATCAATAAATATGTCTGATGCTCCATAGAAGTTCTGTGTAATACATGCAGAACAATGCAGGCAGACTCTGGGATAAATTATTACCAAAACAACTTGAAGCGATGAGCCTGCCTCTGGATGCTTTCCGGCAGATGTGATGTGGACGCTCAGTGTGAAAGCAGGCTGAGTAATAAAGCCTGAGTAATAATCATAAATCCCAAAGAGGCATCACCCTCTCTAAGACATTTTTTAACTCCTTCAAAAAGACGACTATAAGGTGCAATCTGCTTTTAGAGGCATTATATTTTTAAAAAATACATTTAGTTAACGTTTGAGATTGAGCATGCCTGGACTGGGGTGGCCCATTCATGCAGTAGACTCAGTTGGCAGTTCCATGCAGATTGTGATGGTGCCATGAAAACACTGCTCATGCTGCCAGTGGTGCTTTGGACAGGCCCTGATCATTTCCTTTATTTGGGTTTTGCTTTATTTTTACAACCTATTCCTACTAAAAGTTTCTAAAATCGTCTAGCCATAAAGTCTCTCAAAATATGGAATCTACATGGAAAGTATTCAGGGACAAAGAATGATTTAATGTCACTTATTTATAGGATAGGGAACAAAAAGGACTGATGTTTTTCAAAACAGACCCTTGGGTCTGCTCTATTCAACTCTGTTTCTATCTGCTTAGCACTCATTAAATACAAAATCCAGGGTACTGACTGTCAAGATAAACAGGGTTTTCTTTTTGCGTTTCATATTTTTTCACACAAAGGTACATATAAATCAAGCAGTAATTTCAGAACTAGACACATTGGGTGGAAAATGTCAAGCTGGATACATCTCCACTGGTACAGTCTAGATGAGCCCTTAGATTAACATACACAAGATGAACATTTCTTCCTTTTGTTGCTCATTGTTTTGCATCATTTACATACTGCACAAATAAAGCACTACTACATCTCAAAGGAAAAAAAGTACTAATGTATTTGTCAACCAAAACTCCTAGCAATTCATCACTGAAATTTCCAATATGTTGTACTTTCCATGAAACTTACGCAAGTTCAATGAGTATTTCCAAGTCCACTGTCATGTAAAGTTTGGATGTTACTGGGATCCCAGAAAAAAAGTTCATGCCGCCCATTCTAAGTACTGGTAAAATATATTTATAGTGGTCAAATAACAAGGATACAGCGAGGCAATTTTTAAGGATCGCCCTACCACAGTACGCATTTTACATGCTTGTTAAAGGGATACACTCTGCTCAGGCATCCCAAGACAGGGGTCTTTATCACTTCCAGCAGCTCTACCAATTATGGAATCACTACTGCAACTCAAAGGAAAAGATTCTAAAAGCCCAGGTAGAATGTCACTGGCATACAGTCCCAGGTCCTGCAGATTTCATGCCACAGAGAGAGGCGACATATGCCTCCTCCTGTGGAAAATCATAGAGAGAGATCCAATTTGCTACCCCATGGAACAAGGGAGATGAGCTGAGCATTCAGTCAACACAATGAATGGGACTAGGGAGACCTTAATATCTCTATAAAGGGGAAGAGATTTATAATATTATTATTTGTATATATGTTGCCTTTACAATTTACCAACTTACTTTCACATAACTCATCTAATATAAAAATTATGTAACAGGAAAAACATTATTTTTCTATTTTTTAATTGTTATCACTTCTCTGTGCACTTACAGCTTTAATAACACCTAAATATTATCATGAAATGTTTTTTCTTCCCAATGCACAGTAGACATCATGTTCTTTGGAACCATGGAGTATGTACAAAGTGCCTTTTTCTAATTATAATGTCCATACACACACACACACACACACACACACACTACTATAATACCCAGTACACGATGGCTACTCACTGAGCACTGAAACGATGAATTACTGGGTGAATGAATGAATGAATACCTCACATTGCCCTGTTTCTATTAGCACTTTTAGTTATCCATTCAATTCATTTCTTACTAAATACCTAGCACTGTGCCACACTGTAGGATATAAATTATACAGAAACCAATTAAAGGTTTATTCCATTATGGTCCAATGACCCAACTGCTGCCATCTGGATGCTTGTTAAAGCTTCAAATTCCTGTGCCACATCCCAGATTTACCAAATTAGAATCTCATGCATACTGAAGTCTGAAAAGCATTGCACTATAAATTGACAATCTTTTTGTGAAAATAAGTTAATGGATTAAAAAAAAAATCACATTCAAGGAGCAGTGTTTCTTACAAATATTCTTCAGTATATTCCCTGTGCAATTTATCTTAGGTATAAAGTGAGTAAAACTAAGATTTGGGGGAAATAGCAAACTAACGACAGCATTTAAGTGAAAGTTCAAAGCCAAGGTAAAGGGGGAACTAGTTTAGTGGGTCTGGAACTTCCTAAAGAATATCATCTCAAGGAACCCATCCTCATGGAAAGCACTGACCATTAGAACAAATCAGACAGGGATAAACCAATGATATGGGGTCATAAATTAAGTGGCAATTTATGTCTTTGTCTAAAGATGGTTACATATAAAATGAAAATATTCATCCCCAGTAGTAGAAAAAGCAAGTCTTAGTTAATTAAATTATATTTTATCACTGGCTTACAAGATGTTTTATTTTTTTAAAACAGTATTATTCACTACTCTCTTCCCTTCTGCCGGTTCGCTACTGTGATTGTTCTGTAACTGTCAGAGTACAGCTTACTGACACCTAATCCAGAGTTTAAAAACAGCCCAGTTTACTTACTATTTCAAAAATGTTTCAGCAGGATTGAGTCAGTACTTGCCAAGACAATCAGACATGAGAATCTTCTAGCAGTTTCAGAACTCTGGTCATGTTGCTTTAGGGGCAGTTGTTACATATAAACTGGATAGATTAGTGGGGAAAAAAGTAGAGATTTTAGAGCCAAGAGGAGTTGGAATTTAGTCTAGCTCTGTTGGTAATCAGCAATGTAGCCTAGGGTTACTTATTAAGTTTCCTCTAAAATTTGGTCAACAAAATATAAAAGAATTGTTGCAAGTAGGAAAGATAGTTATTTGTCTATTGTCTACTGATGAGTAGGGCCAAAAAATAACCACCACTGTTAAGTGACTCTTAAATCCATGATAATGACTTTGAGGCCTAGAAAGGTAAATGAAACCGTAAAAAAGTTACTTTAATAGTAACTTTTTCTTCCTTAAGCAGCTGATAAAGTGCCATGTGTTTGGATTTGTCTTTGCTTAATCTTTGCCCAATGTTCTCTCCACTCTAAAACGTCTCCACCTAAATTCATATATGGGTTACAATGGGGTTCTAGACAAGACACGTAGGCTACAGAGATTATAGAAGTGGACAGAGAAGACGCATCACATGCTGTAGTTAACAGATCTCAAGTAGAGTAAGAGAAGCCTGCCGGACAGTGTCCAAGGCTGTGCTGAGACGTGAGTCCCCAGAGCTGACGGTAGCCTGGAGCATGCCCTCTAGAGGCCAAGAGAAGCACCAGCGGCTTTCAGGGAGCTGCTACCAGTTTTCATCCTTAGGCAGCTCTGGCTTGCTGCTTAAACTCCACTACAATACCAGCTCCTCTGAATTAGTGAGGTGATTTTCTGACCAAATACTGCTCCTTTGGGAAAAAAAATTGAAGAGAAATTTTAAAACATAAGAGTTCAGAATCTGACGCAGTCACCATTTTGTGTGACCACAGGAAACCTTGGTTTTGTACAAATGGTGTGGGCCACAGTAACTAAAAGAGACAGAGAACTCACAAGATCATTTTTGGAAGTCACTTCACCTGCAATGTCAGGGTAGATTCTATTTGACGAACAGTAGAATAAAGAACAGTTAGCTGTAGAAAGAACAGAACCAATCATTTACATGCTGCTGACTTGTTTGGAAAGACAGGACTCTGATGGAAATTGATGGAGAGATTTTTCTCTATAGACTTTTTCTGTAAAGGGCTAGACAGTAAATATTTTCAGCTTTGAGGACCATAATTTTTTTTTTTTTTGGCAATTACTTGGTTCTCCCTTTGTAACACAAAAGCAGCCACAGACGATAGGTAAATGAATGAGCATGGCCATGTTCCAGTAGGACTATTTTCCAAACAGGCGGCAGGCCTGATCAGGCCTACCAGCCCACAGCCCATCCATTCCCATTCTAGAATTAAAAAAGTTCAAAATGAGAAAACATTCATGATGTTTCTAGTGCCCCTCCCCCTGCCGGTGGCGATGCCTGCGTTTTTCATGAAACAAAACTCAAATACCTGCATGTGTTGCTGCGGTGCTTCAGTGTGGGTAGGGCACTGGCAGCACTGACTATTTTTATAATGAAGCTTGCAAAGCAGACTAAAAGATAAAGCTCTGCCTGATTTTATATCTTACTGTTTCTCAGCACCCAGCATAGTGCCTAACAAGTCAAAGGGTTTTAAGAAGTTTCTAATAAAGGAAGACATTCACATACATGTAGATTCAGACTTGAGAATTATGGAGAAGGATTGATCTCCAATGACTTCAAATATGAAACCGGTATTTGCACTTATAGCTGAAGGATTTGATTAAAAAGTAAAGAAAAAGTAAAGGGGGGGGGGAGAGAAGGGGCAGGGAAAGGAAGGAAGGAAAGAGGAGGGAAAAAAGGGTAAATTTTCTTTAAAATTTCACATGGATTCATGTGTGTTTAAAACTCACTGATGAGAGCCATGTTTTATGAGTCTTAAGTATTTTGCATATGATATTTAATTTGTAACTGATTCAAGCTCTGTAAGGTAGGGATCATAATTTCTATTGTAGTGAAGAGAAAGTATTTTCAGAGGTAAAATGAAATGACTTGCTCAAAATTAATTATCTAGTAAGTGCTCATATAGACACAAGTTCAGACATTCTTACTACAAATCCATTTGACTGTCCATGAAATTATGACTATATTGATGTTGGGTGGAAGGAGATAGAGGAATCAATGGGAGAAACAAGTTGAAGGACATAAACTTTTATAAACGTATTAACTTAATACGAATTTCAGGATAATTTGGGAATACTGTTAGATAGACTCAGAACTTTCCATGATTCAAGAAAAATTAAACTCTCTTTTATAGAAGCCATGCTTGTTGTACACTTTTAGTCAATTCCTCTGCCTGATTTGTTTGTATTCAATTCATTTGCTATGTTAATAATTTATTATTGGCACTATGATGAAAGAGCTAGAGATAAATGAAATCAATTTGATGGGCTTTTTTTCTAAAACCCAAGCACTACTTTGCAACGGTACAATTTCACAGCTTACACAGCTCTTCTCAGTAAGATGGGTCTGGAGGGCAAGGTCTCTGTTAATGAAGTGAAAGACAAAATCTATTTTACCAAATAACACTTAAACTGCACTGCGTAGTTGTTAAATAACTGAACCTCTCCTATTTCTTCCAATTCAGACTATAGGAGACAGGGGGAGAGGGAGAGGTTTCTAAGAAAGGTTAGAAGGGAAAGCATATGTTGGAGAAGGGAGAAAACCACAGAGTCCATTTTAAAATATGTGATAAAACAGTGCATTAATTCATTCAAAAAATGTCAGAAACCAAACTTACTACAATACTACAAAGTAGGAATAGTAAAGCACTAGAAGAATGCATTATCCAAAAAGGTAAGAGCACAAACTGTCACATAGCCTCTAATGTGATTTCCCTGGCTAATTTCCCCAGCTATATTGTTTCTCAATAGTTTGCCTAGTACTTAATCATTAGTTAAGTCCTCATTGTATTATGTAAATCCAGGCATTCACTGGCACTCTTTCTCTCTTTCTTGTCTTTATGTAGCTTCTCCCTGGTTTCCTCAATCACCTCAAAGGCTTTACTGAGCACACGTGGTAACTTCTAAGTCTATGGCCAAGCCTGACAAGTCACATCCTAGTTTTGCTCTTGCAATGGCTTACTCTATATTCAACAGGCAGCTCAAAGTCAGCATGCCCAAAACTACCACCATCTCTCAGCTTCCACTTTTCAGTTCCCCTCTTCTGTTGACTATTTCTGATTTCTCCCCACACATCCTCAGAAGGAATTCCGATAATTTCTCAAGATCTACCTCTCTTTGCCTCCTCACCATGCCATTCATTGGTCATCAGGGTCTGCACACAGTTTCCACAGAAAGTTCCTAAAACATAGTCTGAATCCTGTCATTTTCCTTGGCAAAAAATGTTATTCCAGATACTTTAGTTTTAAAAAATTAAGGACATAGAGTAAAAATTACTATCTTCATTAAGAAATACTGAAACAAAAGTCCCCAATTCCTACCTTCTCCTCAGCAATCTTCACTAGAGGTAAGTACTACTAATAATTTAGTAGCCAGCTCTCAAGATTTTTCTAGGATTATATAATTGCAAGAGCGCTATGAACTTTACGTATATACTTTAAATATTAAAATCATTGTATATATGCATATACATACAGTGGATATATTTAGAGATATATTTTTATTTACCTTTACATATCTGTATGGGCATATATACTTATTTAACTTCATTAACTATTGATACATTTATTTAACTGTTTTTAACTATATATAAGTAACTATGAATCATCTTAAATGCCTCCTCCTTTATTTCAGGATGGCTTCCTAATAGGAAGTGTGGCTTCTTCTTTAAAAACTTCCTAAAGAACTTCCTCTGCATTTTTATTGTTGCGCTTGTAATGGGATATCAACTGGAATTTTAGGAGGTTTTTATACTTTCAGCTAAAGTCTATAGCTGAGAAATTAAAAGCACAAAATGCTTTAGCTTTTTAAGTTCCAAGACCCACTGATCCTGAGGGACAGCTTCCTCCACAGAAGTCTTGCTGAGAGGTGACAGATCAGAGAACTGACTGCAGTGCCTACCACCACCCCACCCCCTGTGCCTGTCCCCCTCCCTATGCCAGGTGACAGAGAGGTAAGGAGGGAGGAAAAGGCCTTTTGGGGAAAGGAATGGATTGATTCCCTTCCTAAATTGAAAGTGTTGGAGGGAGGATGCTTCGAGAGAATCACTCAAAGCAATTTGGGGAGCTTACAGGAAGAAGATAATATTCTGGTTCTCAGTGGATGTCTGAGTAGGTAGCGTTCTTGTCTCCTCATGTAGCATAAGAGCTGGGAAAATGAGAATGAGTGCGACCTGACAAAGTGAGGGACTTGTAAGAAGGCGGCAGTGAAGGCTGCTGCCTGACTTTTGTCTCTACTTCATGGGGAGCAAGAAAGACTGTCTCTGCATGTGCCCCTCCCTGGATCTGAGAGTTATTCCAGGAGGAGACTGGGATTGAGTTCGGAGGCTACGGTCTTTCAGGGAGACCCAAGCAACAGGGGAGATGCGGCAGCAGAAGGTCAGCCAGAAGTGGCGCTTGGTCTATTCTTACATGTCTTGCAAATTCTGAAGGGAACTGAGCAGAGGTGAGCTCCTCTTCATGGGGACAGGTTTGGGGTTGCCACTCACTGTCATTTCAGTTGTATACAGTTTGCTGGCCATTAGTTTTGGATAGCAAAGGAGAAGAGTTCTTCCTTACCACAGTCACCTAAGAAGATGTTTGCTCTTTTCCCGATTTTATCCCCGTAACAGAGAAGAGAAGGCAAGGGACAGATGGCTTCTAAGGTCCAAACCCAAGTCCCACTTTCCCCACACCTCCCACTTTTTTAAGTCACTGAAGTTATCGCACTAGGCTGCAGTGAGGAAAGGGGAGGAGAGGAGACACGGATGGATCTTGAAATTTTAAAGTGCACCAAGATTAGCCTCAAACACTCAAATAAGAAACTTCTATTAACCCAAAGCAGCTAGCAATTTATGAAATCAGAGCAAAATGCCACTAAGAGCTGCTCCAAAAGAGGTAGAGACTTCGCAATAACGTGATTTCACAATATTCAATGTTCATTTTATTATACCTATTTGCATATGTGTCTAATGTTTCCAATAAGACTGTAGACATTCTAAAGTCAGGAATTAGATTTCGTACAAATTTTTCTCCTTAGAGTCTAAAACATATATAAAAAGTGTTCAATACGTATTGTTGATTGAAAATAAAGAATCAAATCTGAATAATTAGAAAATAAGTTATTAAAGACAGTAAAATACAATAGTAAAAATAGATGCAAAGTGCATAAATCCTTCTCGTTTTCTATGTGTTGAGTGAAGGGGCAGCTGACTAAAAAGAAGCGTATTTGACTCTGTCATCATTTTGAAGCAACTAAAGATTAAGATTGGAGCATTTGTAATCACATGGGCAAAGGGTTAATTCCCTGTTCTGTTACTTCTTAGCTGTGTCGTCTTTGAGAAGTTGCCTCATTCATTAAAAAAAAAAAAAAAAAAGAGTAAGGTCTAGACTATCACCCTTAATTATTCTCCAAGGTATAAAATTCTACTAATCCATGAAAATTAATATACAGCAAGATGCAGCTAAAGGAATGACCACAGTCATAGCCTGTAATAAACTATCTCAAGGGTTCCACTTGGCATGTACTGACTGCATATAGACAAATGGCAGAAGTTAAACTTTCAAATGTTAGGTTTGACTCCTCTGGGTTAAAAGCAAGATGCAACAGTTTTCCTTGGCTCACTGAGTTCTCCACGCAGCATTCCTTTTTTCAAATAATAGGGTTTTTTCTAATTTTTTAAAACACAGTCCACAAGATTCAGCAGGTTTCAGGCTTATGTTATGGAATTAAATGCAGACCAAGGAGATCAGCCTCATCCCTATCCCATTGCAGATGCAAACAAGCCAGGTAACATAAGCAAAGGAGCAAGTTATCATCTGTGTATTCTAAGTGCATCTTCTGTCTGTTGTTGATGACACTAGGCACAGCAAAGCATAAAAACAATCATCTAAAATTAGCAGGGAGCATCATCTTACAATAGAAAAACATTCAGAGCCACATTTACACCACAAAGACAAACAGCTAGATTCAGCCATCTGCTGGGCAGTTCAAGCAAACTTTTAATTATTGGAAAAGATAAATCATTATACCTCAATAACAGTACAATGATGACACTAATCCTCTGCAAGAAGTTCATCAAAATGATATAAAAACTGAAGTTTATAATGGAAATAGAGTTTGTTTTCATAGTAAAGTGAATTCCTTTCAACACGTCAGATCAATCATTCCAATACAAAAGATACTAGGAACAAAATAACATTATGACAGTAAAGAATTAATACAATGTCGGCTTGCCTCATTTTTCATTTCAACATGACTTTTACTATTGGAGCTCTCCAACCACTATGTGGGACATAAACCCTGACCTCAGAGGTTTCACCAGGACGCTCAAAAGGATGCCTGATAAACTATACCAACAATGAGACAGTTATATAGGTATAGATATAAAGACATAAACGCGGCACTATGAGAGACTAGAAGGTTGTGAAAGAATTTCCAGAAGATGTGATTTTCTGCAAGACACTCATGAATGAGAAGGCACTGTTAGGTCTAAAGGAAGGAAAGCATTTCTGTAGAGGGAATGTCAGAGCCAAGGAACAAAGGGAGTCCTTGGCAAACATGACCTGTTGGGAAGGTATGGGAGAAAAGATAAAATCAGAAAGAAAGGTTATGGTCAGTGGATGAGGAAGTTCAACATAACGTTTACTGAAGCATTTGAACTTTATGCTGAAGATAGTAAGGAGTTACCAAAGATCGCATCAAAATGTAGTTCAATGTATGGAGGAAAAAGGCCTTTCTATCCTCCTAGGTTCTGTGGGTGGGCCTAAGAATTATACTGACATAAAACGTCTTAAGAGGAAAAAAAAATGTCCAAATTTTATTTAATATTTTTATGTGCACATGGAGTCTTCAAAAGGAATATGAAGACCCAAAGAAGTTATTAGGCCCCAAAGCTTATATACCTTTCTAAACATAGCATGATAAATTATGGGGATGTGATAAGATGGAACAGCTTGGGCAGGGGCAGTAAATTGTGGGATGGTGACTAGGAAGCATATGGGGGAAACTAATATAAGTAAGGATTATTTTAATAGGTTTATTTGTACACATTTTGACTCCCAGTCTTGGTGATAAGAATACCCTTCTCTTCCTGGTAGAGGAAATGCAACTTTCTCATGGGAAGTTTTATGACTTGCTTTTAATTAGAAAGTGGAAGGTCAGAGATCTTCCTGAATCTGTAATTTCTTAGGTGCCTTCAGCTCAAAATATTCAGTATGCCAAAGCAGCATATTTTGGTGTAGCATGCTCTGAACCCCTTCATAGTCCAAACTACTCCCAAATAAGCATTACTTCAAAACAGCACAGATATGAATTCCTTGCATTACCATTGCATACAGAAATAAGGTTCAAAGAGATTAAGGGAGTTATTACTTATTTACAGCTATTGAAAGTGAGGAGTACCTGCCCCACTCCCTGAGCCCAGTCTGGCTGATGTGATCTCATTATCCACATTCTTAGAAGAAAACAAATAAATAAAAATGTTTCCTGAAGGTTGTAGGTTATCTTATGAGAGTTAAAGGGTAAGGCTCAATGAACTTAGAACAGGAGAAAATCTCTTATACCAATCACAGAGACATTTTTAGATAAGACGAACTGAAATTGAAATTTGGGAAGTTTTATTTTATCTAAGACTATTCCCAGAATCTGTGTTGTCTTTTCCAGTGCAAATCATTAGCATAACTAGACTTTACGTACATACAACATTCCACACACAAACAGGCACAAACACATGACTAAGTCAGAATTGGGAGTCCACAAGGCTAATTTTTCCCCTTTAAGTATCACTGAAGAAGAAAACATATTATCTGAATATGAACCTTTATGAAATACAGTATAATCAGATCTTAATCTTTTTATTTTACTTTTACTTATTTAAAGAATGCTAGATATCAACACTCAGCAATATGTTCATCTTGACAAAAGCAGCTTAAATTACATGGGAAAAATGTCTAGATCACCAAAGTAAGATGATTCTCCCTATCAAATTTATATGTGTCAAAACTCTGTTCACATACAAATGTATCAGAAACCTAGGCTGATTATACTGAAACTTCTGTGCCTATTAAAATACCTGAAAACACCTGTTATGATATCTGGTAAATAATAGCTAATCAATAAATGTTAGTGTCTTTTCTTCATTTCTTGATATTGTTCATGTCATCCATTATCAAATTAAAATGAATTTCTTCCACTTTTACATATTGGAGTTCTGGACATTGCCCCCCATCTTTTTTTCTTTTGCTGTAATGTGAAACCAATTTCCTATAAACTCCACTAATGCAAAGATTATCTTCTTCTGTTTTGTTCAATGCTGTATCATCAGCACTTAGAACCATGATTGGTAGGTAGATGCTCAATAAATAATTGTTGCACATATGAAACAATAGCCCCAGGTACCAAAGTTGCTTGCTGCTTTTAAAGTTTAAAACTGCTTTCAAATGGGATCTCCTAGAGGAATAAACATAAGAGTTTGAAGGGATTCAAAAAAAAGAAAAGGAAACTGGGACAAAAATGTCCAAAATGTAATATGGCTCCAGAATAGAGAAAAGACACAACTATTTCACACTGAAACATTCCCAAGATTATTAAGCACAGTTATACTTGTGTGGATGCCTTAATATACCTTTTATCTTCTCGTAAGGAATGAGATAAGGAGGAGTGGGTTATAAATTTCAATGCTAGAAATATCTAAGCAACTCAGGGATTAAGCAATAGACGAGAACAACGTTAATAAAAAACACTAATTTTGATCATTTATTACATCAAATCAGTGTGTGTGTGTGTTTGTGATGACTATAAGAACAAACAACTTGCTAACTATTTAAATTCTCACAATTGCCTGTACCATAAAAGGAAGGAAATAAATGTTTGGTCATATCTTTCCCAGGTAAAATCCGTTTCATAATACAATCACCAAAATATGAACATTATAAACTGATATATTTCACAGGAGTAGTTTCTATCTAGTCAAAAGATATAATCTAAAAAGCAGTCAATTCGGGGGCTTCCCTGGTGGCGCAGTGGTTGAGAATCTGCCTGCTAATGCAGGGGGCACGGGTTCGAGCCCTGGTCTGGGAAGATCCCACATGCCGCGGAGCAACTGGGCCCGTGAGCCACAACTACTGAGCCTGCGCGTCTGGAGCCTGTGCTCCGCAACAAGAGAGGCGCGATAGTGAGAGGCCCGCGCACCTCGATGAAGAGTGGCCCCCACTTGCCACAACTAGAGAAAGCCCTCGCAGAGAAACGAAGACCCAACACAGCCAAAAATAAATAAATAAATAAATAATAAGTAAAAATTAAAAAAAAAAAAGAAGTAAAATCAATCCCCAAAATATTAACAAAAAAAACAAAAAAAACCTCTTTAAAAAAAAAACAAAAGCAGTCAATTCTAAAAGCTCACAAATCACAATACCTGATTTAAGAATGGATTTCTGTGCATACTGCACATATACCCTCATTTGAATGAGTACAGAGTTACCTGTATAACTTCCAACTGTGTTAATGGGAACACTAAGTACCAGTTCCCACAGAGTGAAGATTACAACATACTGTTGAGTACTTGTGCTACTTTGAATGTTAGCTACATTGTGGGATAACCAGTTAGAGAGGTACGATTGTGTAAAACTGTAGGATGAAAAGAGGAGATTTAAAATAAAATGAGGAAATGTGAAACGCAAATGAATGGATGGATTGGATGGTATTTGATGTCTAACAATACATTGAGTGAATGATGTTTAGTGTCTGAACAAGATAACACATTCTTAGTTTTTTACAGGATGGATTAGACCAACTAAACAGTGTCCATCTCTCTTTGGCTAAGGATGACATCTGTAGCATGCAAATTGGAATAAAGTTGTGGGGTTTTTTTTCTCCAAGACATGAGATCATCCATACAAAATGAGGGGAAAAACGCCTTACGATATATGTGAATGATTTATGCTTTCAAATGATAATGAGGACCTATTATGTATTAGTTCTATGCCTCCTAGCCATTTGCTACTGGAAGATTTTGCCCAGTTCTTGGCTGAGGGTGTCTCAGGATAGATCATTCTTCCTCCACTGAGGGCCCCCAAACTTAGTTGTAAGGTCCTGTGCTATGTATGGAAACGGCTCCTGTCTGGGCACTTCATTATTTCATTTGGGCCAAGAGAATTCACTGAATTGTGGGGACTACGAGAAGCTGCTTGGTTATGTTTTTACAGTGGAGAGAAGACATTTGCCAGGCTTTTGGCAAAGTTTTTAAAGAGCACTAATGCAGTGCCTCTGTAACCTCTTGGCCTTGTTGCCACTCTTTCTGATCCTGTATTACTTCTTACTGTACAGTCCTAAACCCAGCTACCGGTTACTCCAGCAAGCCTGAAACCCAGAAGTCACTGTAAACAGCATACATTTCCTTGTTCCCTGAAACATTACCCCCACACCAATCAAATCCACCTCAAGTCTTGTCAAGTTTTCCTCTAAATAGATACCAGTCACTTCTCTAAATTTTTATCATAATACTCAAGTCAAAGTATCATCATCTCTCACCTTGAAAACTTCTCATGTTTCTCCCCTTATTCATTCTGGGTCCCATTTACAGCAGGAGGAGTGGTACCTCTATGACTCCTCTGTTCTCTGATTCTTTACTGTCTAGCCACAGGGCATTTTTCACATGTTCTTCTCTCTGGCAGAAACACTTCTGTCTGCTCCGTATTCATTCAAATGTTACTCATTTTCTTAGTCTCTGCTTAAGTTCCTCAGGAAAATCTTTTTAGATACCATGTTTCTCTAGTAGAAGTTTTCAAAGATGGCATAGGATCCTTCACACTTTGTAATTTTTTAGTCTATTTCTGTCATTTATTGAATAAAGTTTGTAGCAGACATTTTGGTTCTTTCTCAGCATCTGTGTAATCTATATATAGTTTAGGCCAATCATCATAATTCCTTCCCTCTATCCCAATGATGAATAAAAGGGTGTGTGTGTGTGTGTGTGTGTGTGTGTGTGTGTGTGTGTGTGTGTGTGTGTGTGTGTGTGTGTGTGTGTGTGTGTGTGTGTGTGTGTGTGTGTGTATGGCCTATGAGATATAAGAAGAAAACTAAACTGACAGGGGACTTCTGAGAATCTTGTCTTAACTGTCTGTAGACAGAAAGAGAGACAGTCTTCTTTTTCCTCTGGACACTGTGAGTTTAGGTACAGTCTCTGCAAGTGCATTAGACAGACTAACCAGCTTGAGGATGAAGCCAACACCAAAGGTGACAGAGTAGATGTCACTGAGCCATTTCATCATTTAACCTCAAACCCTTTCCTACATCTATCCTAACAATTTTATGACTTAATAATTTTCTAATTATTAAACCACTTTGTTTGGGATCTACAGGCAAAAGCACCGAACTATGTAATATCTGTCTCAGTCTTATATTGTAAGATCCATGAAGCAGACCCCACAACTGCTTTTATTCATCACTTTAATATTAGCATCTAAAAAAAAAAATGGTTCTGAAGAACCTAGGGGCAGGACAGGAATAAAGACGCAGATGTAGAGAATGGACTTGAGGACATGGGGAGGGGGAAGGGTAAGCTGGGACGAAGTGAGAGAGTGGCATTGGACATATATACACTACCAAATGTAAAACAGATACCTAGTGGGAAGCAGCTGCATAGCACAGGGAGATCAGCTCGGTGCTTTGTGACCACCTAGAGGGGTGGGATAGGGAGGGTTGGAGGGAGACATAAGAGGGAGGAGATATGGGGATATATATATATATGTATAGCTGATTCACTTTGCTATAAAGCAGAAAATAACACACCACTGTAAAGCAATTATACTCCAATAAAGATGTTAAAAAAATATATTAGCATCTAGCTTAGTGCCTGGTATATAGTTTGCACTCATTAAATTTTACTTGAATGAATGGATAAATGAATACCAACATTTTTCTGAAACAGTTCATGGAAATACTGATTTTTTTTTTTCCTTCAGCTGTCTATTCTTATTATCTTTGTGGGCAGTTCCTTCTGTTTCTCAAAAGGTATAGTTTTACCCTGGTCATTTCCCTATGAATAGGCTATATTTATCTCTGTCCCTCTGAAGTACGGTACTTTGTATTAGGTAAAAGCCTTTTGCTACTATCTGGCCAGACAGAGAAGAATAGATATATCATTTCTCTCATTCTACAGAGGCCAGCGTTTTATAAATAAAATTGTGGAAGGGAATTACTGTGAAGACTTTGAAAAGTATTATATATTCGCATCTGCAGCATCCTTCCAAATTCTGGGTTGGGAGATCTGGTGTGATTTATACACAGGCATATTTACTTTTTCAGTGCTCTATCAAGTAATTCTGATGTGCTTCCAGGGATTAGACCCATTGTTCCATATACTAAACTTTGGTTAATTCAACTTAAATTTGCATTAAAATTTAAGTGAAACCATTACATTAACTACTCATTCTAAATTTCTTACAGCTTGGAGAAAGAACATCAACTCTTCAAGAGTTGACAGGTCTCAGAGAAAACATAAATAGGCTTTGTTTTGCAGAGTGTGAGCACTCAATTATGGATTAATGAGAAGAGTTTCTAAGAAGGTAAATTTTGTACAACTATAAGGAAAAAGACATTTCCCTCATTTGTTTCCTCTTTTCTTGGTAACTGAACCTTGATTTCTTCTTAGAGACCTGTCCCAGCACTTTCAGCCCATAAGGTATGAGGAGGGAAAATCAAACCTTAAGGCAAAGGCAGATGTGTACGTGTTGAAATAAACCAAAGCACCCCATTCCTTTCTCCAGAATGATGGGCTTAGTGACATGCATATGATCTGGATATAGCCAATAACGTTCAAGATGAATTTTGCTAGGAATGCTCAAACAGTGGTTGGCACTGTTTCCTGCAGTTTTTGAAGAGGAGCCAATGTGAGATCCTAGGGCAAGAGCAACTATTTTATGAATTTAGAGAAGAAATCCTGTCTGCAAGCAATGAAGCAGAACTGGGAGACCATGAGAAAGGAACAAGGGCCCAATGACATTGTTTTTCATCTCTATATTCTGCCATGCCTGAAGCCTTTGCACTTTTCATTTAGTTGGGGCAATAAATCACCATTTTATTTAGGACAGTTTAGATCAGGTTTTCTGTTACTTGGAACAGAGTCATAACTTGCCATAACTGTAGCAGGGAGGAAGAACTTTTTATTAAGCATATTCACACAGAAGGTAGATCCTTAGGAGGTATCAAGTTTCTCAGCATTAAAAAAATCATATTCTAGCATTAGGCAATTACATAAAAGGGATGATTTAAAATGGACCAAGCATCAGAATGGCAATTGGTCTTGATGACATTTATAAGGCTTATAAGCCAAGGGGTGATGCCAGGAAGCAAGAAGTCAAAAAGGAGAAAGAAAGGAATTTTAAAGGGGTATCCTTTGGCCCTGGGCCATTTGTCTGATTCTGCTATTGCTGAGAGGCTGTTGTAAATAACGGATACTTAAGGCAAGCACATTATATGCCAGTCAATGCTGGCACTAAGTGATTTGAATGGACTGATCTGGTCTGAGTCAACTTAAGACCAAATCTAACTGGTTTACTACCCAAATTGCTCTACGTGCCTAACAGGGTGTGATGCTTCACAAAGACAATGCTGGATCAGCAGAAATTACTAATGATTTTGGCAGCTAACAAATTCTGTGAGGTAATAACAAAAACTATAGCTTTAAATAGCTTGGTGGAAAAATGCAATGGGGCAGAAGGGAATTGCATTGGGCTCCTTGAATTGTTCTGGTGATGTTACTGAGCAAATACAGCTTCTTGAGTTGCTTTCGCTTCATCAAAATCATGATACTCTTGAGTGTTGGCAAGGAAATATCAGGTAATGAGAAGGCAGTGAACATGCCTTTCATCAGCTGAAAATCTTTAATTGTAATTGCAGCATGTAATGGTGTAATTAGTTGTCTAAGTGACAGGATAGGCTCAAATCTTTCCAGCATTTTGCAAAAAAAAAAAAAAAAAAAGACCATTAAGTTTCCACAAACCTTTCTTCAAATGAAATGAAGGGCAGGTAAAGATGGGAAGGGATTCATTTTTAACCCGATGAACTGAGCAACCTCAGAACTAGAAATGATAAGAGGTTATATAAAAGTAAAGAAAATAAATTATGTTACTAGATGAGTGTGGGTTTTAAAGAAACCACATACAGCAGTAAATAAAAGCACCATGCTTTAAAGACACTTAAGGCACTGTACACACACACACACATGTACACACACACACACATATTGTTTGCTTCCTGTATCCTAGACACAACCTTGCAAGACAGGTATTATTATCCCCATTTTACATATAAGGTAACTGGGGCTCACAGAGTTCGAGCAATGCACTTAGGGTTACACAGCTAGTGTGCTGCAAGAGAATGCTGTAATTTGTTAGTAGGACAAAATCTGGGTCTTTGAGACTTCAAAGTCCATTATCTTGTCCCTAGAATAAGCTGCCTTTTACTCTTCAAACTCTTAGAACGTCAGTTCCCAAATTTCTGTATGTATAAGAATTATAGCAAAGTTTGCTAAAATGTGAGTTCCCATGTGAGAGAGATCTGAGTTGGTAGATCATGGAGGAAGCCAAGAAATTTGCAGTTTTAAACTAATTCCTCAGGGAATTTTGAAGTAGGCATTCCTCAGACCACATGGTCTAGAATGTGTTTTGCAGAACCCTGTGTGACAGAGGCCTAGAGATTTTTATACAGGGAAATCCTCTGATGAGGATTCTAAGAGTATCTTGATGACAAAGTGCAACATGTAAAAATCACAAACTTATATTTAATCAGAACCAGTCACATAAAAATCTCTAGGCTTTGCAGAGTTAAGTTAAAAAAAGAACATGGGGTATCGATCACTAAACTCAAATTGGGTTTGTATCACCAGGACTGTTAAGAAAACAGTTTTTCCATCCTTCCCTGTTACAGTGGAGATGATTCTAGAATGAGTAGGTTGAATACAAGAAAATATGTTTCTTCATTATGCAAACAGTGCTCTAGGCAACTGTAGTTGATAGATGGGATAGTGGATCTTTCCTTTGTGTTCTCTCCTTATGAAAGTAATCCTATCCTCTCTTTTAAACATATTATAGAAAATAGAAAGGAGAATAAAACTAACAAAATCTATTTTTCTAAATTAAATGTCCTGAAAAGCCCCACTTGCTTTGTCTATCAAAATGGTATCACTGGATCACTGCCAAATCCAAATCGGAAGCTATATGAATGATTGTTCTTATATAATAGTCTCTTTTAGTAAAATATAAAGCTGCTCTTCACAAAACTCATATCATGAGTTTCCAAACACAATAAATCCTAGTTTTCTAAAATAGATGTTTTATTTTGGAACCAATTTTGCCTTAATTTTACCATTGTCTACTCAAGAATTATATCAGTGAAACTCATATGCCTTTCAATATCATTACGTAAATTCTACTGTCTACTTAGTAATTCTGCCAAAGTCATTAATTTTAACAGGACGATTTATGTATCACAAGGGTTTGTTTTTCAAACTGCTTGTCCCGCAAGATTTTTTTTTTCTAAATAAACGTAAGCATTCCACTTTATTCAAGAAATACAAACGTGTTATTAAAACTTTACTCATAAAAATATTTACATAGATCTATTTGGTATGGTAGAAAGTATGTATTGTTTTAGCCATATTTAACCCTCCTGACATTTTGGATTTAACCTGTGTAGGAAAGGGGGAGGTTTCAAGCGGTGAGGAATGGCTGAAACTGGGAAGGAAAAAAGGAGGAAACCGGGGAACAGCAAAGCTTTTTGCTTTGTCTGGGCTTTTCTGTTAGTTGACTTAACACAGCAGAAATCAAATATCGAGTGTGCTCATTCATGATACTAGTGCAATCTCTGCCTCTATGCTTCAGTTGTTCTACTCTGAGAATTATCATTTTCAAATTATTTGGTCTGAATAAAGACTTATAAGCCAGTTAAGACAACCTTCTCTATCTTGCATTTCAGCTGTGGAGTAATGAAAACAATGAATATAGCTTTCTGTAAAGTTAGGTTTGAATCTTGACTCTTCCACTGGGAGAGTTGGGGTGAGTTACTTAACCTCATGCTTCAGTTTCCTCACCTGTAAAATGGTGATAATAATGCCTATTCCCAAGAGTTGCTTTAGAGATAAAACAATATAAAATTTGAAATGAAAAAGAAGTTATAGCTGGCACCACAGAAATAGAAAGGATAAGACACTACTACTAACAACTATATGCCAATAAAAAGGACAACCTAGAAGAAATGGACAAATTCTTGGAAAGGTACAATCTCTCACGACTGAACCAGGAGAAAAGAAAATATGAACAGACCAATTACCAGTAATGAAACAATCGGTAATTTAACAACTGCCAACAAACTAAAGTCCAGGACCAGATAGCCTCACAGATGAATTCTACCAAACATTTAGAAAAGAGTTAATGCCCATCCTTCTGAAACTATTCCAAAAAACTGCAGAGTAAGCTACACTTCCAAATTCATTCTATGACACCAGTATCACCCTGATACCAAAACCAGACAAAGATATCACACACACACACACACACACACAAAAACCTACAGGGCAATATCACTGATGAACAACATATCACTGAGGATGCAAAAATCCTCAAAACAAATACTAACAAACTGAATCCAACAACACATTAAAAGGATTGTACACCATAAAAAAGTGGAATTTATCCCAGGAATGCAAGGATTTTTCAATATCCAAAAGCCAATCAATGTGATATACCACATTAACAAATTGAAATATAAAAATCACATGAATATCTCAGCAGATGCAGAAAAAGCTTTTGATAAAATTCAACATTTGTTTACGATAAAAACTCTCCAGAAAACTGGCAGAGAAGGAACATACCTCAACATAATAAAGGCCATTTAAGACAAACCCACAGCTAACATCATATTTGAAGGTGAAAAGCTGAAAACATTTTTTGTAAGATCAGGAACAAGACAAGGATGCCCATTCTTGCCCCTTTATTCAACATAATTTTGAAAATCTTAGCCACAGCAATCAGAGAAGAAAAGAAATAAAAGGAATCCAAATTGGAAAGGAAGGAGAAAAACAGTCATTGTTTGCAGATGAATGTAGTAAAGTCGCAGGATACAAAATTAATATACAGAAAGCTGTTGCATTTCTATACACTAACAATGAACTGTCAGAAGAGAAATTAAGGAAACATTCCCATTTATTATTGTTTCATAAAAAATAAAATACAGAGTCCCTCCCATCAAGCCTCTTAGATAGCCTCATCCACCAGAGGGCAGACAGCAGAAGAAAGAAGAACTACAATCCTGCAGCCTGTGGAACAAAAACCACATTCACAGAAAGATAGACAAGATGAAAAGGCAGAGGGCTATATACCAGATGAAGGAACAAGATAAAACCCCAGAAAAACAGCTAAATGAAGTGGAGATAGGCAACCTTCCAGAAAAAGAATTCAGAATAATGATAGTGAAGATGATCCAGGACCTCGGAAAAAGAATGGAGGCAAAGATCGAGAAGATGCAAGAAATGTTTAACAAAGACCTAGAAGAATTAAAGAACAAACAAACAGAAATGAACAATACAATAACTGAAATGAAAACTACACTAGAAGGAATCAAGAGCAGAATAACTGAGGAAGAAGAACGGATAAGTGAACTGGAAGACAGAATGGTGGAATTCACTGCTGTGGAACAGAATAAAGAAAAAAGAATGAAAAGAAATGAAGACAGCCTAAGAGACCTCTGGGACAACATGAAATGCAACAACATTCGCATTATAGGGGTCCCAGAAGAAGAAGAGAGAGAGAAAGGACCAGAGAAAATATTTGAAGAGATTATAGTCGAAAACTTCTCTAACATGGGAAAGGAAATAGCCACCCAAGTCCAGGAAGTGCAGAGAGACCCATACAGGATAAACCCAAGGAGAAACACACCAAGACACATAGTAATCAAACTGGCAAAAGTTAAAGACAAAGAAAAATTATTGAAAGCAGCAAGGCAAAAACGACAAATAACATACAAGGGAGCTCCCATAAGGTTAACAGCTGATTTCTCAGCAGAAACTCTACAAGACAGAAGGGAGTGGCAAGATATACTTAAAGTGATGAAAGGGAAGAAGCTACAACCAAGACTACTCTACCTGGCAAGGATCTCATTCAGATTTGATGGAGAAATCAAAAGCTTTACAGACAAGCAAAAGCTTAGAGAATTCAGCACCACCAAACCAGGTCTACAACAAATGCTAAAGGAACTTCTCTAAGTGGGAAACCAAAAGAAGAAAAGGACCTACAAAAACAAACCCAAAACAATTAAGAAAATGGTCATAGGAACATACATATTGATAATTACCTTAAACGTGAATGGATTAAATGCTCCAACCAAAAGACAAAGGCTTGCTGAATGGATCCAAAAACAAGACCCATATATATGCTGTCTACAAGAGACCCACTTCAGACCTAGGGACACATACAGACTGAAAGTGAGGGGATGGAAAAAGATATTCCATGCAAATGGAAATCAAAAGAAAGCTGGAGTAGCTATACTCATATGAGATAAAATAGCCTTTAAAATAAAGAATGTTACAAGAGACAAGGAAGGACACTACATAATGATCAAGGGATCCATCCAAGAAGAAGATATAACAATTATAAATATATATGCACCTAACACAGGAGCACCTCAATACATAAGGCAACTGCTAACAGCTATAAAAGTGGAAATCGACAGTAACACAATAATGGTGGGGGAATTTAACACCTCACTTACACCAATGGACAGATCATCTAAAATGAAAATAAATAAAGAAACAGAAGCTTTAAATGACACAATAGACCAGATAGATTTAATTGATATTTATATGACATTCCATCCAAAAACAGCAGATTACACTTCCTTCTCAACTGCGCATGGAACATTCTCCAGGATAGATCACATCTTGGGTCACAAATGAAGCCTCAGTAAATTTAAGAAAATTGAAATCATATCAAGCATCTTTTCTGACCACAACACTATGAGATTAGAAATGAATTACAGGGAAAAAAACCGTAAAAAACACAAACACATGGAGGCTAAACAATATGTTACTAAATAACCAAGAGATCACTGAAGAAATCAAAGAGGAAGTCAAAATAGAGACAAATAACAATGAAAACACGACGATCCAAAACCTATGGGATGTAGCAAAAGCAGTTCTAAGAGGGAAGTTTATAGCTATACAAGCCTACCTCAAGAAAGAAGAAAAATCTCAAGTAAACAATCTAACATTACACCTAAAGGAACTAGAGAAAGAAGAACAAACAAAACCCTAAGTTAGCAGAAGGAAAGAAATCATAAAGATGAGAGCAGAAATTAATGAAACAGAAACAATGAAAACAATAGCAAAGATCAATAGAAGTAAAAGCGGGTTCTTTGAGAAGATAAACAAAATTGATAAACCATTAGCCAGACTCATCAAGAGGGAGAGGACTCAAATCAAGAAAATTTGAAATGAAAAAGGAGAAGTTACAACGGACAACACTGAAATACAAAGCATCCTAAGAGACTGCTACAAGCAACTCTATGCCAATAAAATGGACAACCTGGAAGAAATGGACAAATTCTTAGAAAGGTATAACCTTCCAAGACTGAACCAGGAGGAAACAGAAAATAGGAACAGACCAATCACAAGGAATGAAATTGAAACTGTGATTAAAAATCTTCCAACAAACAAAAGTCCAGGACCAGATGGCTTCACAGGTGAATTCTCTCAAACATTTAGAGAAGAGCTAACACTCATCCTTTACAAACTCTTCCAAAAAATTGCAGAGGAAGGAACACTCCAAACTCATTCTATGAGGCCACCATCACCCTGATACCAAAACCAGACAACGATACCACAAAAAAAGAAAATTACAGACCAATATCACTGATGAATATAGATACAAAAATCCTCAATGAAATACTAGCAAACAGAATCCAACAACACATTAAATGGATCATACACCATGATCAAGTGGTATTTATCCCAGGGATGCAAGGATTCTTCAATATATGCGAATCAATCAATGTGATACACCATATTAACAAATTGAAGAATAAAAAACATATGATCATCTCAATAGATGCACAAAATGCTTTTGACAAAATTCAACACCCATTTATGATCAAAACTCTCCAGAAAGTGGGCATAGAGGGAACCTAGCTCAACATAATAAAGGCCATATACAACAAACCCACAGCAAGCATCATTCTCAATGGTGAAAAACTGAAAGCATTTCCCCTGAGATCAGGAATAAGACAAGGTTGTCCACTCTCACCACTATTATTCAACATAGTTTTGGAAGTCCTAGCCACGGCAATCAGAGAAGAAAAAGAAATAAAAGGAATACAAATTGGAAAAGAAGAAGTAAAACTGTCCGTTTGCAGATGACATGATACTATATATACAAAATCCTAGAAATGCCACCAGAAAACTACTAGAGCTAATCAATGAATTTGATAAAGTTGTAGGATACAAAATTAATGCACAGAAATCTCTTGCATTCCTATACACTAATGATGAAAAATCTGAAAGAGAAATTAAGGAAACACTCCCATTTACCATTGCAACAAAAAGAATATAATATCTAGGAATAAACCTACCTAGGGAAAAAAAAGACCTGTATGCAGAAAACTATAAGACACTGATGAAAGAAATTAAAGATGATACCAACAGATGGAGAGATATACCATGTTCTTGGATTGGAAGAATCAATATTGTGAAAATGACTATACTACCCAAAGCAATCTACAGATTCAATGCAATCCCTATCAAATCACCAATGGCATTTTTTATGGAACTAGAACAAATCATCTTAAAATGTGTATGGAGACAGAAAAGACCCCGAATAGCCAAAGCAATCTTGAGGGGAAAAAACGGAGCTGGAGGAATCAGACTATACTACAAAGCTACAGTAATCAAGACAATATGGTACTGGCACAAAAACAGAAACATAGATCAATGGAACAAGATAGAGAGCCCAGAGATAAACCTACGCACCTATGGTCAACTAATCTATGACAAAGGAGGCAAGGATATACAATGGAGAAAAGTCAGTCTCTTCAATAAGTGGTGCTGGGAAAAGTGGACAGCTACATGTAAAAGAATGAAATTAGAACAATCCCTAACACCATACACAAAAATAAACTCAAAGTGGATTAGAGACCTAAATGTAAGACCAGACACTATAAAACTCTTAGAGGAAAACATAGGAAGATCACTGTTTGACATAAATCACAGCAAGATCTTTTTTGATCCACCTCCTAGAGAAATGGAAATAAAAACAAAAATATGAAAATGGTACCTAATGAAACTTCAAAGCTTTTGCACAGCAAAGGAAACCATAAACAAGACGAAAAGACAACCCTCAGAATGGGAGAAAATATTTGGCAAAGAATCAACGGACAAAGGATTAATCTCCAAAATATATGAACAGCTCATGCAGCTCAATATTATAGAAACAAACAACCCAATCCAAAAACGGGCAGAAGACCTAAATAGACATTTCTCCAAAGAAGACGTACAGATGGCCAAGAAGCACATGAAAAGCTGCCCAACATCACTAATTATTAGAGAAATGCACATCAAAACTGCAATGAGGTATCACCTCACACCAGTTAGAATGGTCATCATCAGAAAATCTACAAACAACAAATGCTGGAGAGGGTGTGGAGAAAAAGGAACCCTCTTTCACTGTTTGTGGGAATGTAAAATAATACAGCCACTATCGAGAACAGTATGGAGGTTCCTTAAAAAACTAAAAATAGAATTACCATATGATCCAGCAATCCCACTACTGGGCATATACCCAGAGAAAACCATAATTCAAAAAGACACATGCACCCCAATGTTCAGTGCAGCACTGTTTACAATAGCCAGGTCATGGAAGCAACCTAAATGCCCATCAGCAGACGAATGGATAAAGAAGATGTGGTACATATATACAATGGAATATTACTCAGCCATAAAAAGGAACGAAATTGGGTCATTTGTTGAGACGTGGATGGATCTAGAGACTGTCATACAGAGTGAAGTAAGTCAGAAAGAGAAAAACAAATATTGTCTATTAACGCATGTATGTGGAACCTAGAAAAATGGTACAGATGAACCAGTTTGCAGGGCAGAAATTGAGACACAGATGTAGAGAACAAACTTATGGACACCAAGGGGGGAAAACCGCAGTGGGGTGGGGATGGTGGTGTGCTGAATTGGGTGATTGGGATTCACATGTATACACTGATGTGTATAAAATTGATGACTAATAAGAACCTGCAGTATAAACAAACATACAAACAAACAAAAAAAAACAACTAATACTGAACTTTCTTTGGGTTATTTGTATGGAAATATGTTAATATAAATGTTTCAGACATTACATGAAATTTCTAAAAATCTTATATGTTCTGGTATAATGTTATACGTCATAATTCTAGTTATTACTTTAAAATGTATATCTCAGAAATAACTAAATTTCCTTGTCAATTGCATTATTATGAACTTTCATCAAATCTTTAACCGTGGTCATTTTTAAGTCTTTTGTCATTACAGACAGTTCTGGGTGTACTCTGATGCTTTTGCAAAATGTTCCTATAAAAGGGTTTCATCTTCAAGGAATTCATGGAAAAGACTCTGAGAAGTACAGGTTTCTGGTAACTGACTATACTGTTGAACTGAATGAATAAGAATTTTCAGAACTCTAATGGAAAACTGATGAATTCATAAAAGTGCTAACAAAAGATCAAAATGAAAAAAAATTAATTACATGGGACTGAGTTAACTGATGAGGATGATTATAATTTTTGTGACTTAGAATAAAAACAATTTTTTTTGAATAAAAAAAAATCCCACAAGGACTCAGAGGCAAAAAATATACAAATCAGTTCTGACTGCAAAGTAAAGGAGCTGTTACAGTGGAGGATTACTGGACTGAATGTCAATACTATGACAGAGTATGAGTGTGTTCCATGTTTGGTAACTGTAATCATTGTTGCTTTTGTTGTGGTCATCCATTTACAATGCTTGGTGTCAGTTTATTTATCTCTTGTAAAGATAAAATACAGTGTGTGTGTGTGTGTGTGTGTATGTGTGTGTGTGTGTGTGTGAAAAAAAATAAAAATACATAGAAGTATACCAACCTAAGGAGGCAAAAGACCTGTAGTCCAAAAACTTTAAGACACTGATGAAAGAAACTGAAGACAACACAAACAGATGGAAAGATATACTGTGTTCTTGGATTGGAAGAATAAATATTGTTAAAATGACCATACTACCCAAGGTGATCTACAGATTCAATGCAATCTCTATCAAAATACCAATGGCATTGTTCACAGAGACAGAAAAAATAATTTTAAAATTTTCATGGAAACACACAAGACCCTGAGTAGCCAAAACAACCTTGAGAAAGAAGAACAGAGCTGAAGGAATCACGCTTCTTGACTTCAGACTATACTGCCAAGCTACAGTAATCAAAACAGTATGGTACTGGCACAAAACCAAACACATAGATCAATGGAATAGGATAGAGAGCCCAAAAATAAACCCATGCACTTATAGTTAATCTATGACATAGGAGGCAAGAATATACAATGAAAAAAGAAAGTCTCTTTTCAATAAATGGTGCTGGGAAAACTGGGCAGCTACATGTAAGAGAATGAAATTAGAACATTCTCTAACACCATACACAAAAATAAACTCAAAATGAATTAAATACCTAAATGGAAGACTAGATACTATAAAACTTCTAGAGGAAAACATAGGCAGAACACTCTTTTTCATAAATCATAGCAATATGTTTTTGGATCTGTTTCCTAATACAAAATAAATAAAAGCAAAAATAAACAAATGGGACCTAATTAAACTTAAAAGCTTTTGCACAGCAAAGATAAACATTGACAAAATGAAATGGAAGAATGGGAGAAAACATTTGCAAATGATATAACAGATAAGGGATTAATATCCAACATATATAAACAGCTCATACAACTCAACATCAAAACAAAAAATAACCCTTTTAAAAAATGGGCAGAAGAACTGAATGGACGTTTTTCCAAAGAGGGCATGCAAATGGCCAACAGGCACAGGAAAAGATGCTCAATGTTGCTAAGCATAAGGTAAATGCAAATCAAAACCACAATGAAATAAGACCTCATACCCGTCAGAATGGCTCTTATGAAAAAGAAGACAAATTCAAAATATTGGCAAGGATTTGGAGAAATGGGAAGCCAATACATTATTGATGGGAATGTAAATTGGTGCAGCCACTGTGGAAAACAGTATGGAGGTTTCTCAAAAAACTAAATTCTAAAAATAGAATTACCATATGACCCAGCAAGCCACTCCAGGGTATATATCCAAAAATAACAAAAAAACACTAATTCAAAAAGTTGCATGCACCCCAGTGTTCATAGTAGCGTTACTATAATTGCCAAGATATGGAAACATTGTTTTTCTATTTGTTTGAAAAAAATCAAATAAAACATTTCTTATTTAACTTTTCAGTGCTCTAGCTTGAGAATCTAAGCTATAATATATTCTAGAGTTTTGGGTGTCTTCAAAAGGTGCTACAATGAGCATAAACATTAGAATCAGACCTAACTGCATTTCCCCCCTCTCTTGCTTTTTTTGGAATGATATTTTCTTTCCTTTTTATTATTCCATTTTCCCCTCTATTTCTTTGGAAATTATATCCTCTACGTCTAATCTTTTAGCGTTACTCCTTGCTATTTTAACATTCAAAAGTTTACCTTTCTCTTGAACAATACAAAGAAAACAGAGTATAAAACATTTTAATGCCAACAACTTTCCATCAAATTTACATGCAAATTTTGTACAGCATTTTCATCTATACTTTTTCCCTCCCCATAAATGAGACATTGTTATTGCTGCTAGTAGAGGTGGTGTTTTGTGTTAGTTTAGAATATACTTCATACTTATTTATATTTAGAGACATATTTACAATTATCTTTATTTACCAACATGCTTTCCATTTTACATCTTCCATCTAGGATAATATTAATTCTGCCAAAATTACATATTTAGATTTTCATTTACCAAGGGTCTGTTCATGGTAAGCTTAATTTTTATCTTTTGATATTTTTATTTTGCATCTGCTCTTGAAAGATAATTTTACTGGGTACTATTAGGGCCTAGAATTCTATGTTGACAGTTTTTGCTGTGTGTGTGTGTGTTGCTCAGTACATTTAAGACACTATTCCACTGTCTTCCAATTTCCACTGTTGGAAAGTTTTGAACAATCATTGAATAGAATAGTTATTGGTCATATGAAGGAAATCTGCCTGTTTCTTCTGGCAACTATTAAGATCTCTTTTTAGTTTTCTGCTGATTCACTTGCGTGTCTGGATGTGAGTGTTATTTATATGTCTATTGAAATTCCCTGTGTTTGATTCTGCTTATGTATTTTTAAGCCTGGGTTAAATATGGAATTTTCCCAAGAACATTTATGCTTACTTCTCCCAGTTTCATATGTATGCTCCCTATATAAGACTACTTTAAATTATTTTTCCATATAAGTATAATGTGAAAGTGGGCCAAAAATCAAATTTAGCTTGTGGTCACAAATTCTCAGTGGAGAACTCTCTTCCCCTTTATTCAATGCCAAGGTCAGGATATGTTAAGTTTTCTCCCAGGAACACTGTGAGCAATGGGTTTACTTCTTGTTCACTCTCATTGTGAGAGAAGCCTTTAGTCTTGGAGCCTTTAGCATAGCACATTTCCTGTTAGTCTCCACAACTTGGGCATGCCCTAGATTTTAAATCCTATCTCCCACTCCTCAAGAAATTTAAACTGGAAGCTCATACTATGGGCTCCTGAAACCCTCTCTGACAACCACTTTAGTTCTCAGGGCACCTACATCCATGGTGCGTCTTCTGCATATTCCTTCATTTCAGAATAAAATTTATTTTGCAATCATTCTTTCATATATACACATATATATGTATATATGTGTGTGTATATATATATATATATACACATATATATATATTCAAGCAGGTTTTTTCCTGCCTCCTTCACCCTCCTACTTATGAGATTTAGATTTTTTCCCCTGACAGTTATTATGTTGATTCTGAAAGAACTGTGAGTCGTATATGTATATATATATATATATATATATACATACATATATATTATATAATATATATATATATTTAATAATATAGTAAATTAATTTGGTAAATCACTGAGGTATAGATATTTAGAGGGAGAAAATATTTTAGAGATTACCTGACCTAACAACCTCTGGGCAGTGCAGAGACTTGCCTAGTTATGCGTGGTGCCATTTGCACTCTGAATTCGTAACTGTGTGAATTTATTAATAAGGTCAATTTTATATTCCTTTCTGAACAAACCAAACCCAAAATATAAAGGTATATTTGCTATATTATATTTTTCACTTTTCTCTATTTCTAAACTTTTTTTGAACCAAAATTCAAACTAAACAAATAGCCCAAACCCTCAAATAAGCTGTTGGTGGGAAATAGAAAAATGAAATCCCTCAGGGAGGTATTAGCTAAAATAGCTATCAAGAAAGCAAAATTTAGGTAACAACAGTGAAGACTAGCAGCAGAAAAGCAGGTTTACAAAGGAAGCAAATATCACAGGGAGTGTCTGCATTTCTGCCAAGCGAAGGGGCCTAGGTGATAAGGTCTGAATTTCCCAAGTCCCAAGCATGAGTCAGGGGAATTGGGCATGAGTTTGAACGGCAGTAAACAAGCCAAGACTGAAATGTTATTCAGGGCCTATAAATAATTAAATTGCAACTATATACCATAGAGCCATGTATCAAGAATTTTCTAGAAGACGCCTCATTTCATACATTTTGATCCATTTTATATATTAACAGAATACACCAGAAAATCCAAAATTGCATATTTCCATTCTAAGCAAAACTACTTCTAGAACACAGCAATTCATTCTCATACTACCTATTCACTATGAGGGAAACAAAAAAAAATATGAAAAATATGTGCACTTCTATCTGCAAAATTAGCAAACTTTAGAGAAGAACCTTAATGGCAGCAGTGATTACAAACTGCTTAAGTTCAATGGCACTCATTTACCCATAAACATATGGAAAGGAAACTTAGGTAATTGATTGCATAATCTTAATGTGGGGAAGAGTTTTATAAGCAGAAATCATAAAGAAAAAATTGATAATTAGTCTATATTCAAAAGAAAAAATCAAAATGTATATTCCCTCTAGTTTTACTGAGACTAAATCATATCACAGCCATAGAGAACTAAAATATTTCTCATATTAACTGTCATTGTATCTGAAATTCTTATAATCAGAGTCATTCATTTTATACCTATTAATGTGGTTCCACCTTGGGGTAGTGTTATATATTACTTTCTCATGTTACCGTAAAATAACAAATGTATTTACCTGATTTTTCTATCAGTATTATTGTCAATGTATAATATTCCAGATTTAAGATGAAGGCTTAGCTTAAAAAGTTAATAAATGATTTTGCATTTTATTCTATAACTTGTGTCTTTATTTTATTTTTTCTAATTTTTAAGTAAAGTTGATGTGTTCAGAATATATGTAATTAAGTTTTAGATATGTGGTAATATATTATGTTACCTTTAGGAAAAGACAAAGTAAGAAGTAGGGAGGATTAAAAATCAAAGCATGCCTATTTTACCTTTTTGACCAGCACTGTGAGATTTACTATATTCACATGGCTCTAAAGAACAGTCTCCTATACCTAGTAGCTTATTAGTTAAACCATCCATATGTCACCACATTCCTGAAGAAGCTCTGGAAGTTAGTGTAAAAACACTTGTTAGCTTGATTCTACTCTATTCAGGATAACACAATACTGCACTATTTTTCTTTCAAGAAAAATAACATTGTTTTTATCATAATTGTTCACTATTTCTGTCAAAACATTTTAAGTAACACAGTGAATGCAGTCTACTCAACTAAAAAGAGTCAAAGAAATGCAAATCAAAAATGAGAAGCAATTTTTTAGCCATAATATTAGCAAGATAGCATCAGAGATGCTCATAAATAGTCTTCTAAGTGTTAATCTTCCTGATGGGTATGCTCTGGGCTGGCTCCTCTTCATAAACTCTCTATAGAAACCTAACCTCATACATTCGTATGGAATTTATGTATCAGTTTTATATCTCTTATTGAGAACCTGCTTCTAAAATCTAAACTCACATTTCCAGTTGAGAGATAACTGGACAAGACAGCACTTCCGGTAGGCCTTAAATATATCTCAACATTCACTTGCCCTACATAGAACTTTCTTTTACTCACAAACTCTTGGTTTCTCCCTTTCCATGTACCTCTACATCAAATTTAAGTCCTAGCATTTGTATTTTCTTTACTACCAACTTTGTTTCTGCCAACCTCTTGATTTGGGTCTTTAGTTCTCTTGCTTCCTTCTCATTTATTTTCATGTAACAATAAGAGTGAGCTACTTAAAATATCAATACCACCATGTGAATCAAGTCATTTTCCTGCCAAATCATCATTTATTACTCATTCACTGCATGGACAATGATATCCAAACTCCTTACTATGGCCTAGAATTTCCTTTCTTATTACCTCTACCATATTTCTTCTCCCTCCAATGTACATATATTGTCTTCTTTTTGTGTCCTGACTTTAGAGCTTTTTGTTTGTTTGTTTTTGTTTTTTTAATACAGCTCTGACTGGACACTCTTCCTTTCTCTTTAAATGACCAGAGCCTTCTCAAACTTACGTCTCAGCTTTAATGTCAGCTCATGAGAGAGGCTTTCCCTTTCTACCACCTATTTGATTCCTTATGATATGATAACATCACCATCTGTAATTGTCATATATGTTTGTTAGTTCACATGCTTGAGTCCCTTTTCCTCACTAAGAGATGGTAAGAGATGGAAGAAGCCATGTTTATGTTGTTCATCAGTGAATCCTTAGCCTTGAACATATCAGAGTTTCAACAAATATTTGTTGATAGAATAAATAAATGAATTATAACATTAAATGTAATTTGATATAAACCTCCTAAAAAGCAAAATTTTCTAAAAAATTAGATTTTTAAAACATTTTAAACAGAAACTCAAATCTAGGCCTAGGGAGGGGGCTAATTCTACCTGTAGATGGTTTTGCTGTTGTTGCTATTTTCTGGTATCCAAATTAAATTTCCAAAAGATACGTTTGAAAAATTTATAATTACATTGAAAATAGTTTATTAAGAAATGTTAAAAAGTAGGATAAAAATCAACAGAATCACAACCAGTATTCCAAGAAACTCCCCAAAGGAAAATAGTTCGTGAGGAAAAGTTTGGAATAAAAAATGCCAAAATGATAATAGTGGTTTATCTTTATGTGGTGGTACTATGAGTTATTTTGTCCATCTCTTCCCATTATATGCATACTTTAATATGGAAAAAGATGCTTTAAAATACATTTTTAACAAATTACATTTATTTATCTTGCTCATTTTGACCATTTAATCATATTGTTCGTTCTTTTGGATAAAGAGAAATGTATTTTTTTAAAATCTAACCAGATTGGTCTTGAAGGGTAAATAGTAATTTTCCAAGCAGAGAATGAGGAAAGACTTCTTTGGGTATTGCACAAGGAGAAGCACATTATACTTAAATACTAAAGATGCATTTCATATTTCATTAGAAGATGTAAAATGTGCTGGAGCAGTAATTTCTTAGCAAGCAGGTGTTATTTCCAAACTGTTGCCTCTACCTGGAACTAGAATTAGAAGAACTAGCAGGCGTTCTGGCTGTGATGTATGTCAACTGAATGGGCACTTAAATACTGTCTAAAACTTTTAAAACGTTTGCAGCATCATTTGTAAATTGTAAGCAATAATAGGTGATCTGTGAAATAAGAATTCAATATATATAACAATATTTTAAATTTCTTTAGTGTGTCTTACTTTTCCAAATGCAGTAAATCTTCCAGATGTAAATTTTTACATTTTCACAATGATTTATTAGAATGAATTAATGGAAATTATATATTATAATTAACTAAAATACAAATGAATATGTTATACATTTATAACAGCATATACAATAATAATATATCTAATTTAAGATATAGCTATGATATTTATATATACATTATGTATAAATTATGTATTTTCTATATAGCAAGATAATATATATACACATTGTATACATACATGTGATTAGGGAGTTAGGGATTATTCCCTTTCTATAGATAAGGAAACTGAGTCTAAGAAAACCTAAATAATATACTCATAGTCATTCTGCTAATAACTGGGATACCTCTTTGTTATGCTTTTCCTATTACCAAACCATTGGCTCCTATGTAAAAGATACATTGAGAATGAGCTTTGAAAATCATTACAGCTAGATGGATTTAACATTAGTAACAATAATGACATACTGTTTTCCTAATCTTTAATTATACCCCCTTAACAACCGTTCACCCTATTACCAGTGTTTCCTTGCCATTCTACCTACTGGATTGGCTGAAGCCCTCTGTTTTCTCCCCACACTTCTGATAGCTAAATTCTGTGAACTTATCCACTCTCACACCAACTCTCCATCCAATAATTGGAGGCAAATTATCTGAAAAAGACCATTTGCAAGAACATATGTAGTGATGGTTTTATTTAGATTTTAGAACTTTATCCTTGACTGTGGAATATACCTCTTTGTCTCCTATGTAATGAAAGTTAGGAATCATGTAACTGGGGAAGATATTTAGAGTTCTTGACATCACAGTCTGGGGAAGTTTACCACTATAATTTCAAATGGGTCCCTATAACTCCTTTATTGCTTACCTGCAATGACAGATTCTGAACTCTTTGATGGTAAATTCAAGATCTTTTACTTTCTTAGTCAGCTCAGGCTACTATAACAATATACCATAAGCCAGGTGGCTTATAAACAATAGAAATTTATTTCTCACTGTTCTGGAGCCTCAAAGTCCAAGAAAAGTGCCAAAATAATTGAGTCCTGGTGAGGACCCTCTTTCCTGGCTGAAGACTGCCAACTTTTCACTGTATTCTCACATGATGGAGAGCAGAGTAGAAGAAGCAAACTCTCTCTTGCGACTCTTAAAATGGCACTAATTCCATTCATGAGGGCTCCATCCTTATAATCTCATCTAATACCAACTTCCTCCTGAAGGCCTTCTTCCTAATACCATCACATTGAGAGGTAGGGTTTCAACATATGAATTTTAGGGGTCATAAGCATTCAGACCATAACACTTTCCATCCTCTGACTAGAAAAATTTTTCCACAGTTAAGGTATCAATATTTATTTGCTTAGTTACATTTCTAGCCACAATTTTTCCTTTATGGGGAGATGTGCAATATAGACTCAATCAAACTTCCTTTCTCAGCTTAAAAAGTTTCCCATTCTCATTTTGTGCCTAAAGACAGAATAATGGGTTTCAGTTAGTTGATATACAGTTCCTTAAGTAAAAAAAAAAAAAAAAAAAAAATTCAAAATGTGAAAGAAAACACTGCATCAACTAAAGATTGATCAAGATGGCTGAGTAGGAGGACATGGAACTCACCTCCCCCCACAAACACATCAAAAATACATCCACATGTGAAATAGTTCTTACTGAAAACTAACTGGAAACTGTCAGAAAGAACCCTATACAACCAAGGATGAAATAAAAACCCACAAAGAATCTGCTAGGAAGGAAAGACAAGAATGAGGTCAGGACCTGTGCCCCCGAGAAAGGACCCAGAGAAAAAGGGAGATTACGTGGGTAGAGATACTACCTGACGAGTGGACAGTTCAAGCCACATATTGGGTGTGCCAGTCCTGGGGTCTGACCCAGGGAAGATGAGCCCCGTTGTCTGGTTGGAGGGCTCATGGGACTAACAGGAGGGCTGTGGGAAGCCTGAACTCTACTCATGAGGAGTGTGTGCATGCTCTAGCTGGCTCCCAAAGCAGGGCGGAGAGGGTGGATTGGAAACTGCTTGAGTGGCTGCCCAGTTTCCCAGGACCGCCCAGACTGAGCTGAGCAAACACTCCAGCCCTACTTACTTTACATTGCAGCTCCACGCTGGAGCAAGAGCTGCCCTGACTGAGGACAGACCTCGGCAGTGAGATGCAGATGGGACTCAGACCAGAAGAGGCAACTGAGCAGAGTGGGGGCAGCCATTACTGGCACTTACATAGGCAGTATATCAGAAGCAGTCCTGATCTCTGAGGGTGTCAGACTGCCAAAGCCTGTACTGCAACACATGCTGACAGCCCACAAGTGTCCCACTTGCCTGTGGTGCAGCTCCATACCAAGGAGGGGGCAGCAGAGGCTGAGGGGAAAGATTGGCTCTGAGGGACAAAGGAGACTCAGACACAAAATGGCATCTGGGAAATGCAATGCAGCCATTACTGGCACTTGAACAGATAGTGTACAGAAGCAGCCTGGACCTCTGTCTGCAGCTAGACAACAGAAGCCCAGAGTTCACATGGGTCCTTCTTGCTCCAGCACTGCTTCTCTTTAAAGTAAGAGTGTCAGTGCTGGGAGAGGGGAGAGGACACACTTAAAGGGAACAGAGCCAGCTCAGACCTGACCTTCAGGACCTTTGCTCCAGCAACTCGGGATCTGCTCCTGCCCTGGTAGGGTGGTAACGGCCACTGAGCAGAGGGGGAGCCTAGGCTCACAGCTGGCCCTGGCTGCTCCATCTCCAGCTTCACCTCCTACCAAGGTGGTAGCTACCAGCACACCCTGAGGAAAAGTGTAACATGTGTTCACATCAAATCCAGCTCTCCTACCAAAGCCACTAGGCACACACAGACTGTAGAGGGATGCTCCCATATAAGAACACACCTTCAAGACTGCAACAGGTAACTGTTTCACCAAAATTCATAGAGACAGAGAAAGTTAAGTAAAATGAGAAGACAGAAGAATTGGTCTCAATTGAAAGAGCAAAAGAAAACCTCTGAAAAAATAATTAAACAGAAATAAACAACTTACCAGATAAAGAATTCAAAGCAATAGTAATAAGAATGCTAACTGAATAAGGGAAAAGTATAGATGACACAGTGAGAATTTTAACAAGGAACTAGACAAATATAAACAAGAACCAGTCAAAATTGAAGAATACAATTATTAAAATGAAACACACTAGAAGGAATTAACAGCAGACAAGGTGATACAGAAGAATGCATAAGTGACCTGGAAGACAGAATAATTGAAATCAGCCAATCAAAACAGCAAAAAGAAAAACTTTTAAAAAAATGAAAAGAGTTTATGAGATCTCTGTGATAACATCAGGAATACCAGCATTTCCATTATAAAGGTTCCAGAAGGAGAAGAGAGAGAGGGAGATAGGTTGAAAATGTATTTGATGAAATTATGGCTGAAAACTTCCCAAACCTGTAGGTGAAAACAGATATCCAATTGCAAGAAGGACAGAGGGTCTGAAATAAGATAAACCCAAACAGACCAATACCAAGACATATCATAATTAAAATGGCAAAAGTTAAAGAGAATTCTAAAGGCAGCAAGAGGAAAAGAGTCATATACAAGGAATCTCAATATGGCTATCAGTTGATTTTTCTGCAGAAACTTTGCAGGCCAGAACAGACTATCATGATAGATTCAAAATGCTAAGAGAAAAAAAAAATTGACAACTTAAGGTACTCTACCTAGCAAGACTATCATTTAGAATCGAAAGAGAGATAAAGAACTTCTCAGAGAAGGAAAAACCACAAGAATTCATTGATACTAAACTTAACCTTAAAAGAACTGTTAACGAGTCTTTCTCTAAGTGGAAAAGTCTCTAACAAGAAGTAAGAATCTATATGAAAGGAAAAAAATCCCACTAGGAAAGACAAATATATAGTAAGGGCTGAAGATCAACTACTTAAATAAGCTACTATCAGGATTAAAAGATAAAAAATTGTAAAAGCAACTACAGAAACCAGTGAAGGTATAAACATAAAGATGTAAACTATGACATTGAGAACAAAAAATGGGAGGAAGAGTGAAAAATGTAGATCTTTTGGAACGTGCTTGAACTTAAATGACTACCAGTTTAAAAAAAGTAGATATAGTTATGGTCAATATATGCAAATCCTGTGGTAACCACAAATGAAAAACCTACAAAAGACACAAAAACTAGAGAAATAAAAAAAAAGAATACAAGCATACCACTAAAGAAAATCATCAAACCACAAGAGGAGAAACACAAAGAAGAAGAAATGAACAGAGAATAACTACACAGTGAGAAAAAATAATAAAATGACAATATGTACATACATAACAATGATTACTTTAAATGTCAACATACTAAATGCTCCAATCAAAAGATGTAAGGTGGCTGACTGGATAAAAGAACAAGACCCACTGCTTACAAGATACTCATTTCAGAGTTAAAGAAACACACAGACTAAAATTGAGGGAATGGAAAAGATATTTCATGCAAATGGAAATGACAAGAAAGTGGGGTTAGCAATACTCATATCAGACAAAACAGACTTTAAAACAGAGTCTAAAGCAAAAGATATAAAAGGGCATTATATAATGAAAAAGGGATCAATCAAGAAGATGATATTACACTCATTAATATATATGCACTCAAAACATGAGCATCTAAATATACAAAGCAAATACTAACAGACTAACAGATACAAGGGAAAAATTGACAATAATACAGTAATAGTAGAGGACTTTAACACTCCACTGACATCAATGGACAGATCCTCCAGACAGAAAATCAATAAGGCAACAGTAGTCTTAAATGACACAATAGGCCAGTTGGACTTAATAAATATCTACATGACATTCCATCCAAAAACATCAGAATATACATGTTTCAAGTGCACATGGAACATTCTCCAGGATAGATCACATTTTAGGTCACAAAACAACTCTCAACAAATCTAAGAGGATAGAAATTGTATCAAGTATTTTTTCCAACCACAATGGTATGGGACTAGAAATGAATTACAGAAAGAAAAATGGGAAAAGCACAAACACATGGAGATCAAACAGAATACTACTAAAAAACCAATGGGTCAAAGAAGAAATCAAAGAGGGAATCAAAAAATACCTTGAGACAAATGAAAACACAACCTTCCAAAATCTATGAGATGTGGCAAAAGTAGTTCTAAGAGAGAAATTCATAGTGATAGATGCCTTCTTCAAACAAGAAAACTCTCAAATAAACTACCTACCCTACCTTATAAAGGAATTAGAAAAAGAAGAACAAACAAAGCACAAAATCAGCAGAAGGAAGGAAATAATAAAGATCAGAGAGGAAATAAATAGAGATCAGGAAAAAATAGAAAAAAAAGAAATCAATGAAACCAAGAGCTGCTGTTTTGAAAAGATAAACAATATTGATAAACCTTTAGCCCGGCTTGTCAAAAACAAAAGAGAGAGGACCCGAAAAGCAAAATAAGAAATGAAAAAGGAGAAACAATAACCAATATGACAGAGATAAAAAAAAAAAAAATAAGCAAATAATATGAACAAGTATATACCAACAAAAAGGACAACCTAGAAAAAATGGACACATTTCTGAAAACATACAACCTTCTAAGACTGAATAAGGAAGAAACAGACAACGTGAACAGACCAATCATGAAAAGTAAAATTGAATGTGTAAAAATAAACAAATAAACAAACAAAACCTCCCAGCAAACCAAAGTCCAGGACCAGATGGCTTCACAGGGGAATTCTACCAAACATATAAGAAAGAGTTAATACCTACCCTCTCAAGCTATACCAAAAAACTGAAGAGGATAGAACATTCCTAAATTCATTCTATGAGGCCACCATTATCCTGAAACCAAAACCAGGTAAGGCACTACAAAAAAAAGAAAATCTCAATACAATATCTTTAATGAATATAAATGCAAAAATCCTCAACAAAATGTTAGCAAAATCCAACAATACATAAAAGGAATCATACACCATGATCAAGTTGGATTCATTCCAAAGATGCAAGGCTTGTTCGATGCTTGCAAATCAATCAATGTGATACACTACACTAACAAAAGGAAAATTACAAATCACATAATCATCAATAGATTCAGGGAAAAAAAGAAAACATTTGAGAAAATTCAACATCCATTTATGATTAAAAACTCTCACCAAAGTTGGTATGGGGGAACATATGTCGACATAATAAAGTCCATTATGAAAACCCGTCATACTCAACAGTGAAAAGCTGAAAGCTCTTCCCCTAAACTCAGGACCCAGACAAGGATGCTCACTATTTCTACTCTACTTAATGTAGTTTTGGAAGTCCTAACCACAGCAATCAGACAAGATATAAAACTCATCCAAATTAGAAGAGAAGAAATAAAACTGTCACTATTTGCAGATAACATGCTACTATATATAGAAAATCCTAAAGTCTCCATCCAAACACTGTTAGAACAAATGAATTCAGTAAAGGTGTATATTATAAAATTAACATATAGAAATTTGTTGATTTCTATCCACTAACAAAGAACTATCAGAGTAAAGAGAAAGTAAAAAAAAAAAAAAAAAAAAAAAAATGCTTTTTAAAATGGCATCAAAAATAATAATACCTAGGAAAAAAACTTAACCATGGAGGTGAAAGACCTATACGCTGAAAACTGTAAAATAGTGATGAAGGAAACTGAAGATGATACAAATAAATTGAAAGCTCTCCTGTGCTCTTGGATTGGAAGAATTAATATTAAAATTTCCATACTACTCAAAGCAATCTACAGACTTAATATAATCCCTGTCAAAATACTCATGATCTTTTTCTTAGAACTAGAACAAATAACCCTAAAATTTATATGGAACTACAAAAGACCTGAATTTGCCAAAGCAATGTTGAGAAAAAAGAACAAAGCAGAGGTATCACACTCCCAGACTTCAGACTATACTACAAACCTACAGTAATCAAAACTGCATGGTACTTGCACAAAACAGACACACAGATCAATGAAACAGAACAGAGGGCCCAGAAATAAACCCATGCTTATACGGTCAATTAATCTCCAACAAAGGAGGTTCAGATATAGAATGGAGAAAAGATAGTCTCTTCAACAAGCGGTACTGGAAAAACTGGACAGCTACATGTAAAACAGTGAGATTAGAACATTTCCTCACACTACATACAAAAATAAACTTAACATGGATTAAAAACCTAAATGTAAGTCCTGAAACCACAAAACTCCTAGGAGAGAACACAGGGAGAACACTCTGACATAAATCATAGCAATATTTTTTTGGATCTGTCTCATAAAGCAACAGAAATAAAAGCAAAAATAAACAAATGGGACCTAATTTAACTTAAAAGCTTTTGTACAGCAATGAAAACCAATGACGAAACAAAAAGAAAGCCTACTGAATGGGAGAAAATATGTGTATTTTGGATTAACCAAAAAGAGGTTAATATGCAAAATATATAAACAGCTCATACCATTCAATTAAAAAAAAAAAAAAACCTGGTTAAAAATGGGCAGAAGACCTGAATAGACATTTTCCTAAAGATGACACACAGATGACTAACAGGAGGCACATGAAAAGATGTTAAACATCACTAATCATTAGAGAAATGCAAATCAAAACCACAATGAGATATCACCTCATAACTGTCATAATGGCTACCATCAAAAAGAACACAAATAAGAAATGTTGCTGAGGATATGCAGAAAAGGGAACACTTGTACACTGTTAGGTAGAACGTAAATTGGTGTAGTTACTCAGAAAACAGTATGAAGGTTGCTCAAAATACAAAAAATAGAACTAGCATATGATCCAGCAATTCCACTCTTGGGTATATATCTGGAAAAAGTGAACACACTAATTCGAAAAGATACGTGCACCCCAATGTTCACAGCCGTATTATTTGCAATAGCCAAGATATGGAAGTAACCCAAGTATCCTTCAAAATATAAATGGATAAAGAAGATATGGATATATTTATACATTGAAATATTACTTAGCTGTTAAAATGAATGAAATTCTGCCATTTGCAACAACATGGACAGTGCTAGAGATTATTATGTTTACTGGAAAAAAGTCAGAAAAAGACAAATATTGTATGTTATCACTTATGTATGGAATCTAATAAGTAAAAAAGATCAATACATATAACAAAACAGAAATAGATGCACAGATAAATAAAACAAGCTAGTGGTTATCAGTGGGGAGAAGGAAGGGCAGAGGAACAACATAGCAGTATGGGATTAAGAGTTAAAAACTACTATATATAAAAATAGATAATCAACAGGGATATATCATACAGCACAGGGAAATACTGATATAACCATTATTTTGTAATAACTCTAAATGGAGTATAATCTTTAAATATATTGAATCACTATGCTGTTCTGCTGAAACTAATATAATGTAAATCAACTACTTCAATTAAAAACATTTTTTTTTAATCTTTGTACAGAAACACAAACAAAACCAGCCTCAAGCTTCTATCACAAACGGGCACTCCAGTAGGCTGCTTATCTGTTTTGATAGTTAGAAACTGCACTGAACAGCATGAGAAAATTATTACTCAGATACCATGTTATAAATTAGTGGCAGGAAGAAGCAATCCAAATAAAAGCCTTGAAATGTTTTTCTTACAGAAACCAAAACCAGCACTGAAAATTAGCATTTCAGACATTAACAACATTTTACTCTTTGATATACTTCATGGGCTTTTTCCCCTGAAGGGATTTGGTTTTGACAGGCGATTAACAAAGGACGCATGGCATCTGAAGTAATGAAAACAAATTAGACTTCTCTTCCTGCTCCTTTATAAAAGTCTTGAAATCTATTATTATTTTCAATAGAAGACTTATGTAAATGGTGCTTTGTGTAATTTTTACCATATATGATTTTTTTTTTCTTTGATGTAGTGAAGATATTACAGACCTCACTTAGAACATGATGAAAGGAGGGTTAGGGTTACAAAATTGAAATCTTACAAGGCCACTGTCTTAGATCAAAGACTTCAGCAGAAAATAATGGACTAGGTTCTGATAACTCATTCTTACAAAGGGACACTCTTTTTATTCAACCCTAGGCTACATTATAATGCTTCTTAGCAGTACTGTGGAACTAGGCAGGTGATAGCACTGAAAGATATTTTAATAACCCCATTTCCCTTAATCTTAATATCTTTAGTAAGAGAATTTATGGAAATACTAAAATGTGGCATGTATAATTTCATGAGTAGTAACACGTTTAATATTCTTTAACCTCTTTAATCCTTGAGTAAGTAATGATTTCCGTATGAGCAATATGTAAATTATATTTATACACATGTCTAAGTATACTTGTAAATAAATTATACACACACATACATTAAGCATAAGCAATTCATGACAACACCACATTTAACTGCTAATTACTTATCTATTATAAACACTTTTAAAACACATAAACAAAAACAGCACCTGAGCATTCCAAATAAATTATGCAAAACCATTTCATTAAAGATAATGAATATTATTCATAGCAAAGTTCTTCATTTTCAAGTTTGGAGATCTACTTTTTTTTTTTGTCTTCAGTAGGTTAAAATAATCTGATTATGAGATTGGCTAGAAGTAGGTACAATGTCAAAAGCAATACATTGTCAACTGAGATCTGCACACACATGCATGTAGTGTGCACATATACACATCAGGCTTGTTTGCCAAGTATATAATGACTGACTTACTCTCTTTGAGAAATACTAAAGGGATCCCTATAATGAAGCCTAACATAAAAGTTAGTCATAGCAATGACTTTAAGAAAGTTTTAAATGATTTCATACAGTTTTGCTTTATAAAAAGGGTGTGTGCAAGCTATATTTAAGAATAACCCTTTTTCACAAAGTTAACTATTCTGTAAACAGGAGTTTGTGTGTATATTCTAGTTATCTGTAAAGTTTATTTAGACCCTTCTGAGATAGGGATGATATTTATTCTAAACCTAATTGTCTTTATCTTTAAATGGGTATCATAACACTCATTCTATAGCGCTATCATAAAAACTGTATGATCAGAAGAATGAGAAGACAAGTCATACACTGGGAGAAACTATTTGCAAAAGACACATCTCATAAAAGACTGTTACCCAAAACATACAAAGGACTCTTAAAAATCAATAAGAAAATAAACAACCCGATTAAAAAATGACCAAAACATCTGAACTGATGCCTCACGAAAAAAGATGTACAGGCCAAAAATAGGCATATGAAAAGATGCTCAATGTCATATGTCATTAGGGAATTCAAATTAAAACAATGAAATACCACTATGAACATAATAGAATGGTAAAATGCAAAATTCTGAAAACACCAAATGTTGGCTAGGGTATAGAGCAACAGGAATTCTCATTCATCATTGGTGAAAATGCAAAATGGTATAGCCACTTTGGAAGACAATTTGCCAGTTTCTTACAAAGCTAAACACATTCTAACTGTAAGATCCAACAACCAAACACCTTGGTATTTACCTAAATTATATGAAAAACTATGTCCATATAAAAACCTGTACACAGCAGTTTAAAGCAACTTCACTTACAATTGCCAAAACTTAGAAGTAACCAAGACCTTCTTCAGTAGGTGAATGGATAAATAAACTGTGGTATATTCATAGAATAGAATATTATTCAGCAGTAAAAAGAAATGGGCTATCAGGCCATGAAATGACCTGAAGGAATCTTAAATACAAATCATTAAATGAAGGAAGACAACGTGACAAGGCTACTTAATATATTATTCCAACTATATGACATTCTTGAAGAGCCCAAACTATGCAGATAGTTAAAAGATCAGTAGTTGCCAGGGGTTTACAGGGAGACAGGAATAAATAGGTGGAACACAGAAAAATTTTACAGCAGTGAAACGATTCTGTATACTTTAATGGTGATACAAGTCATTAAACATTTGGCAAAAGCCATAGAAGGTACAACTCACTATAAACTATGGACTTTGGTTGGTAATGGTTTATCACTTGTAACAAATGTACCACTCTGGTGAGAGATGTAGATAGTGGGAGAAGTTGTGGGTTTATAGAGGCAGAGGGCAGATAGGAACTATCTGCACTTTCCTCTCACTTCTGCTGTGAATCTAAATATTCTCTAGAAAAATAACATCTATCATATAAAAAAATAAAAAAAAAACTTAAGTGAGAAAATTAGGCCAAGAATTTAGCACCATGTCTGGTGCCTAGTGTGCACTCAATAGCAATTACTTTGACTATTAATAATGTTGAATCCCAAATGCCTAGCAGAGAGACTGATATATAATAAATAGGTGCTTGGAAAATAATTTGACTAAATGAATAAATGAAACATCTAATCTTCCAGCTATGTAATGTGAAAAGAAAGAAAATGAAAGAAAGATCACCATTATAATAAAAATTAATAAATTATGATTTCAAATGTTTGCTGTCTAGAAAATAAGAGACCAAAATTACTTGTTGATAACTGCATCCTTGCCTTTTTATTGGCAGAGTTTTTTCCTCCTAACAATACGACTTGAAAGACATACAAAGCATACATTCACCTAGGACCACAGGCTTACACCACTGCAACAAACCAACGGAAGGGAATCATCTTCCCTGTGGTAGTGGTCACTACAACGTGATTTAAAGTAAGGCAAATCCACAAACCCTCCATAGAGCACTTAATTGGGCAGTATAGCATGATATGGTGGGACACTTCTCCCGGACCTAAAGAGAAGATGGGACTTGCATGCCCTTACATATTTAATCGAGGCAAGTAGAACCCATTTTACTTTTATGCTTAATTTCCTTTTGAACCTTGCCAAATTATTTGCTTCCAGAATACTTCCAGCCAGCAATATTTTTTGTGAGATCACATCAAATTCTCTACATGTTACAGGTGCTATCTTTTTATTTAATGACCGTAACTTCCACATTATTTAAAGGAAACAACCTATCGACCAGGTAAGAATATCCAAGGCAGTAAATGAATCTGGTCCCAGCTGCTTTTTAAAATGGTTCACATTAAATTAAAAAGATGGGTATTTGCCTTTCATTTGTTTGGCCTAATTGTGAGGTGCTAACAACACATCTGTACTTCAAAAAATTTCATGTAATTGACAACTGGTGAAAAGGAGAATGAAAGCAGACAGATTACAGAAGTACCTGGGCACAAGAACCTAAAGATTTTGGAATTTATTTTAAGTCAGATTGGAAGCCACTGGAGGGTTTAGAGTGGAGGAGCGACATGGTTTGATTCATATGTTAACAGGATCATTTTGTCTCTGTGGAGAACAGACAATACGGAGGCAAGGATACAATCAAAGGTGCCAGCAAGCAGACAGGATAAAAGGTTATTTCAGTATCCAAGCATGAGCTTATGGGACAGTAGAGATGGTGACGATGGCGGGGTTTTAAACATAGTTTACTTTACAGTATTTCTCACATTCTAGATGTGGGTTGTGCTTGGCATGTGGGATGTAGGAAAGAGAAGCCAAGGTGAACATGTAACTCTGTGACATGCTCTGTGCTTTCTGAAACTGAGAGCTGCACTAACGTGATCATTTATGTAACCATCCTAAGAAACTGAAATTTCTTAGTTTATCTGAGAGATGAAAAATAACATTTTACCAGAATCTTGAAAGAGTTCACAAGTTTTGGGCTTCACATATTCAGGCATGTAATAAAGTGATTTCCAGTGTCTTACCTTACTTGTATTCCAACATATACCCAGATTATGTGTAGAAAACCAACAATTTTAGAAAAACTCAAATAACCTCATAGGTTTTTCCCTCCTTTCCATTATAATAAACTCAGACCTGCATTGGAAAGTTCTATTTTTCCAATGCTGGGATTCATTACCTTGTCATCATTACGTGTCATATTTAAATAGCAACTTTCAATAACTAAGAATTTTAAGGACTTCATGGGTAGTTTCATAGGAACATAATTTTTATTCAGTTAATTATCTAGCATGCAGTCTTGTTACTGATGAATCACCACATAAATTTCCCCAAAGAAATATAGCTCTCTCCATCAAAAAGAAAAAGCTGAACACTAATACATTAAATAGTTTCCCTCTACGTGGGAACATAACTTAAAATATAAAATGTATGCTATGGGGCTTCCCTGGTGGCGCAGTGGTTGAGAATCTGCCTGCTAATGCAGGGAACACGGGTTCGAGCCCTGGTCTGGGAAGATCCCACATGCCGCGGAGCAACTGGGCCTGTGAGCCACAATTACTGAGCCTGCGCGTCTGGAGCCTGTGCTCCGCAACAAGAGAGGCCGCGATAGTGAGAGGCCCGCGCACCGCGATGAGGAGTGGCCCCCGCTTGCCACAACTAGAGAAAGCCCTCGCACAGAAACGAAGACCCAACGCGGCCAAAAATAAATAAATAAATAAATTTAGGAAAAAAAAAATGTATGCTATGTATTTTCAATGGGCGAATATTCGGATGTTTCATAAAGAATCCAGAAGGACCTCTACCTTTCTCACTTCTACACACACCATTTTCTAATTAAGACTCCATTTTACATAAATAATTAAAGCTGATTCTATAAAAATACTATCCAGTAACCCAAAAGTAGTATTTTAAAACAATAACTTCAAATGAATTAAACTGTGTACTTTAAAAACCGAAACACTGTACTGTCTCATCTCACTCTTTTTCAAATGTTTTTCAAATCATTTTCTAGTGCTTTAATCTCGAAGCAATTTTATTTTCTATGGACAAATAATGGCTACCATTTAACAATGCTATTAAGCTGTGTTTTCATAGACAATGTGGAATACTTATTCTACCTCTATAATACTTACATATGCTTTATTTGTTCACATTGTCTTTCCAGCATCTCAAGCTCCATGAAAACAAGGAAAACATATCTAACTTTTTCTCACTATTCATCTAGGTTCTTGCACATAGCATAAGTCACCCAACAGTATTTGAAGAGGAGTGATATATTATTTACACTTTAATCATCTAAGGAAAGAAGAAAGGGAAGAAAGAAGGGAGGGAAGGATAGAAAGAGGGAGGGAAGGAGGAAAGAAGGAAGGGCGAGAAGGGGCTTAAGGAGAGGCAGAAGACCCTGTGCGAATCAAGAGATTTGAGTGCCTCCTTCAGCTTGGCTTAAAAAAACAAAAAATATGCACACATGTGCATATGTGTGTGGATGTATATATTATGTAATACTAATTGGCACTATATATACACACACTAACATACAACATATCTATGATATATAATACCTATGATTATTGATCTAATTTTAAGAATATTAACGCTTGATTTTACAAAAGTAGTCAAATATTGCCATTCTACATAAGAAATTACTAACAGCATTCTTCTATTCAATAATAAAGAACTGTAGTATTCTGAATATTTCATATAGTTATAAAATATCTTGAGAGACTGGGAAGGCAAAGTCTCAGTTTCAGTATTTACATATATTATCACTGAACCTCCTATGCAGAGGATCACAGCAAACCTATTATCAAATTATTATGAAAGTGACATTCAACTCTATGTGTAGTAGAAAAAGAAAATTGTTCAAATATACACATTAGGTAGTTAAATTGGAAACTGCAGTTGCATTTCTCGAAGGAATGCAGTCATCATCATTTTAGTTGTACCACATTACTGCTACAACAGCAATAGGCTTCTCTTTAAAAGAAAACATTCTGTGCTATAAAATAAGCAATAACATATGGAGAAAACCATCAACAAGGATATGAGAGCTGAATTTTGCTACAGTATTCCTTATTTTTTTTATGTCATATGAAGTAATAATGTTTCCATTTCTAATAAAATATCTGAGTAGTATCACAATGAAAAGGCTGGAAAAACACGTTCAGTCACCACTTGAAGAGATTCTATGCTCCATACAAAGCAAGATTCCTAAAAACAAAGTAAAATGTCTAAAATGACTAGACCATGCATAACTACCGAAAATTTTTCCTTTTTTAGAATTACATAAATTAATCCATAGATGGTATTGGACCAAGGCATCAAAACCACTTGGATCTTGGTGTCTTTCATATGATGCTCATCTAAGTCTATCCTGGTTCACAGTTTGTTGTGTACATGTTTTATCCCCTTCTAGACTGTAGAGTGCTTGAGACCAGACTTTTAGTTGTGTTTATTTCCACTGACGTGGTTATCATAAGAATAAATAAATCTCACCTACTTTAAAATTAGGGAAGAATCAGATTTATTTTTTCACTTTATTTATGAGTTTATTTAAACATATTTTGTATATAAACTCATATAATGCAATGCCTATCTAATTTGCCAATATATAAATAGCAAAATTTGATTTGATATTAAACAGAAGCTAGCACATGTGTTTATATGCATGTGGATGTTATAACTAGCAATTTTATGACAATCAAAAGCTCAAACTTGAAATTAAATGTTGGAGTGAGTTGATATCATTAGACTACTTCACCCTTTCCATCTCTCCAGTACTCAACAATGTCATGGAGAAGAAATAACATTTTTAAATAGGATTAACTAATTGTGCTGAATAACATATAAAAATAAAATACAATCAATAAATAAATATCTATATTTGAAGTTACTAGGTATATTAATAAACTTAATTTCACAGTAATACTTAGTAAAGACATACATAATTCAGTGTAAACAAAAAAAAGTGACTACATCACCACAGTAAGATAGTTTTAAGACAGAAATTCTGCCCAGACTGATAGTAACAGTTATCCACTTAACTTCTTTATCAGTCTTCTCAAAGGCAGCTCAAACATAAGCCAAACCTAATTATACTTCCAACTCTAACAAATTCCTACTCTAGCCTGGTCTATACTAATAAGGAATGTCATCATCCAATCAGTTTGCTTAAGTAAAAAACATGGACGTTATAAATGATAATCTCTCTTCCTCTTTCATATCCGAATGATCATTAAGACCTAAACTTGATTTTTAATGTGTTCATTGGTAAAAGTGACACAATAATGAATGTTTCACCGACCTGTAAATATTAAGCAAGAATATATATATATGATAATTAGCATTGTCTTCTAATGGTTTTGATTAACAGTTTTAACATCTGATTGCATTCATACTTTAGATGTTGAAAGCAAAGTTTACAAACAGTTTTTTTTTTTTTTTTTTTTTTTTACTAGTGTGGTAGCTGAGTTTGGGTAGTTAAAACTCAGAAACTCAGAGAATTCATTATTTATAGATACTACATCATGCATTTCAGTGCAAAACAGCTTTTATCTACATCAGATTACATTAAGTACAATTATTTTAAGTAGACTATTCATATATATACACACAAACATTAACACAGACTTATGTAAGAAAAGGAAAGATATGCATTTAAGGCGAAGAAAATCTCTGAATTGTTTGTAAAGAGTCTCCTACACATATTTAAAATTAAAATTTAAAAAATTTTAAAGATATAAGTCTTAACCATTAGTATATTCAGTAATTATCATTGATAGTAATAACCATCAATGAGCTTAATAATTGCTATGGAGGCATAATTATTGATACAAAAATATAAGAATCTTTTTCTAACGGATAGAGTGAGGATAATCCAATATTTCTTCAGCCTTTAAGAATCGCCTCTCTTCTCATATATTAACTACATTTACGAACTATGCTAGAATTCAATGATCATAAGAAACCAGATTTGACATATCTGCTCGGACATGCAATTGTATCAGCTCTTTTTCCATTTTAATCCTAATACAAGGGTTTCTAATTTAAGCATTGAAACTAAACTGAACCCTATAAGGTCTGTCAATTTCATCCACAAAGCTCTTTTGTTAGACAGTTCTATCAAAAGTTAGACAATTCGTTTTACTAGGAAAAGAACTGATCAGTAGAAAAATAAATTGTATCCTTAATGCATGGACAGATCACTGGATTACTGCTAATGTATTATTAGTCAAGCAGAATCTCCTTTTGAAGGAGCCTTGCAGTCCATGTCATAAACTGATTAAAACTCAGTGAACAAGTACTTTCTACCTTTGTTGTATATTAATGAGAAACCTTCTATCCCAGAAAGCTTTTTAACTAGTAACCTTTAGCTTCCTGAAACTAGAGTATATTAGATCTGTGTAAGCACAAAAAAGTTTTCCCTGGTCTTTAGTATAAAAAAATTATAGTTTACAATTGATTTCAATTAGAACTTTCTTCTTATGTTTTGTTAGCCTTCTTACTCAAATTCTTAAACACGAGCAAGTAATGCAATAGTATTACTCTTCTCTTCGTGTGTGCATATTTGCTTATATTAAGTTGAACTATACAAAGGAAAGGGCATAGTGTGTGTGTGTGTGTGTGTGTGTGTGTGTGTGTGTGTGTGTGTGTGTGTGTAGGAAGCAAGGGAGAAGAATTATTCAGAAAGTGACTACTTTAGAGAATAGTGTTCTGACTCAAAAAAGTTGAATAGCCAACTTTCCAGTTAGGGATAAAAGCCTTAGGATGGGTTATTTAAAAACCATAAATAATCAACAGACTTAGAAACAAGACATAGATATACAGTATTAATATTTCTCCTCAATCTATTTGAGCTGTATACATTTACAATATAGTTGCTAAACAAGATCACATCAGAGTAGAACATTTTTAGAGGAGACAAAAGATTGTTTTCATTTAATATCAAAAATATATAAAATGTTCACTGTGCTGGAACACAAAAGAAGGAAAACTAACATTTACTGATTTCTTACTATGTTCTTACTTTCTGACATATATGAGATCCTAAATATTCAGCAGAAGACAGTGAGATTACATGAAGTAAAATACCTTACTTAGAACTCCTCAGATACTGGATGGGGCAAGGGTTCAAACCTGGGTCTGAGAGATGTCAAGGCCCATTCTCTTTCAGCCACAAACCCATATCTCACTTATGAGACACCCCAAAATTTCTGTCTATTCCTAGATTACATTAAAGATACTGATATAAAAGTAAAGTCTTCAAATGGTTGATGTTTCAATGAAGTATTTCTTTCACAGTACTGAAGTAAACTAGGAACTTTGCCCACCAAAATTCCAGGGAACATACTCTGAGCATTTGATTGGTAATTTCATTAAAGTGATAAAGCATACTTCAAATGTTTATTTTTTAATTGTTTTAATAACCAAAGAATGGATATGAACTCCATAAAGAGGAAGGGGAAAAGATATGAAGGAACCAAAGTCATTCAACTTTTCAACTTTTAAAGAAGCAGATGCTGTTATATACAAAACAATAAAATGTCAGTGAGTTGTTATAAATTATCTGGAGTGAAGTTCTTCAATAGCTATTCACGTGTCAAATATGTATACTCTTTGACACAAAAATTCTTCATCCAAGCATTTATACTCACAGAATAAATATGTACGGGACTATTAACTGAAGTTCTATTCATAGCATCAAACAAAAGAGAAGCAATCAAATGTTCATTGGTAATGGACTGGCTAATTAAAATATTGATCCCATCGACCTAGAGTCTGTCATACAGAGTGAAGTAGGTCAGGAAAGAGAAAAACAAATACCGTATGCTAACACATATATATGGAAACTTAAAAAAAAAAAAATGGTTCTGATGAACCTAGGGGCAGGACAGGAATAAAGACACAGACTTAGAGAATGGACCTGAGGACACGGGGAGGGGGAAGGGTAAACTGGGACGAAGTGAGAGAATAGCATTGACATATATACACTACCAAATGTAAAATAGCTAGTGGGAAGCAGCCGCATAGCACAGCGGATCAGCTTGGTGCTTTGTGACCACCTAGAGGGGTGGGATAGGGAAGGTGGGAGGGAGACGCAAGACGGAGGGAATATGGGGATGTATGTATACATATAGCTGATTCACTTTGTTATACAGCAGAAACTAACACAACATTGTAAAGCAATTATACTCCAAAAAAGATGTTAAATTAAAAAAATTGATCCTTTATAAAATGGTATATTGTGCAGCCATTCAAAAGGATAATATTTATTGATACATGAATATGTCTGTGACATATTGTAGCGTGATAAAAGCTGTTTCCAAAACAGTCCATAAATTAGTGTCCCACTTGTGTAATCTGTCTACCTTTCATAGAGAGAATGTTCAACTTCTAGAATATTGCCTGTCTCTGGTGAGAGTTTGTGTGGTTTCTACCTTCTCCTTTTAAAAGTTAAAAATTTAAAGTTACACACAATTAAATTTTACCAAAAAAAAAAATGACAGTAGTTAAAAACAGTACTCAAATGTTACTACTATTCCTCCTTCTACTACTACTAATAATAATGGAATGTGGATTTTAACTCATCAATCTGGTATTTAATCAGCTGGCAAATTTTGTTAATCATTCTCTATAAGTCTTATTTTTTGGCTTATGATATTCTAGCTAAGGCCTTTATTTTATTTCAACTACACAGTAGCAGTAGTCCTTCACTCCTAAATCTAGTTTCTTTCATCTTCAATGAATTCAAAACATAGCCATTCTAAAAGCAAGAAATAGTTGAGCTAATACTGTAGAAATGTCAGAATGATCTAACTAGAATGTTAAAACCAATATCAGAGTCATCTCCCACCTCCTTTTTTCCTTAATTGTTTTTCTCCCTTTCCATGGATACCTTGCTGCATATGAAGCACAGGAAAAAGGCCTGGTTATGGGTTGTTTGAACTACTAATAAACATTTTTATTAATATTCTTTGAAAATAAACAAAACTCAAATTTCTCTTTAAACATATTTCATGTTTACTCATAAAGTACAAACAGACTGGGATACAAATTCCCTAGCTTGGCCTTTAAGATTACTTTATGATTTGATTCGTTATAGCTTTATTTCCTCGTCACTCCCTTTTCTCCATGTCCATGTGCTTCATTAGTAACTGATGACTCACAATAGTAAACGCCAACTCCACTTCTCTAACTTCTGTATTTTTTCTTATGTTAATTCTTCTTGCAGCAGTACCTTCTTCAGCCATTTCCCCCTCTGTCAAAGCTCCAAATATTTCTATACCCTGCTCAAGTTCTATTCTTTTCCTAAACCTTCTGAGAGTCTTACATTCATAATTAACATAACTCAGCCTCACTTGCCAATTAGATATTTTACTTTTCTGAAAGAACTTAACAGTGTCTAAATAAAGTACCAAATATGAATATTGTGACCAGAGCCAGAAAAACCTCCCCTCCTTCAATCACTGGTTTCCATGAATGTCATGAGACAGTGTATGTTCACGCATTTCATAGACATCGGTAGTAAATGTAAGGAATTATTATTTTAATTATATGTAGTAGTATAATTTTCTACTTACAAAGTGGTTCTATCCTTAAACGTGAATTCATTTAATAGTCCAAGGATTTTAAGAAATGATCAAGTACTGACAGTGAAGGCCAAATGACCCAAGCAATGGCTGGACAATCAGTTTGTAGTAGCTGGTAAATCCTGGCAATGCTTAGAGAGATGGTTATCAAATACAAGTATGCTTCTGAATCATTTGTGATGCTTACCAAAACGTGTATTTCCAGCATATCAGCCAAAATCAGCATATCAGTGGGGTAGGAAGGGGAAGCGGTAATCTGAATTTTGTCAAGCATTCCCACATGATTTTGCTGCAAATGGTCTGGGGTGGGGGGTCCCACTTTGCAAAACATTCTCTTAGCAATGGAACACTCACAGATATTTCTAAATAATGAGTTACAGGCTGCAAAGATTATTAAAATAACTTGCAGTTAAACAAAATTCTTGTGAAAATGGGAAGACTACTGTTCATTTTCCAGTTCAAAATCAGAGCTAGAATCTTAGATCCTCAAACTCAAATAATAGTTTGCTTTGTCAAAGCTAAAGCAAAATGATCGCCATATATCTTCTGAATAAGCCCTCAGGTCTCACTCATGGAAAATGGAAGAAGCTCTTAAAACAAGAACTGATTATAAGCACGACTGATAAAAGGAAATTTATTCCAGTGTCTTTTTTTTTTTCCCTTATGCAGCAGTATTGAATAACCATCTGGACCCGACAATTTATTTCCTGAATGGTATTCAGCAAGGCTTCACATTTCCTCTCCAGAAATAAACAATTTGAAAGGATTTTGCTTATTAGTGGAAATTTTTCCTAATTGCAGTCTTCAAAGTCTAAATTAGGTCTGATTTGGTTACCCTGAGACATACAATATTAAAGTATATTGTATTAATCCTTAAATGCCTTCTTAATTACTACTGCCTTTTTAGTACCTTGTTTATCTTTTTTTCTTCTAAATGGATCCAATTAAGTTTTGATTGGCCTTTTTTTTCCCCCTCTGAAATTATAAACTAACTCTTATCTTCTTTTCTCTTAATAGATTTGTTCATTCAGCATAAAGAGAAATTCAGCCCTACTAGTCATTTAAACCATAAACTTGCCCCTGGCAATTGTTAACACTCTAAAGGTATTTATACCTATTTACTTTTACTATTATTATTTTTAAACTTTTAATTAGTTCATCTGATTTTTTTCTTCTTAGATCACTATTATTTTATAAATTCAGGACACCAGTGTCAATAGTGGTTCCTACAAACTGCCTTCACTTTCTCTTGCACTGCCAGCTCAATATTTTTAACAAGAGTCCACTCTGGGAGGCAGTATCTCTTTGGGGACCAATCCTAAATTTAAGTCTTGAATGACATTTGACTCACATCTTTCTTTTAAGTTAACTCTTGATTAGCTGTTGTAGTGGAAAGTAATCCATGAAGTAGCAAATTAATAGCCGATTTGTTCTTTTTCTCTGTTTTCTACGACAATGAAGGGTAATTCTAACTTCCAGCCACTGAAATGGATGAGGAACACAATCAAGAGAGATTCTACTGGTACAATCGATAGCACCCACTGCTCCTGATTAGTATGGAATTGTTTCTGGACTAAATAAGGTAATCTACTTTCTATTACTAAGGAATTGATATTATAAAGAGAAGACCCTGGTGCATCAAATAGAGTTCTTAAAATCATGTGAGTGCTTTAGAATAACAGATGATCAGCCACCATTTTTACAGCATCATTTTAAACAAGTTTTGAAAATAGATGTAATTCTAATGTGTTTGGAATATTAAAAAATTAATTTTTTAGAAAAAACTCAAGAGTTTTTTAAACTTGTAAAAACATATTTATCAAACTGTCTGAAAATAAATTGTTTAACATCTAAAATATATAAATTAAGGTATTTATTGCAAGTTTTTAAGAATTAAAAATCAAAATTTTCATAGAAATTTGGCCAATTTCAATATTCTCCCTTACCATACTTATAAGTCAAAATTGTCCCTCTAAAATGTTGAACCAAAAATAACCTTTATGATAAGAAATGTTAAAACCATGTATACATATATTAAAGTCATCATAGACAATTTAAATACTAAGTATATAAACATGAATGATTATAGCCACATGTCAATTAAGATATGCTTATAATACAATGGCTTTAACAACTCTAATATCATTAGTGCATTCATCACTACCCTTAATAAATATTCTATTGGCCCTTTCATTTTCTTTTAGCTTCTTCTTTAGCATTTCATCAGAGAGAGAGAAAAAAACTTTTAATCATCTGATAGTAAAATAAGTATTATTTGACAAGGAATTAACTCAACACAAATTATTTCTTTTATATATGTGTGTATGTGTGTGTGTGTGTGTGTGTGTGTGTATATATATATATATATATATGTATATATATATATAAACTGAATCACTTTTCTATACACCTGAAACATTATACATCAACCAACATGTCAATAAAAATAAATAAATAAATAAATAAATATAATACACTATAAAAAGTGTGTTTAATGTGGAGGAACTAAAACAACAAGACCAGAGTAGCTGAGAGAGAAGAGACTCACAGTTGCCACAAATATGCTTACATGAAACATCCAAACCAAAGGAGACTATGATTAGGGAGTTTTTATGATTTGATGGGAAGCATAAAAATTGCCACAGTACATTAAACCATTAGGACTTGTCAGGGATACATTTGAGAAGGTGAGCCAACCTTTACAGGCTGTGTAACTGCTGTGAAAAATGATTACATTGAACTGATCACTGTGGGGGAGGTGAGGAGATGCTGATATTAAGAAAGTTACAGGATAAAGCCAGAAGAATATTACTTATTTCAATATATTTAAATGAAAGAAAACAGACATAATTTTACATGATTCCATAATATAACCACAATATAATTTCCTGAGAATAGTTGTAACAAATACAAATAAGCATAATTATTAGTAAATTTCATCATCTAAAGACTATTTTTCAATAAAGTGGAAAACATTCATAGATGATTTACAAGGAGCAAACAATAAAAATACCATATAGATGAACTGTTATAATATTATTCAATATTATCTATATTTAGATATTGGTTATTTCTGCCTACTGGTATTTTAAGTACTTTATTAAATATTAACTTATTTAATATTCCAAATAATCTTATGAAGAATACACTATTATTCTTATTTTACATATGGTGAATAGAATCACAAAGAAGTTTAGTAAGTTGTCTGATATCACACAACTAATAAATGGCACAGATAAAATTTCTTAACCCATTTAATCCTGGAGCTTATGGATCTGAATCATTATACTTAGCTATCTCACAGAATGGGACCAAAAATATAGTTTGAACCTTCCCTTGTTCCTCTCTCTCCCCCTCTACTCCTGGACTCCAATTTAGCCTCTATAAAAATCCTGACAGGGAGTTATTATTCACCCCATTTCACTAATGAGAAGACAGGTTTCAAAAGATTTAGCAATGTTAAAGAGCTAGTAAATATAGTCTAGACATACAACCTGAATCTGTGCAACTCTAACGCCTGAAGATGAAAAAAGATTCTAAAAGTGCTAAGGACATAAATATATATAGTAAAATATATACATTTTTACAATCTAAAATATTTCCTGACATTGGTTCTAGACTCTAGCATAAACAGGTAATAAGATCCCCGTTAACCAAGGGAAAGACTGGCATATGCAGTGATAATAACAATCTAAAAAGTGGAATGATAATATGAAACTATGTACAAACTCTTAGTGCTGCAGAAACCTGTTAAGAGATATAAATTTTGGGTCTAATTTGAGAGAAATGTCCAGCATTATCCTTTTTACCAAATATTTTTAGCATCCTGTTCATAATACTTAAGCATAAAAGCCCCTGATAACCCATATATTTATATGTTTATTTGTTTCCTGCTAATTTTTATTATTCTAACATTAGACTGTAAACTGCAGGAAACTGATCATGTCTATTTCATTGACCAAGATACACTTAGAGCCAAGTGAGTTTCTTAGTTCAGAGAAATTACTCAAACATACTTGTTAATGAATATTGACATGCTTAAAGTTATTACCAGATAGAACCACTTTGAAGAAGATGGCATACTAGAAACTCGGAGAGCTCCTTCCACGGGGAACAACTATAAACTGCATAGAATATCTCTCTCTATATATCTATGTCTATCTATCTATTGAGCATACATGATGTTAAGGAAACAGCCGATGCTATAAAAACAAACTCTCATATTCATGAAGAGAAATTAGAGCTGTGAACAGTGATTGTAAATAAACATAAAAAGGAGAGTCATTTTGAGGGTACATTTCAGTATCAGTATTACTAGGACTATGTGGAAGGAAATTTAATTTGTACATGAAGGAAAAAAATCTAAGACTCCAAGTTAAGCTCAAGACTACCCAAAAGACTAAAGGAATCCATGTCTGTAGTGTCCTTTGGCTCCAGGAAGAAACAAACACAAATCATCTGGATGGAAGAATACTACAAGAAAAAGTAAAGAACCCTTAGGTTATCTGCAAAGATTAAACAGATATGAACTCCTAGACAGAGATTACTAATTACAAGACAACAAAATACCAAAAATAATCTCTAGGAACAATGAACAGCAGTTTTAAACATACAAGGAGTTTGAATAAGATGACAGGATATAGATTAATTATGCACAGAATGTTTAAAAAATAAAAAATGATGGGCTTCCCTGGTGGCACCGTGGTTAATAATCTGCCTACCAATGCAGGGGACGTGGGTTTGAGCCCTGGTCCGGGAAGATCCCACATGCCGCAGAGCAGCTAGTCCATGCACCACAACTGAGCTTGAGCTCTAGAGCCCACAAGCCACAACCACTGAGCCCGCGCACCACAACTACTGAAGCCTGTGTGCCTAGAGCCTGTGCTCCGCAACAAGAGAAGCCACCACAATGAGAAGCCCACACACCGCAAGGAAGAGTAGCCCCTGCTCGCCGCAACTAGAGAAAGCCCACGCACAGCAACAAAGACCCAACACAGCCAAAAATAAGTAGATAAAAATAAATAAATTTTTTAAAAATTAAAAAATGAGATCACAAAAATGAGCAAACAAGACGATAAAAATTTTTGGAAAAAAAATAAGAGAAAAATAGAAGAAATGGATGGGAAGTAACATTTGATAAGATAATGAAAATATTTAGAGTACTGAAAGTAACTCTCAACATATAATGGTGTACTCTTCAAAATTATCTTTCAAGAAAAATTATGAAATAATGACATTTACAGATAAGCAAGCACTGGGTAAGCACTGGTTATCCCACCAGATATTATTGGAGTAAGATCTAAAGGATGAAGGGAGAAAATGACACCAGAAGGATCATCTAAGGAACCAGTAAACATAGTAAGTAAATTAATGAATATGTAGGTAAATTAAAACAGATACAGTTTTTATGAAATAATATGTCTAATTTTGGAAATTAAAAAAAGAACAAATCTAAAAAATAAAAGGTAAACAAAAATGGTACATAAGTAGTAATGGGGCTAATAGGCATAAAATATTTGTTATTCATATTAATCAGAAGGACAGTTCACATTCAACTTTAAACTTTGCATTATATATTAGAATTTTTAAAATATAACCAAACAAATAAAAGTAGATTATGTGACTTCTACTCCATCAGACAAGAAAACTACAAAAAAAGAGCAACAACAAACAATAAATTTAAACAACTAATCAAAAAAGAGAAAACAATGGAAGAGGAAAAAAAAAACACTGGAAAAGTAAAATATGGTAGAATTATATTAGTAATTACAATATATGTTAATAAAATGAATGCATCAGTTGAAAGACAAAGTTTTTATTTGGTTTTAAAATTAGACATGATATTTGAGAGACATACATATACTATAAGGACAGGAAAACATTGAAAGTAAAGGGTATTGAAATGGAAGCCAATCAAATATATAACTAAAAATGCTGTTAACTCTATCAATATTAGACAAAATAGACTAAGATTAAATGATATTAAATATAGAAATATCACTATATTATGATAAAATACTCAATTTACTAAGAAAATACAACAATTCTAAATATGTATGCATCAAATAAAGACATTGATACCTATAAAGGAAAAGCATGCTTTGCATCACTGGTGGCTAGAAGGGTGGGGTGAGGGCAGTAGATTGGCAAATTTAACATAACAGTGAGAAATATGAACCCACTTCTCTCAACTATTAGCTGGTAAAACAGACAATAAAAATAATAAAGGTATAGAAGTTTTCAAGAATACAACAACAAGCTTTATTTGGGGACATATTGGCAATGTAAAATCCTGCATACAAAACTAGAAAAGGTATTCTTCTCATGTGAAAATCATTAAAGATTCATAAATATTGACCACTCTCTATTCCATAAAATAATTTTTAAAATGGTAAGAGATTTTAACAACTACACTCTGATGGCAAATAATTTAAAAGTCAATTGTGAAAGATATACAAATAGAAAATCTCTGTATATTTTGAAACTAACCACTCTAAGATATCTCATAATGTTTTAAAGAAATCATTTTAAAATATTTTGAACTGAATGATTAAGAGATTTCTTGATATCAAATTTGATAGCATGCAGTACAAGAAGGACTCCCATAGTCCTTATAGTCTTAAATGATTATAATTTAAAAAAAAGAGTGGCAGGAAATTAATTAGTGCCTAACCCAGGAATGTAGGGAAAGATCATCAAAAAGGCCCCCCAAAAATAATCAAATCAAAAACAATAAAAAATACAGAAAAGATCAAAGTTAAAAGGTAATTCCTTAAAAATATAATAAAAACTACGAGAAAATACCCAATAGTGACATTTTAAGGGACACAAATACAGATCCAACATAGATTGAAGTGAAAATTTTAAAAAAATATATAAAAGTTTATTCCACTTATTTGAAAATATATATGAAACAGAAGCTTAAAGAAATATAACTCATAATATTTGCTCAAGAAGAAGTAGAAAAATCTGAATTTTACTACAGAATAAACAATGCAGATAGGCAGGCCGAAATGAATGAAGGTGTGAGTTCTATCCACATAAACAGATTCTTCTAGATATTTAAAACAGAGACAACTTCCCAACTTACTCTATGAAATAAAAATAACCTTAATAAGAAAAAAAGAACAGTATGAGAGAAGAAAGTTATACCTAAGTTCATTCATGATCACTGATACAAACATTTCAAACAAAATATTACTCAACTAAATCCAGGAATGTATATATACGTTAAGACACCATGGCCAAATTTGATTTGTCACATTATTACAAGTGTTCTTGAACATTAAAAAACTGTAAATATCACTCACCACATGAACCAAATAATAAAAAGCACAAGACTATCTCAAAATATGCCATAAAAACATTTTATACAATCTAATATTGCATCTTTAAAAGCCCCTAGTAAAGTCAAAATATGAAGAAGAATCTTATATGTTTCTGTTAGATACCTTAAAGATATCTAATAAAAATCATAGTAGTCATCATTGTTAATGGGGAAATGCTAGAGGCATAACTTGCCAACCATGGTGGTTACTCAGGTTCACATCTACCCATATGTCCTCCAAAAAAAACATACAGAACAATAAGTAGGAAAATAACCCCCAAACTCCCAAAACATAAATGCTCTCAGCACAACAATACAAAGTCCTCAACTTTAAAACAACTGTTTATATAAAAAGAAAACAAAAAAAAGATTCCAGTAAGCGACCTTTCGCAATCCTGCCGGAAGATTTTTGTGATGATCAAGGGCAGTGTGTGAAACACTGCAGGCAAAGAGAGTAGAGGGGATCAAGGGCATTTAAAGTTTCTATAAAACCAGCGACAGAAAGAGAAAGTTACCCTGTGTGAAAATACCACACACACATACAAACTTCCTGGTAGATGAGAGTACTGATACTAGCAAACAAAATTAAAGTATGCATAATGTAATCAGACAGTCTTGAAAGCTTACAGTGAGACAAACAGGCAAAAGGAAGAGATACCCTTTGGTAATTCGATGGTGAAGGGGAGAAAAAACCAAAGGGGAAAACTGATTCCTGAATGACAAAATGAATCAAAAAAAATCAAAATATAACATAAGCATGCCTCATCGTCTCTCTCTTCCTTTCTCATCCCTCCTTTTCCTCTCTCCCTCTTATCCCCCCACCGCACACATACACATATAAACACAAACATTTTGCTCTACACAAAAGAGAGAACCAATGATCTTAGGAATCTTGCAACAGACAAATTAATACTATAAAAGACAAAGAGGCTGAATATGTAACCAATAAAAACTACCCAAAGAGGAAACAAACTGTCAGAAAGCATAAGAATAGAGACCATGTGCAACCTGATGGAAGTATCCATAAGCTAGGAATTAATTTTACTGGAAAATTATAACTATACCAGTCAGTCCTCTATATTTAAGTAATAATTTTCAGAGGAATGTTTTAGACAACAACACAGGATGACATCAGCAAATTCCAAATCTGGAACTTTTATGAAGTAAGCAGTCAACATAGGCCAGTTCAAACTAGTTGAGCATCCTAGAATCTTCAATCTTGTAATGATGAACAGAGTACAAGCAAAAAAGTGAGGAAAGGAAGTGATCAAAATTGTGAGGACTTGATCTGCCAATTCAATTGTATTCCAGTACAGATGTAAAGCTGTTTTGATTAAAAACAAAATGAAGGTGTAGGAAACACTTATTTCTGTTCTTTCTCGAAATCCAGAGTCTGTCAATAACTTTCAGAATAAATAATAGCACACATAAGCACAATAGTGTGCTTACTCAAATAGAAAAAGTGTTAAAAGATATGCAAAACCTGTCACAAGAACATCTAAATATATATCTTGCTTTTGAATAGAAAAATAATCAGTTTATTCCTGTTGAGAATATTTTAAAAATAATATTTCCCTTCCAAATTTTCCCAAGATAAATATGGTATCAGGGAAAGAACGAACACTGCAAAGATTCACTTACATTTGACAGTTATATGTCTCATAACAGCGTCTCAATCTTACAAAGATATTTTATTTCAAGAAATCCTGTCAAGGTAATGTTTCAAATCAACTATTTTTCCACTTAAAATGATAAAAAGCCTTTATCTTCTGTAATCTACGAAAGGATAAATAAATGTTCTGATTTGAAAGATTGGGATGTTTCAAAGCTGAGACTGCAAAGTATCTAATTCACATTTAAATATAGTGCTTTAGAAATCTGAATATGAACATAAAGGCTCATTTTGTATCATTTGTAGTTAATCTCAAAAGTATACAGCCCCAATTTATTTTCACAAATAGCTAGAATTATTGCTAGTATTTCTAGATTTTAAAAATTATATATATATTATTTTTAAATATATATGTAACTGAATCACTTTGCTGTACACCTGAAACTAACACAACACTGTAAATCAGCTATTCTTCAATTAAAAAAATAACACAAATTGTTTTATTCCAACCACGTGAACCTCAGTGAGAAATAATTTTATATTGAGTCTCCAAAGCAATAAAATCAATAATATTAAAAATAATATTTTACAATGTACTTGTATAAATGATATGAAGATTTTTTTTCTCCCAGTTTTATTGATATATAATTAACATACAGCATTGTATAAGTTTAAGTTGTACAAAAAAATGATTTGACATACATATGTCATGAAATGATCAAAGTTTAGTGAATATCCATTGTCTCATACAGATATAAAATTAAAGAAACAAGAAAAAAAATTTTGCTGTGATGAGAACTTTTAAGACCTACTCTTAACAACTTTCATATATAACACACAGCAGTGTTAATTATATTTATCATGTTGTACATTACATCCCTAGTACTTTATAACTGGATGTTTGTACCTTCTGACTACCTTCATCCAATTCCTCCTGCCCCCACGCCCCACCTGTTAACCACAAATCTAATTTATTTTTATATGAATTTAAGTAAAATTGGCCTACAACACTCTATCAGTTCCTGTTACACAACATAGTAATTTGATATTTCTATACAATTCAAAATGAGCATCACAATAAGTCTAGATACCACCTGTCACTATACAAAGATATTATACAATTATTGACTAGATTCACTACTCTGTACATTTAATACCCATGACTCATTTATTTTGCAACTGGAATTTTGACCTTTTAATCTCCTTCACCTATTTCTCTCCTCCTCTCACCCTGCCGCTCTATGGAAACTGCGGGTTTGTTCTCTGTATCTATGACACTGTTTCTGTTATGTTTGTTCTTTTCTTTTTTACATTCCATATATAAGTGAAATAATACAAAGTTTGTCTTTTCCTGTCTCACTTATTTCACTTAGCATAATACCCTCTAGATCCATCCATGCTGTTGCTAATGGCAGGGTTTCATTCTCTTTTATGACTGATTTATATTCCACTGTGTATATACACTATATGTTCTTTATCCATTAATTTATTAATGAGTACTTAGGTTGCTTCCATATCTTGGCTACTGTAAATAACACTGCAATGAACATGTTTTTTTCAAATTAGTGTTTCTGTTTACTACTTTTACTTTATATTTGCCTTTACCAATGAGACTTTTCCTTTTGCACTTTACATATTTCTAGTCGTGGGCTTTTCTTTTCTGCTTAGAGAATTCCCTTTAATATCTGTTGTAAAGCTGCTTTCATGGCCCTCAACTCTTAACTTTTGTCTGTAAAGCTTTTGATTTCTCCTTCAAATCTGAATGCTTGCCTTGCTATTAAAGCCTAACATTCTGGGGCTCATCTTCCCATGAAGGACTCCTGCGCTAGGAAGGTTGATGGGGACTCAGACCCCACACTTCTTTGAAAGAACCTCTGCAAGTGTAATAAACCTCCTGTTTGTGGGTCGCCCACCTGGGTGTATGAGTCTTTACTGTACCACATCTCTGCCCCTCCTACCTACCTGGTTGTGGTTCCTTCTTTATATCTTTAGCTGTATAAGATCTTTTCTGCTAGTCTTCAGGTTTCTCATCAGCAGTTGCTCCACAGGTAGTTGTAATTTTGGTGTGCCCGTGGGAGGAGGTGAGCTCAGGGTCTTCCTATTCTACCATTTAGGCCATTCTGGTATATTCGTTCTTTGGTTATGAGGTTTTAGTTTCTAGCCTTATTTACTCATTTTTATGTCATCTTTTCTTTATACTCTTTGTACAAATGTAACAAACATTTACTTACTTTTGGTTAAATATTTTTATTCTGAGGAGGTGATAGTCTCTGATTGGAAGTTATTATTTACTTAATAGGAATCATAAAGGTGACTTATCTATTAAAACTTTACCTACCACAATGAGGCTAATTATTATTATTAAAATGCTGTGTTAAAGTAATCAGTAAACATTATTCAAAGCTAAAATATCTGACTAAAATGGATCTTTTCTTTTTTGTCATTTATAAACCTGAATGTCATTTCATTGAAGTTTAGTAAAGCAAATAGATCAAGAGCAATAAACTTACATCTGTATAATTTATGCTTTTAAAATAAATTTATAACAGTAAAGGCAAAGGTAATGAGAAGTATTAGAAAGAATTACTGGAAATAGCTTTCTGGCCATTACTTAATACTGAAATATTCCTTAAGGGTCTGGATGCCTTGGTAACTTGACTAACTTCTACTATCTCCTCCTGAGATCAGTAGGAAGAAGGGCTGCAACTTCATAACTATTTGGGGGTTAACTGATACAGGAAGAGGAGAAAATACAGTCTGATTTAATGAAATCATTTTGCTGCTTGAGCTGATACCCTGCCAGACCCCCAGACTATCTACCTTCTCACATAAGTGATTTGCAGGAGTACATGTGTTTCTTCATCTTACTTTTGTCAGCGTTAATATTCTGGTACTCTCTCTTGCTTCTTGCATCCTAAATGACCCACACAATGTTGAAGGAAAGGGTATTGGACTTCATGTGAATAGATAACTTCCGATGTACTTGCTTGGACTTCAGCATTATTTAGCCCTCCAACGTTATGCTCTGGCAGCTATGTTGGTAAACTATGTTGCTTGGGTTGGCAGAGGGAGGACGTTATGGCTGTGACGGTAACAGCAAAACAAAGGTCCCATAGTAATTGATCCCTAAGCTGTTTCCCAGACCTAAAACGTAATTCTGTCTGTGTTGGATGATTGGTAATGTTACGTGAAAGCCAGAAATTTTTAAATGCTTTAAGGATAGTATCTTCATAATCAAACCAGAGTTCTACAGATGTAAAATAAAACAGGATACTGTGGCCTACAGCATTAAACAACAGAAAAAGAATCAGGAAAGGTGCCTGAAAGCCATGTGTTAGATTGAGGGTTCCTCCACATAATAGTTGCATTACTTTGGGGAGATAACTTTGAGCCTCATTATTGCCATCTCTAAAAGAAGAATAGCAAAATAAGTTTCATAAGTCTTTTGTGTTGGGAAAAAAATGAGGACTAGTACAAAGACTAGCACCTAACAGTTGTACATGTGTGTATATGTGTATGTGTGTGTGTGTGTGTATATATATATATATATGTATATATATATAATGTCCTTGCACAACTGAATAATTCAGTTATGTATTATTGTATTCTGAGGAAAACATACTTATTAATTTAGTATTTCTAGTTATCTATTGAGATTGATGATTCTAAGACACTATTCTTTCAATAGCTCATTAGAGTCAAAGTGACAAAATTATCCACAATGATTTAGCCTTGTGTTTACGTGTGACTGGATGTTCATGTTATCCATGGTGCAATTCAAAGCCCAAGATTATCCATAGAAGGGCACGTCAGTCAGGAGTGGCACTGCCATCCCTGTATCTCCCTTCCCCTTCTATTTCAATCTCTCTTTCTCCATCATTGCAACAATATGAGAGTCACAACATAGAGGTGGACGTGTACTAGGCTTATGGAAGTGGATCCCAGGTTTTTTATTTCACAAAGCATAAAAAATAAGAATACATGACATAACGTTATCACAACTATCAAAAAAGACTATTTTAAAGAGACCTTTAAAAATATGTGCTATTTTAATATTTTGAAAATATATTTACAACAAACATACTTTAATAAGTATATTTTTAAATGTTAATAGGAGATGCTGTCAAAGAGTAAAGCACCATCTCTTAAAATTGACTAAATAAATGGTTAGAAGTATCTCACTATGTTCTTCTCAATTTTCTCTTTCATAGTGGACTGGTGAAAATTTGCCAAATGGCAGCATTTGGGAACCACTATTTTATTGTGCTATTCAAATTAATGATAGATATTTCAAAATAAATATGTTACAGAGCCAAATACATAGTCTAAAAATAGAAACAGTCATCAAAGCTGATTTTTCCACTTAATTGAATCTGGAATATATTTAATTAATGTAATAAAAACAGTTATATTTTCAAAGTGTCTTACAGTGAAACATAATGTTCTTTCTGTAGTGTGATTCTAGGGTGTGGAGTCCTGTTTCCTTGGTTAACAGGCTGTTTGCTTCAACAACTCTATGTTCTTATATTGGACTGAACCGTCATCTCAGTTGAAGATATTAAAATATCGGAATGGATATGTGCACTTTAGTTTTTCCCCCATCATTATCTACGTTCTAGTCTCCTAACAGCCTGGGTAAATACAGCCCCCATGCATTTGAATAGTATCAAAACAAATGGTGTATAAGGATAGGATTTCACCACATAAGCCTACTGAACGTAATACTGTCTAAACCCAGCATGCCACCACATGTTGGCCTTCTTGCCTCATGTGACCTTTTTTCCCTTTGATATCTCTTTTTAATCAGACCACCTGAAAAGAAGCAAACACCATATGAAGTTGGGAAAGACTACTTCCCCTCTTCTTGCATCTTTTATCTCCTTGCGGAAAATTAATCTGTTCCACGTTAGCCCTGTACAGTAAGCAAGTCATTTTAATAATAGAAAAATGAATGTTGAGTTTAGCAATTGCTTTAATTAAAAGGTGATCACCAGAGGGTTGATTTCCCACCTGGTTGTTGACTTAGAAACAGAAAATAATTGGCACATTAAAACCAGCATGAGGGACGCCACTCAGGACATAGAAGCTGTTGACAATTAGAAAGTAATAACATAGCAAAATAATTTACATTTATATAGGAGACTCCATATTTATGTCTATTTCCAGTTATTAGCATTCCAGAGCTTAGCAAAGACATCACCTTGAACTTTCTTCCTTGTCCTTATCCATTCTCTTTCTCTGACAATTGATGAGCTTGGCAATCTCGTTAAACTGCCAAATACATAATTTGCAGAGGCTCTAACTTGTCAGCCCCTGAGTAACAGCAAAGCAATGGTCTAACACAAACCTGGCATAGAGCTAATGAAAAACTTGTTTTATAAACCAGGTCACTGGCCTGTCGCCCTCCTTGAAGTCTGCACTGGCTTGAGGTAAAACTGTAAAATTAAAAGATGGAGATAGGAATAGGTGATCTTTTAAGGCTCTTATAACTGTGTTTCCCTGTTCCTATAATTGTATTGGATCCTCTTCCCCTTACTTCTAAAGATACACCCTTTTTTCCTAATGACTTCCCCTGTTATCTCCTTTATATATTCAGAATGGTTACATTTTCTATCAATCACAGTTAACTAATAATTTTCAAGGAGATTAATAATCTCCTTAATAATATTAATATTAATAATATTAATTAATAATAATAATTAATAAAGGAGATTTTCAAGGTTTATTTCTACAGAACAAGAATATAATATATATTTTTTTAAAAGTTGCTGTTGTTTCTTTTCTTTTATTTCTGGTGGGGTAGATTGATGACTACAAGTAGGCATGGGCAGAGGGTGAAAGTAAACCTTAAAGAGGATTTTGGCAAAAGAAGAAGGCAGGGAAGAAGTTTACTGCCTTCATAGTTGACCCTTGGAAGTGCTTGGGGAGAGAAAAGCCCACTACCCAGGCACTGCTGCAGAAATCCAGAACATGCTCAGGAACTAAGATATTGTCTGGAAGCCATCAAGCCTTCCTTTCTACAAGAACTTTCCTCTCTGGCACCCAAAATCTTCTTAGAAATGTACTACAAGCACATAACCTAGGGTCTATTCAGCATGAATACTGCCTGTCAATTCTACAATATTTTGCTTAGCACCACAAAAGCTCTAGGACCTCATAAGTCTGGGAGAAGACCTGCATTTCTAGTCTGGTGGCATTGGGGAAGGCCCCTGGAAGGACCTTTGACGAACAAGATATGGACACCCATTAGTGACAGTCTCATTACCATGTATAGTCACATCAACAAAGATATACTAGGGATAGAGTATAAAGTCACAACATTTTTTAAGACGGGGGACTTCAAAGAAATATAATGCTCTTTCAAGCTAAGGTCCTGGACCCCACTTTGGTAGCAGTTACTCATCTCTGTCATTTGGAGGAAAGCTTTAAAGTGCAAAATTAGGCAGTTACTGAAATTATAAAAGATTTATATTCAACAAGTTAAATGAGCTGTTGTTAATTAAGAATTTGAACATGAAGTATTCATGCTTCCCAGTTGAAGAGGGGCAGGGAAAAATTACTAGGCATGCAGGAGAAGATTGATTTTCTTTGAAAGCCTATATAGGCAGGCTATTGCTAACACACAACACTGTCAAGTAAGCAAAATGGTTTCTGGCACAAGTCTGAGATTTGGGGACAGATACCAGTCCTTGTTGAAATAGACTAGTGAGGACAGATAACAATCCAAGAATAACAAACAAAAATCAAAAACCAACAAAACATATCTTATATTCCTTCTTATCAGAGCAATTCAAGAAGCAACAATGCATGCAAAAGACAAGAGCCCTAGTTTACTTATAGAAAGAATAAAGAGGGCTAATAAGAGTTTCAATGAAAACATTTTCAATGATATGCAAATCTTTAATATATAGATAAAAGCTGATTGTTCTTCTGCATGTTTTTCCCCTCAAATTTAAGAGCAACTCCTCAGAAAAATAAAATTAAAACACAGAATATTAATTGCAAGATAATAAGATTTATTTCCCTGATGCATTTTAGCATTAGATTGTTAATAATCACATAACAGGAATTTAAAATAGAAAATGAAAAAGCACATAAAACGCAAAATAAGTATGCATCTAATTTTTTTTAGAATGGTAGTGTGAGATAATTATGTAATGTATCATCTCATATGCATAAAAAACACAAAATAGAAATGATAGAAAATTCAAATTTGATTACTCATTTTAACACATTAATATTTATAATCACAAGGGCATCTTTCTTAAGATTCTAGATTAGCTTGGGTTCTAAGATTCCAACTATTTCTAAATTTAAAAGCAGCTATATGACTTCAGCAACCTATGCTGGCAGAAACAAGCATGATCAACATTAATGTTCTTGAATACAGAAAACATGCTCTGAAAATGACAGTAAGAGCTTCTTATTTGTAGCCTAAAGGGGATTATATAGACCTCTAGGAATCTGTTTTCACAATCCTGCCAGCAATAAAGGTCAGATTCCCCAATCATAACTGAAGAGACCACTTACCCCATGTTCAACAAGGCAACCTGAATTTATAACGTTAGACATGCAGGGTTAACAATAAAAGACCACTTAACATTCCGTATCACACTAGGAACCAAATATTCTTTCAAATAGCAAGAATAATTGAAAACTAAGCCACTATGTAATCTAACATTACTCAATACACTTTGCTGTCTAATCACCATGACACTATAATATGTGACATGTTATCATTTCCCAGCACCCACATCCTATGTGTTGGGCACATTTTCATTTGTAAGATACTTGACTGAAGGCATTCTGAACATCAGGTGTTAACTTCCTAGGTCAGTTCAGCTCTAAAAACATCAAGTGCCTTATTCTCAGTGCCCTCAGCCAGATTTCCCTTTGCTATTCAATGCAACTCAAAGATTCTCCTTCTACATTGGATAGCTGCTTATTTTTTAGCTGGCAACTAAATACTAATGCATGGGATCAGGCAGAGTAGGTCAACAAGAACTTACTCTTTAACTATTCAGTAAATATATATTAAGGTTTTTTCTTTAACAATAGATAAATCTCCTAGAAATAGTTTTGTGGATTAAAATATTAGACCAATATGGCAGATTTTGTCATCTTTTTTCCTAGGATGGATTATTTGTTCTATTTCAGGCATTTCAGAAATGCTGCAGCCTTTAAAGCAGTACAGAATGAGTGATGATAATTATGGAATTAAAGTCAAACTACTTAGATTCCAATCTTTCCTACATCATTTATTAAATACTGCTCCTGGACATGTTATTTAATTTCTCTGTGTATCAGTTTCTTCCTCTCTTAAATAAGAATAGGCCATACCTCACAGTGTTAAGAATTTTATTTGAGTTGATAACTTGAAGTGTATTTTCTTGAAACAAAATAAACACTTTAAGGATTGTCACCTATTATTCAGCAAAAATCTTTTACCTTTAATTTTCATAAATTAAAAAAATATGAATGCATAATTTTAGGTATATAATTCCATCTGCATTTTAACTTTCAAGCATGTTAATTATAGTTGTTACCCTCTTACAGGAGAAAATGTGAAAATAAAACCAGTTTGCAGCTCATAAATACACAAAATCCTTAAATGTGCAGTCATTTTTATACGGTAGATAAATCTCCTGTTACTTTAAGTATATATTTTGATCTTAATTTTCTTCTAGTATGTTTTGAAATAATGGAAATCACCCAAACACAAGACCAGAGAGAAAGACAAATTTTAGGGGAAAAAAAAGCAACATACAAGATCTATGCGATAATATAAAGCATGACAACCTACACATAATAGAGGTTCCAGAAAGAGAAGAGAGAGGCAAAGGGATTGGTAATGTATTTGAAGAAATTGTGGTTGAGAACTTCCCAAACCGAAAGAAGGAAACAGATATACAGGTACAGGAAGCACAAAAGGCCCCAAACAAGATGAATACAAACAGACCCACACCAAGACATTTCATGATTAAAAAGGCAAAATTTTAAGATAAAGAGGATTCTAAAGGAAGCAAAGAAAAATAAGTCAGTTACAAGGGAACCCTCATAAGGCTATCAGCTGATTTCTCTGCAAAAACTTCACAGGCCAGAAGGGAGTGGCATGATATATTCAAACTCCTGAAAGAAAATAATCTGCAAACTAGGATACTCTACACAGCAAGATTATCGTTTAGAAAAGAAAAAGATGTAAAGAATTTCTCAGACAAGCAAAAACTATAAGAGTACAATAATGCTAAACCTAACCTAAAAGAAATATTGAAAGGTCTTCTCTAAATAGAAAAGAAGAACCTACAGAAAAGGGAAAATCACAATAGAAAAGACAAATATATAAAAGAATTGACAATCACTTAAATAAGCCAGTATATAGATTAGAAAATAACTTAAAAATTGTAAAAGCGATTATAACTACAATTAACAGCAAAAGGATAAACATGGAAATGTAAAATAGGACATCAAAATCACAAAATGTGGGAGCAGGGAGTAAAAGAAAGTGTCGATCTTTTAGACTATGTTTGAACTTATATGACTCTCAGTCTAAAGCAAGTAGCTATAGTTATGGGTTAACATACTTGAAAACCAGGGTAATCACAAATCAAAAACATAAAATAGATTCACAAAAACCAAAAAGAAAGGAATTCAATTTTAATTTAAAAGCCACCATACCATAAAAGGAAAAACAAAAAGAAACAGAAATGAACAAAGAACTACAAAATCAACTGGAAACCGAGTTGGCAATACTTTACTTCTCAATAATTACCTTAAAATGCCAATGGACTAAATGCTCCAATCAAAAGACACAGAGTGGCAGATTGCAAAAAACAAACACAGAAACAAACAAAAACCCTACAATATGCTGCCTACAAGAGACTCACTTTAGGGTGAAAGACACATAGATTGAAAGTGAGGAGATGGAAAAAGATATTTCATGCAAATGAAAATGACAAGAAAGTGGGGACAGCAATACCCATATTAGACAAAATAGATTTTAAAACAAAGTCCACAAAAGACAAAGAAGAACACTAACTAATGATAAAGGGATCAATATAAGAATAGGATAATACACTTATTAATACATATGCACCCAATATTAGAGAAGGTAAATATATAAAACAAGTACTGACAGACATAAGGAGAGAAACTGACAGGAACATAATAATACTAGGAGACTTTAACACCCCACTGACATAAATAGGTAGATCTTCCAGACAGAAAATCATTAAGACAACAGCAGTCTTAAATGACACAACTGATGAATTGGATTTAATTGATATCTACAGGACACTACATTCAAAAAAAAAACTCAGAATACACATTCTTCTCAAGTATTCATAGAATATTCTCTAGGATAGACCACAAACTAGGACACAAAACAAACTTCAACAAATTTAACAGCATAGAAATTATTTCAAGCATCTTTGCTTAGCACAATGGTATGAAACTAGAAATCAACCACAAAAAGAAAAATAGGAAAAAAAAAAGGGTCAACAGTGAAATCAAAGAGGAAATCATAAAATACCTCGAGACAAATGACAATGAAAACACAACCTTAAAAAAAAAAAATCTATGGGATGCAGCAAAAGCAGTCCCAACAGGGAATTTCATAGCAATACAGGCCTTCCTCAAGAAACAAGAAAAATCTAAAATAAACAACTCAACCTACTTAATTCTAACTTCTAAAATAATTAGAAAAAGAACAAACAAAACCCAAAGTCAGCAGAAGGATGGACGTAATAAAGATCAGAAAGGAAATAAATTAGAGATAAAATAATAGAGAACATACATAAAACCAAAAGCTGTTTTTTTGTTTTGTTTTGTTTTAAGATAAACAAAATCAACAAACCTCTAGCCAGGCTAAGAAGAAAAGAGAGAGGGCCCAGATAAACACAAAAAGAAATGAGAGAGGAAAAATAACAACTGATACCACAGAAATACAAAAAAAAAAAAAAAAAAAAGAGAATACTATGAACAGTTATATGCCAAAAAAAATGGACAACATAGAAGAATGGACAGCTTTTCAGAAACACATAGCCTGCCAAAACTGAGTCAAGAAGAAACCAGTAATTTGAACAGATTGACAACTAGATGTGAAACAGAATCTGTTTAAAAAAATTTAAAAAAATCCCTGCAAACAAATGTCCAGGATTGAATGCCTTCACAAGGTAATTCTACCAAACATGCAGAGAAGAACTTATAATATTTCTCAAACTCTTCCAAAAGACTGAAGAGGAGGAAACACTCCCAAATCCATTCTATGAAGCCACCATCGCCCTAATACCACAACCAGATAAAGACACTACCAAAAAAGAAAATTACAGGGCAATATATTTGATGAATATAGATGTAAAAATTCTCAACCAACTATTAGCAAACTGAACCCAACAATATATAAAAAGAATCATACACGATGATCAAGTTGGATTTATTCCAGGGTTGCAAGGATGGTTCAACATACAAAAATCAATCGATGTGATACACCACATTAACAAATAGAAAGGCAAAAAACACATGATCATCTCAAAAGACACAGAAAAAGCATTTGATAAAAATCCCACATCCATTCATGATAGTCACCAAAGTGGGTATAGAGGGAACATATCTCAACATAATAAAAGCTGTTTACAGCAAACCCACAGCCAACATAATACTGAACTGTGAAAAGCTGAAAGATTTCCTACTAAATTGAGGAAAAAGACAAGGATGCCCATTCTCACCACTTCTAATTAGCACTGTATTAGAAGTCCTAGGCACAGTAATCAGGTAAGAAAAAAAAAGGTATCCAAACTGGAAGGGAAGAGGTAAAATTGTCACTATTTGCAGGTGGCATGATACTCTATATAGAAAACCCTAAAGACTCCACATAAAAACATTAGAACTAATAAATGAACTCAGCAAGATAGCAGGATACCTGGCTAATATACAGAAATCGGTTGCATTTCTGTACACTAACAATGAAATATCAGAAAGTAAAAGAAAAAAAAATTCCTGTTTAAAATTGCATCAAAAAATAAAATATCTAGGAATAAACTTAACCAAGGTGGTAAAAGATCTATACACTAACAACCATAAAACACTGGAAGAGAAAACTGAACATACTTCAAAGACATGGAAAGATATCCCATGCTCTTGGATTGGAAAAATTAATATTGTTAATATGGGCCATACTACTCAAAGCAATCTACAGACTTAATGCTATCCCTATCAAATTACCCATGCCATTTTTCACACAAATACAACAAAGAATCCTAAAATGTATGTGGAACCACAAAAGACCCAAATTGCCAAAGCAATCCTGAAGAAAAAGAACAAAGCTGGAGGCATAACCCTCCCAGACTTTAGACAATACTACAAAACTACAATAATCAAAACAGTGTGGTATTGGCACAAAACCAGACATATAGATCAGTGGAAGAGTATAGAGAGCCCAGAAATAAACCCACACACCTTTGGGCAATTAATCTATGACAAAGAAGTCAAGAACATACAATGGAGAAAATGTAGTCTCTCCTGCAAGTGTTGTTGGAAAAGCTGGACAGCCACATGAAAAGCAATGAAATTAGTCCACTCCCTCACACCATATACAAAAATAAACTCAAAATGGTTTAAAGACCTAAATATAAGCCATGATACCATAAAACTCCTAGAAGAGAACATGGACAAAACATACTCTAACATGAATCATAGCAATATTTTATTAGATCCGTCTCCCCAGGCAAAAGAATTTAAGGCAAAAATAAACAAATGGGACCTAATCAAATTTAAAATCTTTTGCACAGGAAAGGAAATCAACAACAAAATGAAAAGACAACCCATGGAACGGGAGAAAATAATTGCAAATGATGCGGCTGACAAGAGGTTAATATCCAAAATATAGAAAGAGCTCATACAACTCAATAGCAAAACAACAACAAAAAACAGCTCAATCAAAATATGGACAGAAGGCCTAAATAAACATCTCTCCAAAGATGACATACAGATGGGCAACAGGCACAGGAAAAGATGCTCAACATTGTTAATTATTAGAGAAATGCTAATCAGAACTACAATGGGGTATCACCTCACACCAGTCAAAATGGCCATCATCAAAATGTCTAAACAATAAATGCTGGAGAGGGTGTGGAGAAAAGGGAACCCTCCTACACTGTTGGTGGGAATGTAAATTGGAACAGCCACTATGGAAAACAGTATGGAGGTTCCTTAAAGAACTGAAAAACAGAGATATCATATGATCCAGCAATCCCACTCCTGGGCTCATATCCAGAAAAAAATGAAAACTCTAATTTGAAAAGATACATGCACTTCAACATTCATAGCAGTGTTATTTACAATAGCCAAGACATGGAAACAACCCAAGTGGCCATCAACAGATGACTGGCTTAAGAAGATGTGATATGTATATATATCACACACACACAATGGAATATTCGCCATAAAAAAGAATAAAATATTGCCATTTGCAGCAGCATAGATGGACCTAGAGGATATCATACTAAGTGAATTAAGTCAGACAGAGAAAGAAAAATATCATATGATATCACTTACATGTGGAATCTAAAAGATAATACAAATGAAAAACTTATTTACAAAACACAAACAGACTCTCAGACATAGAAAACAAGCATATGGTTACTAAACGGGAAAGAGGGAAAGGGATAAATAGGAGTATGGGATGAACAGATACAAACTACTATACATAAAATAGATAAGCAACAAGGATTTACTGTATAGCAGAGGGAACTATATTCAATAAACTGCAATAACCTATCATTGAAAATAATCTGAAATATATATATATAACTGAATCACTTTGCTGTACACCTGAAATTAACACAACATTGTAAATAACTATACTTCAATTAAAAAAAGAAAGGCGTACACACAAAATTATCTGCACATAGCATGCATTTATAAGGGTTAAATGATTAGGCATACATACAACTAGAACCAAAGAATGACATTCTCAGAAGTCATCAAACTTAACTACTCTGAGAACACAAATGCAACTTTTAGAGAAAATACTCTAAAAAATATATGCTGACTTCTTCCAGTATGACTGGCCTTTTGTTTCAGTGCTACAGGAAACAAAAAGGTGAATAAGATAGGATTCCTGCCTTCTAACAACTTCTACTTTGACTTTAGGTCATGAACTCTTTGAGGTCAGACTGTGTTATTAATCTCTGTATACTAACACTTAAGAATGCAGTGTTCAAAACAGGTACTAAATAAGTATATAGTAAATGAACCTAGTAGAGGGAAAGGGAAGGTGAGCCAAATACATAAACACAGATCTTCACAGCACGTCATTAACAATTCAGTCCGACCCATGGGTTCCCAAGAAATAGAGAGAAACTGTGTTTAAAAAAACTCAAGACACTTGTCTACACAAATGTCACAAAAATACACACTTTGCTAAAATGAGGAAATGTGGACTACTAAAATTAAGGACACAGGTGGGAGAATAACCTGCTTAGATGACAGGATAAGTGGAACCCCCTTTGTGGAAGCTTGAATAGGAAGGCTTTACCCTCTGGAGATGTGTTTCATAGGGCTTTCTAATGGGTAAACAGCCTCAGGCTGTCTATAGGAAATACTGGGTCCCAAATGCCAGATGCTGGCTGTGTTCTCTGGTCCTCAGTGAAATGAAAAAAAATGTGGACAACGTAGAAAATTTTTCATAAAATTAAATGTACTTAGCCCAAAGAACAATTATTTTCCTTTAATAAATAAGAAGCCTATAACGTGTTATTAAAATAAAAACAAACTGGCTTTCACAGGTTTTGCACACATTTTAAACTTCCCAAACTCCAGAGATACTTTATCAAACAGGTACTTTAAAAATATGACTAAGAGGCTTCCCTGGTGTCGCAGTGGTTGAGAGTCTGCCTGCCAGTGCAGGGGACATGGGTTCGGGCCCTGGTCTGGGAGGATCCCGCGTGCCGCGGAGCAGCTAGGCCCGTGAGCCACAATTGCTGAGCTCGCGCATCTGGAGCTTGTGCTCCGCAACAAGAGAGGCCTCGATGGTGAGAGGCCCGCGCACCACGATGAAGGGTGGCCCCCACTTGCCACAACTGGAGAGGGCCCTCGCACAGAAACGAAGACCCAACACAGCCATAAATAAATAAATAAATAAATAAATAATTAAAAAAATATGACTAAGAGAGCTATATGGATTTTTTAAGTGCCTGATGCTATATCTTGAATATTTAAAGATAGATGGATAAATGCTTAGCTAGATAAATAGTTGATATGCAAACAGATATATAGACAGATACATATATACATACTCTACCATATGAAAATAAAACTGCAAAGTTGAAAATAATAAATAAGTTATATGTATATGAACATATAAACTAGTCAAGAGCATCTCATTTCTTATGTAGTTAAATAAATGTTACCCTTAAAGTACATCCTTTTCTGTTGGAGTCTCTTGAGTATCAGTTGTACAGTGATAGACAACATGATTTGGGATCTCAATTTCACTACCATCCATATTTTATTTAACTTTCTCTTTGACTTTCTTCCCCCATCTGCAAAAATCGTATTTTTTAAAATCCTGATAGATAATAATCATTTTGATGATAAATATATGGAATAGTATATGGAGTTAACATCAATTAAATATGTATTTTCACTTAAGAACATTAAGAGTTATGGACTGAAAAAATAAATTTGATAAACCATGAGGCCAAAAGAGAAGGAAAAGCCACTTGTGGGAAAGCTTCACATTATGAATTATTTAAAATCTAACTTTATTATTTTTATTATCTATGCCACAGATTTATCAAAAAGTACAAATTAAAGTTATAAAAATTTCATACTTCATTGCTGTTTTTGTTCACCTTTTAATTCAAAAACTTATTTTTAGCCTAACTTTCTCTTTGTTATGTGAAATTTTCTAATACCTCCTCCTTCTACTTGCGTTTATCACCTGTGAAAAGGGCTGTAAGATATTTCCTTCAGTTAAAAAAATTCAATTTGTAATTTGAAAAAGAACCCATAATTGGATATTTTGTGTGTGGTTATGCTAGCAGTAATGTTTAGTTCTGTTACTTACATTTTAGCCAACCAGATTCTATGGACTACAAACAAACACAGCATTTGTGTTCTATGCATATGGCTTCTACTGAGTTCTATATTTTAAAGCACAATAGTATATTGTTACAAATTTGCTAATAATCAAAGTCTAAATAATTATTTTCATTTTGTTTCTGAATTATTAATCACCATTAATTTATCTTTTAATAAAGTATTTTAGAAATCTTGTTAAATTCTGCTTAACCTACAATTCCTTTCTGTTTCTTTTCCTTATTAGGAAGGGAATGACTAAATTATAAAACTGGGGTCTCTATTGCCATATCCTGATAACATAGGGGATGTATGTGTCTGTGATGCTTTAACAAATAGTTAAATTAAGTTAGAACTGTAAAAGGAATCCTCTCTTTTAGAGTGTTTTTTTTTTTTCTTCCAGTATCAGCAACTTAAAATATCCCATTTTTGAAAATGCTCACTTGGAACAATCTGAGTTTTATTTTGACCAACCAAGTGCCATGGAAAGGTCACAACAGCGGGACTTCTATTTGCTAAGTCCTGTTTCTTGCACTCACTGAAATCAGAGGGACAATTAAAGTTTCAGTGGCTGAAAATTATCCACTAATTAGAACTAGAAGCAAGAAGCCATGAAGTACAGGTGATAACCATAAATCAGAACAATTACTCTGTCTAGAAAAGCAACATGATTTAATCAGAGTCACCATACCAGCTGCTCATTTAATCTGGGGTTGCATGTTGGTTTTTACTCCTTGTGAAATAACCCTGCTGAAGGAGCTTGAATCTGACAAATATACATTCTTCAGAATTATTCATTACTTCAAGGAGGTATTGGTATGCTGATGTTTGTTATTTTTACAGAAATTTTGGATTTGAAGAGAAAAAATTGACATTCAAAATGTGAAATTCCCTAACTATAATGCCACATTTTAACCTAGGATCAACATAGCACTTAAATTGGAAAAGATACTGAACTATGTATCTTTTCTTGTGATTGATATTGATTGAAATTAATTTATTATATACATGTTGTCATTTTGTTTTAATACTGGCTTTGGGATATATATTAAGCTCTTATAAGTGGAATTATTTTATAATGAAAAAATTATTTCTTAAATCATTATTTTAAATTCCTTACTTTCTCAGAGATTCCAGTGTACTTTAGGCAGGAAAATAACTATGTTAAATGTGTACATGGTAATAGCAACATACAAGAAAATAATTATATATGAATGCTGTATCTTCTTGTAATATGGTAATTTTATCACCCATTATTTCTAGAGTTTAGATGTACAAAGTATTCTATAGGACTTTGGAGGGGTTACATACAACCTAACTCTTGCTCTCAAAAACATTATGTTTGTAGAGAAAATTAGATGCTTACAAAAATAACAACAATGTAGGGTTAAAAGTGATAAGGATTATTAAAGACAATAATAAAGCAAATAAAAGGTCAGAAACTTTCAACAATCTGATTTTACATACAGTATGGAATTACAATTATATACAATAATATTCCTTATTATATATACAATACATAACAATTCCTTATTGTATATGTGATATAACTACCATCGTTATAAAATGTTATTTTCTGTCCTTAACTAGGCTTTGAATGTTATCTACTATTTTCATCTCCTGTTAAAATGTCCAGTAGATTCCAGGCAGTGTCCTAAGCTACTGGAATGTAAAGACGAATAAAATATGGTTTCTTCCATCAAATAACTCACAATCTAAGAGAATTATAGACATAAACAAACAATTACAATATTGAATGTTGACAGCAAAATAGAAGTGTGTACAAAGAGCTGTGGGAGCTCAGGGGAAGGAGTACTTAACTCTCCCAGCACAAGGCAGAAAAGCTTTCTAAACAATTTATGCAGAAATTTTAAAAATTAGTAGTATTGCCCAAGTAGAATAGGTTGGGAGGACGTTAAGAAATACAATATAAACAGCTCCTATACAGATATTGAAAGATGTGTATTACTCATTCTCAGAAGAGCTAAGAAGTTTGGTATAGTCCGAGCATAGATATGCAAAGAGGAAATTAGGAGATGAGCCCCAAAACACAGAGTAAAAAAATAATGTTTTACAACATGATGACAGTTGTATCTTACATACAATAAGAAGCCCTTACAAATCTAAAATAATTGAGTGCAAAACCAGATTTGCGTTATAGAAACATCACCTGACAATTCATGGAGTGGATGGGAAGCAGAGAAACTGGAGACAGAGAGAGAAAAAATAGGTTGGAAATATCTGGGGACAATCTGGATAGTGTGCGTAACTCTGAGTTGTAATAATGGACAAGTGATAAGAAGTTTTAATGCCACAGAAACCAAATTTATTATAAAATGGAGTACTTGTTGAATTTGGCATTTTCAAAGACACTGATGAACAATCTGCATTTATACAGTCACTGGTCTTCTGAATGGTAGACGTGGGGCCAGAGAATAGGAGATATGAAGAAGAGACAATGGAGAGGAAGAGTGGGCAGGATTGAGAATTTAATTATGTATGAGAGATAGTATGTTAAAATTGAAATCAGCCAAATAACTAATTTTCAAATGAGAAGGATGATTACGCTTTTAATAAGATTTCGGAGTCCACAAGGAAGAAAGTTTTCTGAGGGAAGAAAATAGGTTTTGTTTTATACACATACTGATCAGAACTTAGTTGAAAACTTAAGTCTTGTACTGAAGGTAAAGAAAGGGCTGAGGACATTCACGGTAGTCATTTGAATGAAGAGATAGTTTAACCATGATTAAGAATGAATTGGCAATCTAAAGGTACAAACGCCTGGTTATATAATGTCACGGGGATGTAATCAAACTAGTGTAATGTCATATGTCAATTATATCCCAACAAAACAAAAAGAATGAATTCACTTTGGGAGACAGTGCATAAATGAGGGGGTAATCTAAAGAGAGACCTTTTGTCATGTCGATACTTACACAGAGTTAGTAACAAAAGAGGAGTGTGGAAAAAGAAGGACAAATCAGAGCTGACCAAAATACGATATTGTGGACCCAAGGAAGCACAAAGTTTCAGAGTGGGCTGCTTCTGCTTCAGATGTTCCGAGGATACCAACAAGACTAAGAAAACTCTTGTATTTAATGGCTGGAGGTTACTAGTGATTTTCCAAGGGAGTAATTGCATTTCATCAGCTGGAGTGGGACTTGGAGAGGAATAGATTCTGGGTGAAGAGTTAATAGAGAGAAGACAAAAAAAATGGAGTTACTAAATCCAAACCATTTTTTGAGCAAACCAGTAATGAAAGAATGAAACAGAACAAGACATTTCAGAAGACTCTGCTTCTTGAAATAGAAAATCCACTTCATATGTGCCACTTATAGAGAGGGGAATTGAAGAAGGTAGCTTACTCCAAAATGGCAGCAACTCATTGTTTATTGGAGTGAATGCAAAAGAAGGGAAACATCAAGACATTATTAGTACATTTAGTGGCTAGCTTCTTGTAAGATTTACAAGAAGAAAATGAGATAGAGGAAAATATAAAAGAATGACAAAGACTCAGAGTCTCTGACTCCATTTTGGTACACACCATGAAGACAATCTAGTACTATTCTCTTTGTAAACAGAAGGCATTATATCATCCAAACTGAAACTTTTATGGTACACTAAATCCTTTTGTCTTGATATTATTTTAACACATAAAACCTTGGTATCCAATGTGTGGTTCATATACCAGGACATTAGCTTCATCAGGCAGCTTGTTAGAAATGCAGAAACGTAGGTTCCACCCCAGGCTAATTGAATTATCAGCTGAACTTTTAAAAGATCTACAAGTAATTAATATGCCCATTAAATTATGAGAAACACTGATTTATAACATATTAAGGTAAATAATATATTACCATTTGCATATGTGTAGCTGATGATTTTGCTATCTGTTAATTTATTATATACAGTCCACCTGTTTGGAAGAACATTTGTTGGTTAATAAGTCTTTTTTTTTTTTTTTTTTTTTGCCAAGAACCAACACAAATTTAATTTGTTCTTAGAAATCAGGGAGATTAAAAACACAATAACATAACCATACAGAGCTAAAGTTTGAACAAAAATATATGATATATTTTAAAGCAGAATTACAAACATATACAATGAGGACTTTTCTCTGAAAAATAATTACTTGATTAATTTTAGTTTTTATTAAATGGTTCTCCAAGATGACTGAAACCAGACAGACTTTGAAAATGCAGGTGTCAATTACCTGGACATTATATTTCAACACTTCTTTTACTGTGCCCCTCAAGCTCAAGTGTGGCACATCCACATACATTCTAACAGATTAGTAGCTATGGTTTAGGCTAACAAATAGCATTGTGGTTTATTGCAGCTTACTGAAAAAAAAATTCTTATTCCTTTACCTCTGTTTATTAATAGATTTAAAAAACATTTAAAACCACTTGATATATTATTTTAAATCATTATTCAGTGCTCTAAATCTATAGCTAAGACAAATCAAAACAGAAAGAGAGAACATTGAGAGAGCATCTGGTTTGTGATGCCCCATGGATGAAGAAAGAAAGACAGCCACAAATTATTTGATGATTCTCTAATTAAAAGGTTGAGTGTAATTTCTCTCACTTTGAATGTCGAGTAGAATTAGTGACTTATTTGAACAGAAGAGTGAAGTCAAAGTTGTATTCTGGGATTTCCAAGGCTAGCTCAGAAGAACTCCTGCACCTTCTGCCCGGGTTTTTTTGCATCACTTTCTTTGGGAGCCCTGATCCATCATGATGGAAAATTCACAGGCAGTTGCTCTGGTTGACAGTCTCTGCAAAGTCCAGCCTACTAATCATACTGATACCGAGCAGGGCCCTCTGGGGCTCCTGGGCACAAAAGCCTTTCTGTGTCCCCCATTTCTTTGATTACAGGAAATAGGCTTCTTTCAGCCTCCATGACCTTCCCTGAGTTCCAGTGGGCAGATTCAAGCAGTTGTTAATGAGGGAAGGGAGGGGATGCGAGACAAGGGAGAAACAAATAGTCAAGAGAAACAATAGTGCACCTTGGGGCAGGGTCCTGGTTCCCCATGAAGGGATACACACAACAATATCTTTGAGCTGTTTTGCAGCTACTGAAACCCTCACCAGGTGGGAGAAGTTAACTATATGCTGCCCACAAGCACAGAGACCCCAGACCAGTTGGAACCAGAAGGATGATGATACTGACTCCCACTTACCTCACCACCAACCAATCAGAAGAATGTCCACGAGCTGATCACACCCTCTTTGAACCACTACTATAAAACTTCTCACTACTCTCTCCATGCTGGGGCACACAGTTTTGAGGGCATTTGCCCGCTGTGGCCCCCTTTGCCTGGCAAAGCAATAAAGCTATTCTTTTCTACTTCACCCAAAACTCTGTCTCTGAGATTTACTTTGGTGTTGGGGTACAGAGGCCAGATTCGGCTTCAGTGCCCACCAAAGCACTAGACATAAGTGAAACCATCTTATAGACTCCAGATCAGTCATCTTCCAGGTGAATACCACTGAATGATATTTGTTGATGCCTCATGGAATAGAAGAATCTCCAGCCAAGCCCTGCCCAAATTCTTGACCCCAAAATTCATTAGATAAAGTAATATGGTTGTTGTTTTAAGCCACTAAGTGTTTGGGTAGTGTGTTAAATAGCAATAGATAAATTAACTGTGGTTCCTCAAGTTACATGTTTTATATATACCATTCTTTCATTCCTTTTTTTTTTTTAATGTAATAAATGTGAGCAATTTTTAATGCTACACAGAGCCCTTCATATAGAGCTAGAAATTCATCTTACACACTTGGCTGCATCTTAGGTCAAGTACTATTCAGTAAACATTCACAGAATTGCATATGACAGGTAATATTTCACAATGGTTTCTTTATTCTCATGCTGGTGGTTTTGTGCTGAATTACTATAAATGAATTAGGATTTGAGAATAATTTTGAAAAGTAGGATCATACATTTTCCATTATGATTAGCTTAATTAGATACAGAACTCAGCCAAGGAAGTATGCAGAGGTTGAAATCCAATATTTTGAAATATAATTATGTTGAAATAAAAATTATATATTTTTCTACACTAAAAGTCTCAAGTAGCATTAACATAACATACAAAGTGTTTTTATATTTTATTCTACAATTGCCAGGAATTAGACAAATCTTACTATCTAAAATAGAAACTGCTGTCTTAAGCACTTGAGGTCTTTGTTCTCCATGGTCTTAGGAGCACATAATAAAATATTAATGATACTGTATGATGATTAAACTATCATTTCTTCTCTAATAAAAGTATTTTTATTAAAACATATTATGAGAAATATACCTACTTATAATAGTAAAAGTTAATTCTACTGTTAGCTAGTTTTGTAGCACATGTATAAAAAAATCAAAGAAGTTTTATCTTTTCTTGTTTATATGTGCAGAATTACTTTTCAATTAAGTATTTTTATCAACTTGCCCCATTCCTGAGAAAGTCTGACTGTAAGATACAGAGCTAATATTTACTCAATCACTTTAATTTTTTTTCTATTTTCTGCCAGTGATGTCAGACAAGATAAAGAGAAAGGCAGCCTTGCTTAGTGGAAAAAGTGCCCTAGTCTTCAAAGTTCAGAAGACCATGATTTACCCAGTCTTGGCCAAATTACTTCATCTCTTTGAGCAACAGTTTCCTCACCTATAAAATGAGAATATCATCTCCTTGCAAAGTCCTTATATTAAGTTAAATAATCTAAGCAAAACAACACAGTTAGCAGCACATGAATAATCAATCAATAGACAGCTATTTATTATTATGAATACTACCACTTCTCTCACAACTATTCTGATTACCACACAGTTTGTTTTGATTTACTCACTAATCTGGGGAAATATACAGTGCAACATAAGGAAACTACGATATGTTCTGTTTATAATCTCTTATTGATGAATATTTATGTATTACATATTTTGGATACAAATTCTTTCCTAAACAATTGTGATTATTCTATAATATCTCACTGAGGTGATCAAGCCCTTTGCACACACTGACTAATTTCTCATGAAGTTTTTCTTCCAATGCATTATCAGACACCAAAACAGGTAAAGGTTACATTAAGTTATTACTTACAATACATCATTACACATCACCATACATTTGCTAATTCTTAAAAACTCGATTGTGTATGCAAATATTCTGAGAGAAATCTAAACACAAGATGAAGAACAAAAGCCTGCCTTTAGCTAGGTGTGAGGCGATGTAGGTATTGCTAGAAGACATGTATTATATAGAACAAAAAGCAGAGACAAATTTAAAAACCTGAAAAATCTTGCATCCATTCAAAAGACTATCTGGCCACACCCACTGAAATAATTAGATACCAGCAAAAATAAAACAACAGAACTATTTAAAAGAACTAAAGGTGAGAAATTTGTTCAACACTGATAATCTGTAATCACAGATAAATTAACATCTAATATTTAATTAAAATTGCCAGCTGTCAAAGCAACAATGACAATGTACATCGAAATGCTTTTGAAATATCATAAAGGAATTCTTGTGTAAATAAGTAATTTCCAAATATATATTATTCAGTATTTTGAAGGCAATATTGAATGGCATTTATGTATACATAAAGTATATTCTGAAAGCTATGATGACAGGTTTTTTTTTTTAACATCTTTATTGGAGTATAATTGCTTTACAATGGTGTGTTAGTTTCTGCTTTATAACAAAGTGAATCAGTTATACATATACATATATCCCCATATCTCTTCCCTCTTGCATCTCCCTCCCACCCTCCCTATCCCACCCCTCTAGGTGGTCACAAAGCACGCAGCTGATCTCCCTGTGCTATGCGGCTGCTTCCCACTAGCTATCTATTTTATATTTGGTAGTGTATATATGTCCATGCCACTCTCTCACTTTGTCCCAGCTTATCCCTCCCCCTCCCTGTATCCTCAAGTCCATTCTCTAGTAGGTCTGTATCTTTATTCCCGTCTTGCCCCTAGGTGCTTCATGACTTTTTTTTTTTTTTTTTTTTTTTTTTAGATTCCATATATATGTGTTAGCATATGGTATTTGTTTTTCTCTTTCTGACTTAACTTCACTCTGTATGACAGACTCTAGGTCCATCCACCTCACTACAAATAACTCAATTTCATTTCTTTTTATGGCTGAGTAATATTCCATTGTATATATGTGCCACATCTTCTTTATCCATTCATCTGTCGATGGACACTTAGGTTGCTTCCATGTCCTGGTTATTGTAAATAGTGCTGCAGTGAACACTGTGATACATGTCTCTTTTTGAATTATGGTTTTCTCAGGGTATATGCCCAGTAGTGGGATTGCTGGGTCATATGGTAGTTCTATTTCTAGTTTTTTAAGGAACCTCCATACTGTTCTCCACAGTGGCTGTATCAATTTACATTCCCACCAACGACAGTTATTGTTAATTAAAACCATTTGTTGAATGAAATATTTTATTGGCAGCCACACATGCTGGAGCCTTTAAAGACCACATACTCACAAAAAAGTCTCATTACTCACTATTCAACTTTAGCAAAATACCAATCATTATGTCATGGACAAGACATAATCTATTTTCTTTTCAATCCATTTGTGATAGAACCTAATATAGCAGAATAGTTGAGGGTACTTGTTTTGATAGAAAATAGCCTTTGATGTGCAATAGAACTGGTATAAATAAATCATTTCTAAATAATATTGCCATACTCATTGGATTAGCACTGGGATTATTGTTTATATTATCCAGTATGTGATCTCTAAAATAATTCAACAACCCACATTTTCTGAAATCATCCAGGGGGGAAAAAGTGTCACAGGTGAATTATCAAAAGTAAGTTCTTTCCTTTAGAATGCTCAACATCACTAATCATTAGAGAAATGCAAATCAAAACTACAATGAGGTATCACCTCACACCAGTCAGAATGGCCATCATCAAAAAATCTACAAACAGTAAATGCTGGAGAGGGTGTGGAGAAAAGAGAACACTCATACACTGTTGGTGGGAATGTAAATTAATACAGCCACTATGGAGAACAGTATGGAGGTTCCTTAAAAAACTAAAAATAGAACTACCATGCGACCCAGCAATCCCACTACTGGGCATATACCCTGAGAAAACCATAATTCAAAAAGAGTCATGTACCACAATGTTCATTGCAGCACTATTTACAATAGCCAGGACATGGAAGCAACCTAAGTGTCCATCGACAGATGAATGGATAAAGAAGATGTGGCACATATATACAATGGAATATTACTCAGCCATAAAAAGAAACGAAATTGAGTTATTTGTAGTGAGGTGGATGGACCTAGAGTCTGTCATACAGAGTGAAGTCAGTCAGAAAGAGAAAACCATATGCTAACACATATATATGGAATCTAAAATAAAAAAGTAAATGGTTATGAAGAACCTAGGGGCAGGACAGGAATAAAGATGCAGACATAGAGAATGGGCTTGAGGACACGGGGAGGGGGTAGGGTAAGCTGGGACAAAGTGAAAGAGTGGCATGGACTTATATACACTACCAAATGTAAAATAGCTAGCTAGTGGGAAGCAGCTGCATAGCACAGTGAGATCAGCTGGGTGCTTTGTGACCACCTAGAGGGGTGGGAGGGAGACGCAAGAGGGAGGAGATATGGGGATATATGTATATGTATAGCTGATTCACTTTGTTATAAAGCAGAAACTAACACACCATTGTAAAGCAATTATACTCCAATAAAGATGTTAAATAAAAAATAAATAAAAATAAAACAGCAAAAAAAAATTCTTTCCTTTAATATATATATTAAATATTTCTAAAATATGTTAAATGCTTAGTTTCTCTCTTTTACAACCATGTTGTACAAGTTCATCTTATTTTTGGTGATACGTTTGCAGCAGCCCTATTCCTCTGGGCTTCATTCTGCTATATAAAAGACTACTGAAAGCTAGAGTTATTTGTCCACACAATCAAGGGCTCCACATTGCTATGCTTTGAAATGCCTTATGCCTACTACAGTTTTCTCTCATTTTCTCTTTCAATGCCAGTTTTTATTTCTCAGGGACACATGGCTACCTCTAAGAATTCTCCCACTCACCCTCTTATGTGGCCCTTTTAAATTAATAATAAGAGAAAAAAATATGACTGATCTTGTAAGGATTTGCTCAGAACTAAGAATGGGGCGATGCTAAATGACACAAGGAGAGGTTCCTCTTTAAGAACTGGTACTATTAATGGCAGGGATTATATAATGTTTGTTTTGGCTATAGAATTCTCCCTAGTTTAGGGTTATTGACTGGGTTTGTGATAGTCATAGAGGTAAGAAGGATTTCTGGAAAAATATGCTTGCAGAAACTTCTGCAATTTTATTAATTTTAGGACATTTGTCACTGATACATAAATATGTATTTAATTTTTCATTGTACCTGGAGGTTTTCTTCCTAGTTGCAATTCTCTTCTTGTCTACTTTTGCTGGTAGAGTTTATCCAGGGTGAAAAGGGAGGGAAAAAAGAAGCTTTTACTTGTCAGATAACTATTGATTGATGCAAATTCACTTTAAAGTTTGGTGGAAATTTGCATAATACCTGGTTTTCCAACAGTTGGATTCAGGATGCCAATGAAAAGACAACATGGCATATTTTTTGCATTCCTATTTAGTTGAAATCTCATGGTAAATTAATTAAAACTACAATTTCTTAAAGTTATAATTTTATTAAATTGAATTTTTCCCTCTACTTTGTCAATCCAAGAAGATCTTTTTGGGGACTCTCCAGGTTGCATTATATAGCATCAACTGTACTATGAGCTTCTTGAAAACAGTAATCTTATCTTTTCATGTCTGTAGTCTTAATTTCATGAGTAAATGAATATCAAGAGTTTAAGACCTTATAACACATTTCCTTGCTCTGAATAAATTGACACATAAATTTTAAGGTAAGAACACATGGTTTTGCAGAGATTCAAATACCAAAACAAACAGAGTAATATTAAGAAAAGATAAGTCATGAACACTTTAAATTCTCTTACAACTTTCTGAATTCCTGTTGTATTTCTATTTATCTTGTAGGTTGTATTGTCTATTTTGAAGCATTTTCCTCATTATTTATACAATATCATCAACATTTACTAAATGTTGTTAAGAAGTCATCAACTAGTATGACTTTCTCTAACTTTCTCAATAATCTCTATCTCATATTTGCAATGGCAAGGTTTTATATGTGCACTATTTCATTGTGGCAAAGGCATACATCTAACCAAATTTTACAAGGCCTACATTCAGGTAGTAAACTCAGACCTGAATAATAAAAAAACTGAAAATAGAACTGATAAATTACTATAAAACAAGAAACATATAATGAGCTATTTTGATTTATAATATTCATTTCCATTTCATATAAGCAATCTATCTTAATACATACTACAAAACCTTGCATCTGATTTATTACGTAGTACATTTCACATTTGGCTGTTCTAAAATAGAAAGACAGTATTTGGGTAATGTAGCAGATCACTTCTAGGTAGCAGAGGCAAAATTTAAAAACTTTAAAGGGTCAAAAATAAAAGTACTCCTTGTTCTGTGTTATTGCCTTCAGTACTGCAATCACCATTTGTATAGCAGCAGTCATTTCATCACACTTTGGAGATTTAGAGACAGTTTGTGCACATAGGTTGATCTGCCCGCGTTTATATATGTATGGATATGCTTGCGTGTGAAACCTAATTATTAAATCCAACTAATAGAATCTTCTTCTGCATTTTATATGGGTTTATGTAAATATTTATGAAACTATCTTCTAGTCTAAATATACTGCTGTTCAGTAGAAAGCAACTGTTTTGATCACATCCAACAAGCATAGGCTTTTTGCAAGTAGATCTTGCTACCTATTATGTAAAAAAGTAGAGAATAAGTCTCTAGTGTCACTACTATGAATGCCATTTTACTAAGTAGAAAATATGCCCAAGTGAGATGAATTTATTTGCGTAGCAAATACACTTTAGTGGATATAGTTTAATGTCTTATTTTATCTTTGTTACAGAGGTGTGAAGTAAGTAGGAGGGCATACTACTCCATTTTTACTTTAAAGAAACTAAAGCTCAAATGAGGTTAAGTAGCTTGGCTTATTTAAATAGCTGATCAGTAGCAGAAGGAGGGCAAAACCCCAGAACTCTAAAATTTAAGTCTTTTGCTCTTTCACGTATCAAGAGGTAGTTACAGTTGACCCTTGAACAACATGAGTTTGAGTTGTGCTGGTTCACTTATACATGGATTATTCTCAATAGTAAATACTGCAGTACTACATGATGCAGGGTTGGCTGAATCTATGGGTGAGGAACTGCATATATGGAGGGCCGACAGTAAATTACACATGAATTTTCAATAGCACTAAGGGTCTGTGCCCCAACCTTCACATTGTTCAGGGGTCAACTGTAACAATGAAAGAATGATTCAGAAACCTACTAAAGATTTAGGCCTACAATAATGTAATTCATTTCTTAGCAAAGACAGACAGAAACTTGACTGATTTTATTCCAACTACTTAATTCCTGATTATGAATTGGATAACAATTCAGTGAATTTAAAGGAGTGTTTCTTTGTTTAAGATCACTCTAACTTCATTAAAAGATTTTGTATTGTCAATTCTAATAAGACTTTTTTTGTACAGTTTTGATTGCTAATTAAAAAGACTCATAAGAGAACTGGAAATTTTTATTTACCAAAGGAAATTTTAACTGAATCTCGTTTTATTTTGAAATTCTTTTAGGTTAAACACGACTACATTATTTTAATTTGAAAACATGCAGAAATTTACCTAAGTTATTATCAAGAGTTGATACCAATCAGAGGATAAATAGATGTAGATATAGAGGTTAGTTGATATATATAGATAGTATATCACATACGTCATATATATGCTTATAACAAGTGCTTTGTTGCTACTTTGTAACTTTTGGTGGATTAAAATTTAACTCTAGCAACAACAAAAATTTAAAAAGTCAAATAAAAACTTAGATTACTTATTATCTCATTTTAAGGGTTGATTCTCAGAGATAGAACATATACTGAGCAAAATGATTTCTATTAGTTACACCCACTTTATTTTAGTGGTTCTCAACAAAGGGAAATTTTAGCATCCATGTGACAGTGGCAATGTCTAGAGACACTCTTGACTGTTAGTACTGGTAGATTGCTGCTGCATGTAGTACGTAGAAGCCAGAGATGCTGCTAAACATCCTACAATACACAGGACAGTCTTCAATGTCAACAGTGTGAAGACTGAGAAACACTGGTTTATTCAAATAACTCTTATTGTGGGTTACAAGTGAGATGAATTCGCATAGCCTAAATAATTAGACAGGTTTGCTTCAGAGTCAAGGCATGACTTCTAAGCTAAACAGCTATATCCAACTATATGAAGAGTCGTTCCCTGGGAAAATAAACTGGTAATAGTTCCCTCAACACAAATACTGTCTTTTTGATGCATGAACGTATGTACTTTTTCCTTTAGGATTCAATCCAGCGTTAGTGCTTTGAGATCTTGCGCCAGCTTAGCAACACACAGACTCAAACTAGCTTTTCATTGATTTTAACATGCAGAAGTTAATTTTGAGTTTCTATGACATATGAAACCAAATATAAAATAACTATAATAAAAGAAAATAATACCCATTGAATATTTTCTCTCATTCACTTCTGATTTCTTTTATTAGTGAACGTGAAAACAGTAGCCATCTGGACTGGAAAGGAAACAATAACATTTCCCATTTCTAAAAGAAAACAGCAATAACCATAAGCCTGGAGAAATAAAATTCATCACATATTCTCCCTTATTGCTTGAGCCTAGAGACACATAGACAGGCTGACAAGTCTGAGATATGAACATAAACTTTGACTGCGATTTAAAAAAAAAAAGTTTATTTTACTTTTTACTTCAGTTCATTAATATTTTTAATTTCCACACTACCAAAAGCACGATATTCTCCTTTTGTCAAAAACAAATTAAACCCTCAGGGAAGGAGAAACACTACCCCACGAGAAAAGGTTCCTTCCTCAGCTTGTCAAGAAAAACGTTCCTAACTACTGGAATGGTTGACAGCAAATCTCTGCCAGGTAACACACCAATTTGTGACACATTACTATTTTTGAACAGACATGTATCCTTCAGATACTATAATAAATTTTTAAACCAATTAAACTGACAAAAGCTTTTTTCAGTTTATCCCGTTGGTCCCAGAATAATGCAAATTTATTTGCTCCATTTGAGCACTTGAAACCCAATAACATACCAGGAGGACCTAAAAAACACACTAAAAGTAACCTATTACCTAATCTAGCTTTTTAAAAACTTCCATAAAACATTTTTTATGGTGCTTATTTACTGTTTTCAATAGAAGGTTAGGTGATTGCTATAGTGACAGAACTGAAAAGATGAAGCCTATGATGGATGAGGAATATACAATATGCTAATAAACAACTCATTTGCTAAATTAGCCACTAATCCTGTCCAATTTGACTCGTTCAAATCCTTGAAAAACAATCCTAATATTCAGCACTTTTTAATCCATACAAAAACTTTTAAATAAAATAGCTATAAATGGGCAAGATTATTTCATTTGAAAATGATCCACTGCACTGATGTCCACACTTGCTACTTTAAAAATAAAATGCTCATGGCCTTGCATCTTATTTCTGCCAGATAAGCTCAGACATAAAGTTTTTAATACTTTTTGTTTAATAACAAAGCTTAAAGGCATAAGTTTTTCTTGTATGTTGTTGAAACAAGACAGAATCAAAGCCTGAGGACATTTGGGGTGGGGAGATTATGGTTCTAACCACGGAAGAATGCTAAGAAGCATCAAGAATGTCACTTGTCCTCCTAGATCTCTAGAGCTCATGCCACACACTATGAAGAACAGCAAAAAATGTGTACCATACTTCTGTCCTTGCTTACTTACAGTGAATGGAGTGGAAAGGTATCATAAACAATGAGGGAAAATTTACAGTAACAATGAGCTTATGCCAAGTGCAAAATACAGGGTTCAAACTATAAATTAATGGTAGTTTAAGGCCAAGAGAGATTAATCTGTGACATCTTAAAGAATTAGAAGAACTAAAATAGAGCTGGCCCATGAAAGGATGGCTCACTTAAAAAATAAATAAATAAATGCAAAGCATTCCAAATCACCCACTTGTCTAGATCAAGGAAGATACTATATAAACTATTTCATTCATACTCTTTTCTTTTAATTATTTCTTTTTAATGGCAAGCTTCCGAGAAACACAGGAGAAACTGGTCCTACATTCTACACACTCCTCAGGAATTCTGCTACACAAACCATTGGTTGGACACTTCATCCGATAAGGAGGCATTTCAGTACTTCCTGCTGCCCTGGGAACTACTGTGAATGTTTATGCTGGTCTTAGATACTTTATTGACTGAGCAAGAGACTGCAAATGCTCTAAAACTGAGGATCCACTGTAGGAGAAGAAGTAGCACCGTGAGAGGGACAGCAGCACCCAGCAGAAGCAGGGGCGGCCCGCAGTGGGCCTGTGAGAGCTGCCACCTGGCCAGCACCCATTCGCGTTCCTTTCAGCACAGGGACATCAAGGAACATAAGAACAGAATATTGGTAGAATAAATCTTCAATATGGTGTTGGCAGATTTCACTAAAATTATGGTCATGTGTTTCAATTTTATAATGTGGGGCTTTAGTGAGGCTTAATTTCATACTCTTCCTTATTAATCATGGTTTTCTTTTCCATAGTTGTGTCTCTACAATATAAGTGCTGGGAAACTCTCAAAAAAAAACTTCTAAGAAGGTAAATAATCCTCCCTACTTCTAGCCACCAGCAAGCTTTTTACGTATCTAAATTTCATATTCAAAATAGAGTGTTGTGTCTGAAGTAGCTTATACAGATATATAATGGTATAATGAGACAAATGTATCTTTAAAGCAGGTGGTCCATTTGAGAAAAAGTTTATTATATACAAGTTAGTATATAGAAATAAGGGACACTGATTTGCCTCACTGGAGCTTCCTATATTTAAAGCTAAGATTAAGTTGCATTTTTTCACTCCTATAGGGTTACAGTATATTTTGTCTTATAACCATTTTTCAGAGAAGGATCACTGGATTAATACATTTTTGCATAGCAACAGTATAAACTGCTCTGATAAATCATTGCAACACTAAATATTAATTCAAAATCAAACTGAAAGTTGCAAGGACTGACTTGGCCTCTGTCCATAATCATACAATTCTGGGAAAATGTGAGACAATTTTGAGAGCTCTTATGATTGGCATGAAACATAGTTTGGCATATAAATATAAAAATGGAAAATATAACGACAATAAGAATACCATTTCACTAGTTTAAATCAGTGAGTGAAATACCGATTGCTCAGTAATGGAATTGAGACAATTAGCTAGTTCTTGGCCACAAAAATGAAGCTGTATTTCTTTGGCATGCTTCGCAGCAAAATTAAGATTAATCCAAAGTAGAAATGAAATAAATAAACACTAAAATAGCAAAAGAAAAGTGAGTTAGTATAGAATCTTGAAATGGGGAAATTCTTTCTAAACATGGCATGAAAACCAGAAAAAATAGAGGAAGCAACTAGTAAATTTAACAGAAAAAATTCTGAGTAGCAAAATACATTATAAACTTGAAAAACAGACAAAAATCTCTTGATGTTCTTAAAATACACATATTTTAATGTTTAAGAGCTTGTACAACTCGGTAAGAATTTTTAAAAATCCTACTGAAAAATGGGCAAGTGACTTAAAGCAAATATTAGCAGACTTAAAGGGATACATGGACAGCAATGCAATAATAGTAAGGGACTCTAATACCCCACTTTCGTCAATGAATAGATCATCTAGACAGAAATTCAGTATGAAAACATTGGCCTTAAATGACATGTTAGACCAGATGAACTTAACAGGTATATATACAGAATATTTCACACCAAAGCAACAGAATACACATTCTTCTCAAGTGCACATGGAACATTCTCTAGAATACATTATGTGTTAGACCACAAACAAGCCTTAATAAATTTAAGATTGAAATCATATCAAGCATCTTTTTTGACCATAATAGTATCAGACTAGAAATTAATTACAGGAAGAAAACTGGAAAATTCACAAATATGTGGAGATTAAACATGCTACTGAACAACCAATGGGTCTAAGTACAAATCAAAAGAGAAATAAAAAAATACTTCGAGACAAATGAACATGGAAATGGCAATGTACTAGCATTTATGGGCTGCAGCAAAACAGTTCCAAGAGCAAATTTCATAGTGATAAATGCCTACATAAAGAAACAACGAAAATCTCAAATAAACAACCTAACTTTACACCCCAAGGAACTAGAAAAAGAAGAACAAACGAAGACCAAAATTAGTAGAAAGAAGTACATAACAAAGATCAGAGTGGAAATAAAGTAAATAAAGACTAAAAAGACAACAGAAAAGATCAATAAAAGAGTTGGTTCTTTGCAAAGGTAAAAGAAACTGATGAACCTTTAGTTAGGCTCATTTTGAAAAAGGAGAAGGCTACTAACACACCATTATAAAGCAATTATACTCCAATAAAGATGTTTAAAAAAAAAAAAAAGTAAAAGGAGAAGGCTCAAAATCAGAAATGAAAGAGGACATATCACAACTGATACCACAGAAATACAAAGGATCATAAGAGACTACTATGACCAATTATATATTAACAAATTGGACAACCTATAAGCAGATAAATTTTTAGAAACATACAACCTACAAAAGACTAAGTTGTAGAGAAATAGAAAATCTGAACAGACTGATTACTAGTAAGGAGACTGAATGACAAACTTACCAACAAAAGTCCAGGACCACATGGCTTAAATAGTGAACTCTACTGAATATTTAAAGAAAAATTCATATCCATACTTAGGAAACACTTCCAAAAAAATTGAAGGGGAGGAAACTTTTCCAAATTCATTATATGAGACCAACATTACCCTTATACCAAAACCAGACAAGGATGCCACAGGAAAATAAAATAAAATTACAAGCCAATGTCCCTGATGAACATAAGTGCAAAAATCCTCAAAATATTAGCAAACCAAATTCAACAATACATTAAAAGGATCATACACCATGATCAAGTGAGATTTATTCCAGGGATGCAAGGATGATTCAACATATGCAAATTATTCATTGTGATACGCCACATTAAAATGAAGGATAAAAATCATATGATCACCTCAATCGATGCAGAAAAAGCACTAGACAAAATTCAACATCCATTCATGATATAAATCCCAACAAAGTGGATATAGAGGGAACATATCTCAATGTAATAAAGGCCATATATAAAAGGCAGACCGAGCATTGATAAGAGGGAGCACAGAACCAAAAATAATAAAGACCATATATAACAAGTCCACAGGTAACATAATACTCAATGATAAAAAACACAAAGCTGTTCCTCTAAGATCAGCAACAAGATAAAGATGCCTACTCTCACGACTTTTATTCAACATAGTATTGGAAATCCTAGATCAATTAGGCAAGAAAAATGAAAAAGCATTCAAATTAGAAAGCAAGAGGGAAAACTGTCACTATTTACAGATGACATGAAACTATATATAGAAAAACCTAAAGACTCCACCCAAACACACACATACACACACACAAACCTGTTAGTAAAACTGCAGGATACAAAGTTAATATACAAAAATCTGTTGCATTTTAATATACTAATAATGAACTAGCAGAAAGAGATTAAGAAAATAATCCCATTTGTAATTTTATCAAAAAGAGTAGCATGCTTAGGAACAACTTTAACCAAAGAGGTAAAAGACCTGTGTACTGAAAACTATAACCCAATGTTGAAGGAAAATGAAGACAATACAAATAAATAGAAAATCATTCTGTGCTCATGAATTGGAAGAATTAATATTGTTAAAATGCCCGTACTACCCAAAGCAACATACAGATTCAATGCAATCCCTATCAAAATTCCATGGCATTTTTCACAGAAATAGAACAAATAAACTAAAATTTGTATGGAGCCACTAAAGACCCTGGGAACCCAAAGCAATCTTTAGAAAGAAGAGCAAAGCTGGAGACACTGTGTTCCCTGATTTCAAATTATACTACAAAGCTATAGTAATCTGAGCACTATGCTATTTGGCATAAAAACACACACAGAGATCAATGGTACAGAATAAAGAGCCCAGAATAAACCCATCCATATATGATCAATTAACTTATGACAAAGGAACCAACAATATACAATGAAGAAAGGGCAGAATCTTGAATAAATGGTGTTGGGAAAACTGGACAGCTACACACAAAAGAATAAAACTTGACCATTATTTTACACCACACACAAAAGTTAACTCAAAATAGATTGAAGACTTGAACCCTGAAACCATAAAATTCTTAAAGGAAAACAGGCAGTAAGCCTCACGACATCAGTCTTGGTAATGAGTTTTTGGATTTGACCCCAAAAGCCAAGGTAACAAAAAAAAAAAACAAGTGAGACTACCTCTATCTAAAAAGATACGGCACAGAAATAGAAACCATCAACAAAATGAAAAGGCAACCTATGGAATGGGAGAAAGTCTTTCCAAATCATATATCTGACAAGGGGTTAATGTTCAAAATATATAAAGAACTTTTACAACTCAACAGCAAAAAAGCAATCTGATTAAAAAATGGGCAGAGGATCTGAATAGACACTTTTTTTCCAAAGAAATTATACAGATAGCCAACAGATACATGAAAAATTCTTCAACATCGCTAATCATCAGGAAAATGCAAATCAAAACCACAATGAGGTATCACCCAATACCTATCAGAATGGCTATTATCAAAAAGATAAAAGTAAGTATTGGTGAGGATGTGGAGAAAAGGGAACCCTGGTTCACTGTTGGTGGGAATGTAAATTGGTATGCCACTAAGGAAAACAGTATGGAAATTGCAAAAAAGTTAAAGATAAAGCTATCATATGATCCAGCATTTCCACTTCTGTGTATGTATCTTAAGAAAATAAAATTCTAATCCAAAATGACATCAGCACCGCCATGTTCACTGCATCATTATTTACAATAGCCAAGGCATGGAAACAACCTAAGTGTCCATCAAATGGATGAATGGATAAAGAAATGTGGTGTGTGTGTGTGTGTGCGTGCACGCGTGTGTGTGTGCATAAATATATAAAAATAAATAAATATAAATATATAGTGGAATATTATTCAGCTATAAATAAAGAATGAAATCTTGCCATCTGCAACAACATGGATGGATCTCGAGGGCACTATGCTAACTGAAATAAGAGATAAACTGTTTTAGTTCATTTCTAGAATCAAAGAACGAACACCTGTTTCAGATAAAACTAAAAAAGATGGAATATATATTAAAGCCATGAAAATTCTCAACTTACAGATACTTAATATGTAGATGAAGAATAGAATGCATCACATTACTATAAGAATGTATTTATTTGTAACAATGAGCACTTTCACCTCAGCATGAAAAAGAACATATTTTCAAAATCCTATTCCAAACAGATATTAAGCGGAGACATGAATAAAATGAAACAATTTCATAATCAAACCAGTGCTAATAAACTTTTTAATGAGTTTATCTTTCAAAGAAAGAATGCATTAAGCTCACTCATTTTGTTTACATCATTTTGGTGGCCGTTTCAACCACAATCTTGTAACCTCAGTTTTGAAAATAACAGAAATGGAAAGAAAGATTTTAAGCAAAAGTGCCTTGTGATTCCAAGGGAAAGTTTACCACGGATGTGGAGCAGTGGCACTTATTCCATAACTCAGTCCTGCAAGCCTTGGACAATTTAGGGAATGATGGGAAGAATGAGCCAGTTTTCTGTGCAGTAGATGGAAGCAATTATACTTGGTGTGGTAAACCCCCCCCCCCCGTTTGGATTATCAGACACTCCATTTATAAAAAGAACATTGGAACATAAAAACTATTTGATACTTCTGGCTAATACTCTCATGGTAAAAAGTATATATTTGTAAGACTCAAAAAATAATTTTAAAAAACTGGTAGTGAAAGACTTGAAATGAAAGATCCAATTTTTCTCTAAGTCAATCTTGAGTAAAAATTCTAATCATTCCTAACTTCTCAGAAAATACCCTCCTTAAAATTTGCTTACATACCTATGGTGAATTGAGCATTGGTGTTAAACCATCAGCAGTTCAAGGAATTCTGCTCTTTTCTATTATGGAAGCTTGAGAGATAATAGCATATGTTTTACAAACATAAAATTCACCTTTAGTATGTCAAAGAATAGATGTAAGTATAAAAGAAATACTTGAGCTCTCCATTGGCACTCTGTAAAGAAAGTACACCAAAATATTTTCCTTTATAAAAGAAAATGACATTGCAAGCATGAAAAGGAAACAAAAAGATCAACAGTGAAGATAAAAACGCCATCATGCTGTCAGGATGTTCACTCTCAAGTCTGCATGAGCTTTGGTGAGAATTTAAGATGACATCTTGTAACTATTTACCGAGATAAAAAGACAGGGTGGGGTTGAGCCTTTATATCCAAAATAGATCATTAGAATTGAAAATAATTTTGGTAATAATTACACATAGACTCATTTCACAGAGGAGAAAACTGAGACATAGAGGCTTTGTCTGTCAAACGTCACAGGAAAGTCCATAGTAGAGCTGACCTACAGCTCGAGCTCAAGGATCATGAAGGCACTCCTAGAGCACAAAATCATTTTCATAGTCATATTTTTTCAAAGCAAGAATAAGTCATCTGGTGGTTTAAGGTCTTATTTACTTAAGGATATGAAGGCAAAACCCTTAAATCAAGACAAACATAGAAAATCTAGGCAGTGTACTAAGCATATATAGAATGACTATGCATTGTTTTGAATTAGGTGATTGGGGTAACTTGGAAAAATTAACAGCATCTCCATACATGACTCTTACTCCCATACAAATAATTCCCTATTGAGAAATCTGGCTTCATTTGCTACATTAAAACAGCGGGGAGAAGTGGTTGGGAAGTTGCAACAGAGGATTATAAAATATTCTCCAAGAATATATCTAAGATTCTACTTATTAAATTTAAAAATTGTATATGCTACATGGTCAGAATAAACACTGTAAAATAATAATAGCATAAAATAAATCCCCTAAAATGATACTCCTAAATGTGACAAATGGAGAAGGGAAAATTAAGGACTATACTATTTTTAACGAGGAAAAAATAGTCTTACTTCTTAATAGGAATCAATCAGAACAAAACCATGCCACAGTAAAACTTGAATTGTGTCTTTATTCTCCAGGAAACACATGTTTAGCCACCAGAAACTTGTTCTGTTTTCCACTATCAGAGCAGAATTTGACCTCGATATTCTAGACTTGGCAAGCAAATAGGAAAAGGCTATGTTTTGATAAAAGGCAAGTGAGACTACTAAGAAAAAGGTAAAAGTATAACTTCACTAATGTATTTTTAAGTCTGACTTTAGGATTCTGGAATGATGATGCCATGTGTTTCAATTCTCCACAATAGAGTTTTTAAAGAGATGGACATTGGGGTGTCACGAGTTCTTGCTAAAACCTCAGCTGTTTGCCACTCAGGTCATTTCTGTGTTCATTAGAAGGGTGCATTAATCTAATTAGTGTTAAGAATTATGGTACTGAACCATTTTAATGCACTGGAATGTGGAATGAAAAGTCATCAGCAAAGGCACAGAAAACAAAATATGCGACCTTATATAACATTTTGAGTTGTGAATACTAAAGACTTTTGGACGTATAATTTAAAAAGTGGTTTTGCTTATTTCTGAAGTAAGGTATGCATGAATGTTCCTGAGGGAGACTTGCCAGTATACTAATACCCTTATGTTTTAACATAGTCCCTTTACCCAGGTTTCTTGATTTCCTTTTCAGGATAGAAAGTATTTGCAATTATTCAGATACATGTTGATGGGACAAAACGTCCACATTTTCTTTTTTTTTTTTCCAAGAAGAGGAAATATTTGAGAAATTTTTCTGTGGCAAATACTTTTGTGAAAATTAATGACAAATTGAAGGACTTAAATAACTGGAAGTTTTATTCTAAGTCTTTTCTAGCAGGAGACAATTTTAGAGAAGCAGATGACTTTAGGAGAATCAGACAAGAGCAGAGACAGAACCCAACCTGTCCAGTGTTGAGTCCTGTAGCAACTACGTAGCTACCTAAGTATGAAACATGATTTACTGACTTGTCAAATTTTTGGTAAGGAAAATAAATCCTATGCTATGGTTAGGAACTGCTTGCACATCTATTTAACAGAGCACTGATGTGTCATAGATACCAAGAAAACATTATCCCAGAATTAATCTTCTATTATGATCTTTCTCAGAAACCTCCTTGGTTATCTCCGTTCCATCTTACATCAAAAAAGTCCTCACTCTCAGAGATCAATACGGTAAAAATGCAATTGCCATGGACACGTAGCAAGCCTTTATGTGTTTTCAATATCTAGGAACTGGTACACATATGCAGGATAGAGGGGTATCTCAGAAACTAGGATAGAGGCTGGGGTGGGTAGCCATTGGCAGGACAGTATGCAAGTCTCCATATTTAGTCCTATTAGCAGAGTCCCAGCCCCTTAAAGCCCACCCACCTTGCCGCCTACCATTGTTCAGTACCTACAACAAGACGCTATAATTTTCTTTAAGCATGCTTTTTAGAAATCATTTTAAGTGTCTACATGGGCTACTGTAAAATTTTACATAATAACTAAGCATGTAAAACAAGATCACATAAAAATTCAAAGCAATTTTGATGGTTATGGTAAAAAAGATAAAGACGTGTCAAAAATACCAGCGCATATGTATGACACCATACATGCCTGAAAATTGAAAATTAGTGGTCCTCTTGGGGATACTGCCTTCAACATGTTATTAATAGAACTATATTACTAGGTAGAAAGAAGATTTAAATGAATAAACAAAATATAAATATTTGAGAGGACTTAGTATAATTAGAAACAGATATAGACAAAGCAACATATTCTGTGCCAATGACAAAACAGAATAGGTTAACATATTTGACAGTAAATTAATATTTGAGAATGGTGATAAGCAAAAGTATATAAGATCACTTACAAAAGTCTATGCTTAATTTTTCAGGAAACTTAAACATACCGTAAGGTATTGCCTTTCTTCAACCTCAATCATTTTATTACCTTTTCACATTTCCTGTTCCTCCCTTATTTCTGAAATTGTGAAAGACAACTTCTACCATATACATCCCACTAGCAAAAAATTGTAAAACAATTCAGCATGACTAGAAAATAGAAATAATATATGGAAAGACATTTTCATACGCCTCAGCATGTTTGTGGCAACTTTTTAAGGCATTTATCTTTTTTGATACTAGAGTTTGTATTGCAGGAGTGATTTTCAGGCTGGGACAGAGTGGAAATGATTGTCTAAGAGTCCCTCTGAAAAACACAGGGAGAGGGATGAGAAGGGGAGGGGCATCAGCTGCTAATTGTAGAGTTTTCCTGATATCACTTGATACTTGTTGGACAGTAAGTCTGGTATTCTGAGTACCCAAGACAGAGGAAGTAACATACAACAACAAATGGAACAATAAACAGGGAGTTTTAAAAATCCATAAAAAACTGCTAGGGTAGTGGTTCCTATTTTTTACGAACACCTGGAGAAGTACTGCTTGACTTAGGACAGCAGGCAAGAAATCAAGCAGGGGATGCCATGCTTAATTAACCACAAAAGGTTCTTTCAAAATATTGAATATTAGTACTAAGATAGATAATTTCAGTAGATTTACTAGAATCCCTATTTAAATTATTTTCAAAAAGCATTTATTAATATATGTTAGATGAGAGTGACTTAAATAAAAAAGTAGATAATGTACCTTTCCACTAAAAGGACACTTCTGCATATAGTCTAGTTACTGACACTAGTAGAATCCAACTAAGGATTGTTATTAGCAAACGTGCAAGCCCTATGCCATCCTGAGAAGCAAACTACTAATATGACATAATTTTTGCTCAATGCTAAGGAAGTATGTTTAATAACTAATTCTCCCAAAATGGAATGTGCTGCCTTGAGAAGGTTTTTTTGAACTCCAATCCTGAAGATGAAGTTAGGTGAGAGGAATGAGGAGATACAAAATTAATGGAAGTTGTTGAAGGGATGTGCCACTCAAGTCAGACTGAATTGCAGATATAATGACTCTGATTCTTAGAAGTTGAATCAACATTATAGAGGTAGATTTTAATGTCCCGCAACCGTTTTTTGGGAGACTTTTATGATTCACATGAAATATGATGAGGTGTAATTTGTTGTGCTCCCTTCCATGGTAGTGGACTTAAATCCTTTTAGTTCCAGGTAATTGTATATAATTATTTTTGATCCCCACTCCTGTGTGTGAAGAAAGGAGGTTATGTTTAATTAATTAGTTGTTGTAGAAATGATGCTAGTTGGCATGTTCGTGGCATTTAAATTATTACATCTCTTAAAAAGTTAAACTGAAAAAAAAAATGTTAAACTGAGCTAGCACATGGAAGCTTCCACTGTATAAGACAAAACAAAACAAAATAGGCATAGGAGGGGTTGTTGCTTCAGGTCAATTCAAAGAGTAAAAAATTGAACAAAGATTACTCTGAATACCCTACCAAAATACAATCATCTAAGACATGGAGACTCTTTTTAACTTAAGAAAAAGGAAATGATTATTTTATGGTCCTTAATATGGATCTTACCCAAGGACAGTTAAGATTAAAGAACTAAAAGCATTATTACAAGAATACTGTTCATTTTTCAACTGGAAAGTGTAGCATTTTAAATTTAGATATTCATCTTGTATCTTTTCCCTTCTTCATGTTGTTTGATTCTAAAGATATTTGGTAAGTGAGTTAATAGTTGATTTTTATTAAATATTTTAGTACAGATTTTCCCAAGGCTTTTATTTTGGGAGCCTTTGTTACCTGCTATGACAACCACGTAAGTAGTACCTCAGATTATTTGGTGACAGGGGAAAACTATTTTAAAGTCAAAAATAATATTGCCAAAATATACCTTTGGAAACATGACTCCAGATTTCAAAATTACATAAATACTATGATGCCCATTTTCACAAGAACCATTTGATTAGTTTGAGCAGGTTTTAGGCTGCTGTAACAAACCAAAACCAAAAACCAAAAACAAAACGAAAAACAAGAACTCAGTGGCTTAAATAATTTACTTCTTGTTCTTATACACTGGCTCTGGAACTAGGAGTTTTGCCATAGCAGGTTTCTTCCATCGGGTGACTCAGAGATCCAGGATGATTTACTACTGTGGCTCTGTTACCTCAAACTGATGTCTCTTCTGTAGAGGCAGAGAGAGACTAGAAAGTACACACGGTCTTTTCACCTCCTCTGCCCCAAAGTGATACACTTCTCTTCCAGTTTTCACTGGCCAGAAATAATCAAACGGCCCCACCTCACCATAAGGTAGAGGGAAAATATCATCTGCCTGTTACTCAAGAATGAAAGGAAACCCAAATACTGATGGGCACTAATGATGCCTCTCATACTGTCCAATAACCTGGTATCCTAGCAAGGTGAAGGGAAAAAATGAAAGGCCTAAAACAAACATTGAGAACTTTAGTCGGCACCAATTTTAAAAATAAATAAAAGCACCACAATTACACAGAATACATAAAATGACAGTCCTTGAACTCAATCACATCATTTTTATACTACCTAACCTCTATCAGATTGTTTGTACAAATAAGTTACTCAATAAGATGTGAGAGATGAATAAATGAATTGGTGAGAGTATGATTCCTTTCTTTGGTCCCTGAACATATAATTTATGTTCACATCATGACAATTTTCATCACAATAGCAAGCTAACATTGAAGATAATTTTAATACCTGTATATTTTCATAAAATTGACAAAGTATTTATTTAATTTTTACTTTTCATTGAAGTATAGTTGATATACACAAACAACCCACTTAAAAAATGGGTACAAGAACCAAACAGACATTTTTCCAAAAAGGAAATGCAGATTGCTAACAGGCACATGAAAAGATGCTCAACATTGCTAGCCATCAGGGAAATGTAAATCGAAACCATAGTGAGATATCACCTCACAGCTGTTGGAATGGCTGTCAGCCAAAAGAACACATTTAACAAATGTAGGCAAGGATGTGGAGAAAAGGAAACCCTCATACACTGATGGTAGGAATGTAAATTGGTATAAGCACTGTAGAAAACAGTATGAAGGCTTCTCAAAAAACTAAAAATAGAACTCTCATATGACCCAGCAATTCCACTCCTAGGTATATATTCAGAAAAAAAAAAACAAGTACACTAATTCAAAAAGATACATGCACCCCAATTTTCACAGCAGCTTTATTTATAATTGCGAAGATATGGAAGCAACCTAAGTTTCCATCAACAGATGAATGGATAAAGAAGCTGTGGTATACATTGACAATGGAATACTACCCAGCCATAAAAATGAATGAAATTTTGCCATTTGAAGCAACATGGATGGACTTGACAGGTATTATGCTGAGTGGAATAAATCAGAGGAAGACAAATACTGAATGATATCATTTATATGTGGAATCTAAAATATATAGCAAACTAGTGAATATAACAAAAAAGAAGCAGGCTCACAGATACAGAGAGCAAACCAGCAGTCACCAATGGGGAGAGGGAAGGGGGAGGGGCAATATAGGGGTAGGAGATTAAGAGGTACAAACTATTAGGTATAAAATAAGCTATAAGGATATATTGTACAACAGGGGAATATAGCCAATATTTTATAATAACTATAAATGGAGAATAACAAAATATTTTTGTATGTTTCCTAATTCAAAACTATGAGGTAGGCATATGTGTGTGGTTTGTTCCCTTCGTTTTTAAATACAACTTAAGACCCTTAGAAAACACAGTATTTTAACACCAAACATTTAATTCTTGATGAGGGAATACTTTACAACATACGGATATTTTGGTATATGTCCAAGAAATATTTTTAAACCCTCTATATTAGAGACTGCACTCAATTCTTAGAAAATGCAATACTCAGTTGAATAATTTATATCATCTGAAAGAAATTCCATGACTAATACTAAGCACATGAATGTAATCTGCAGGTTGCCTGTAATACTATTTAAAAAATCAGGATGGCCAAACCTACATAAAATTTGCATTAAAAAACTGAGAACATGAATGAGTGAATGAAACATCCATTAATCACCATAGTCCAACTACAGAAGGGTTATGTGGGTTTCCACTACGTAGATTCTGTTTTGGTTATTAATGACATGAATATGTATGTATGTGTATAAACATAAATATATATATGATAGATATAGATATGATATAAAAGATAGATATATATTATATAATACATACATGCAAATGTACAACTTGGGCATAGACTGTGACAATTTTCCCACCCTTGGATTTAAAGTAAGCAGGTTTTTCATCTTCTCAAATAACTATAAAGTACAAAAGACTAAATCTCATGTTAACCACTTACGTATTACTTTTCTTAAGGACTGCAAACCAGGGGTGCTACTCCAATATATGTAGAACTGGATATTATTAAAAGCATACTGGGGTAAATGTTCTTCGGGAAGACATCTCAGGGACATCTTTGGCATCCTAGAAACAGACTGAAATCTCAGCATCACGACTAAGTGATTGTAGATGAACTAACTAACCCCTCTGACCCTTAGTCTCCTCAGCTCTGAAATGCTGAACAAAATGCATGCCTCAGAGTATGATTGGAAGGTAGAACTGAGACTACATACATTAAAAAAAGCACCTAGCAAAGCACCTGATACACAGTGAATCCTTAAAAATATTAATTCCCTTCAACTGTACATAATTGTGCATGTGTTATTAGTTTGACCTCTTAAAAGGTCCAAACTCCAGGTGCAGAAAATAAAATTTATGAATTGGAACAGATTGCTGCAATTGCACACACAGATACAAAATTCAGTGACTCATAAGCATTAAACACATTATTTTATGTAAGTGGAAAAATGCTGCAATAAGGCTTTCTGTAAATATTTTCAACTTCAACGTGGACTGTATTAGCTCTTCATATGGAAGTGAATTTTTATTGCTGGCATTTAGTTCCAGAATAAATATTATTTTTTTAAGCTTGAGAATTATATGATAATGAATAGAATATATTTCAATTTCTTTGTAATAGTTGCATATTATCATTTACATTTCAATACTATTCTAGTTTGAATTTTACATTTATTTTCTTTTCACTGAATTGTACTCTAAAAACACAGTTTTCTAGACTGTATCAATATTACCTGAAATAAATTCAGGATTATATATCAATCATCCTCCATGTTCGAGTCATTTTTTTCCTACTAAAACTCATAATTGGATAGAAGCAAACAATATAGAAATTAAGTGTTAGGTTTGAGCTTTATAGTATGGTGCGTACACGTGAGATCCTAAATAAGTTAGTCAATTGAAAATATTTCTTGAGGAACTACTAAACACAGAGCAATATGTAAGGTATGCTGTATAAATGTCACAAGAGGGCATTCCTACCTCATTTAACAAGCTTGCAAAATTGCTAAGTAGAAAATATGCACGCAATACAAGAACCTTAGAACACAAGACAGTACAAGTTAAAGTGCTAAACTTTGTTATCCTGAAAATAAAGAGTTCAGGGAGGTGGGGAATCAAACCACAATATTTAAAGCAATGAAGAATTTCAGGAGAAAATGGGAGCTGGAATTGAACTTGGCCTTGAGAGATGAATAGAATATGGGTGTATAGGCAGACAAGGAAGACCACTCCGTTCACAGAAGTTGACATAATGACGATGGGGGCTATGAGAGGAAAGAACTTAGCTTTGAGTTTCTTGGTATGTGTTCAAGGAAGACTGCTTTTGAATAAGTGTGGCAGAACTCAATTATCATGTATATAACTGATCAGGGGAAAAAATCCTTATAGGCAATATGGCAGAATACAGAAGTGTGAGGATAAGTGCTGTTTTCGATCAATCATCTGTTTTATGAAATGGATTAGAAATGAGATAAATTAGAAGATAAGAAGAATACCCAGAAGATAACTGTGATGATGAGAATTGCAAGAACACACTGTCAGCTTAAATGAATTAGGCAGGTAGAGTTCAGAGAAAAAGGATAATTACAGGAGGCATATCCAGATCCCACATATGCAACTAAGAGAAGGTTTAGGATGGGGAAAACTCCAGGAAACATTGAGATTATGAAATCCTGTATCCCAGTTTTCATCATAATAAATCAAATGCTTAAGCAAAGCTCTCTATTTGCAGAAAGTCCTAAAGGGATAGGAGGTTAACCCTCATCCTCATGAGAATGAATAGTGTCAACTTTGTTACTGTTTGGCAGAAGGTATAGACTGGATATGGCCTGAAGTAGCACAGAAAAGTCATGATAAGATGACCAGAAGATACTAGTTTGGAAACCCTGAGAAGAATTTGGGAGCAACAGGTCATACACAATAACAAAGACACGTGGAACTCTCACCACCCTCCCATTCTATCCTAGGCAATATCCGATTATTAGTAAAGAATGATGTATAACACTGTACTTCTGCAATGCATCTAGTTAAAATTTCATAGTACTCTTGGCTATTATAGAAAGGGTGACTCTAGAAATCAGAAAAGTTGTGGACTCCCATATTATGCAAGAATAAGAATCCAAACCAGAGCATTATTGAGAAAAACTAAATAAGATAAAATATGAGATAAACAATGTTTTATAATCTTGCATACATTCAGAACATAGTAGGAAACCAATACATGAATTTGATTGTGAGCAACATTTCTATAATATTTGGAGGGAAAAAAGAGAGACTGGGTGGAGTGTAAAATGAATATATAAGCTGATGTTTGGGAAAATACAACTTATAGAAAAACTTCTACCTCAAGCAGTCATCTTTTTAACTAAAGAATCTCTCTTCCCCATGCCTATAATATATGTACCAGGCAAATACCATACAAATTTTAAGAGTTTTCATGTTGAAAAATACAGTGCATTCAGTGTATTTCTAGTTCCATAATATGTAAACTATAATATCGACAATGTAGAAATGAAAATCTTTAAAAAAATTCAGCTATCATACTCAGCTCCTCTGTGATTTTTATTTTGTTGTTGCATTTGATCTATTTTAAAAGAAAAATTTTCAAATTGATACTCTCTGCATCTTACCTGAATAATTATTTTTCCTATCTCAGACTGTTTTGGTGGTGATTTTTGTTTCCTTAAGAAACAAATGCTACCCCTCCTTGGAATATTCTCCTGCCCCATGAAGTTGAATCTTCAAGAAGTATCTGGACTTAACAGATCATCCCATATGGGTTAAGATGTAATTGACCTTCTACTATTGGCTTTAGGAGATTCAACCTCAGGGGATGGAAATGAGGGGAGAAATCAGAAAAAGGATTAAGCCTGAGATAGAAAGATAACCTCCCAAAATTTGTGGCAAAAGAAATGAAAATATTGACAGTACTATAGAAAAAAAAAAGTGTCTTACCAGAATTTTGAAGTCACTGGATGATCCACGAGTCCAAGCCTAATTAGAAAAATAGAGAGAAAAAAACCTTACTTTAGTTTTCTTGTTTTAAAAATAGATACACAATTTTTTATAATTCTATAACATTATTACATTTATAAATATTGTAGACTGATGAAAATCCCTTAGGAAACCATTTTTCTAGGTGAAAATATGTTTTTCACTTAAATTGTAGTGTTTATTTAGTCTCATATTGTGCCATTAAATAAACAAAGACAAAGAAAATACAGTCTAGATCTTGAAAATATGTTTCCAACTATTCAGGTGACCATAATTATTCAGTTTAATTCTTTAGATTCTCAAAAGAAGGTAGACTATTACTAAATATACTTGAAATCTCCAAATACTTATTACATGCATTTATTTTTCTTGTGAGCTAGGCAGACCAAAGCTTCATTTTTAAAAACGTTTTACCATTTTTCTGCCTTTGTTGGTATCAGACAGTCATTAGTTTTGACTTTGATTCATTTTTGAAAAGTAAATCCATGTAAGATATTATAATGACAAAAATAAAAGGGTTTTAATTTCCAAATTATATTAAAATGCAACCTCTATGTTTTTAAGGTATTTGAAGTTCAAATGAAAGGCAGTATCTGAACAGCACAAATTCCCAAAAGAAGACCTAGCACCTGCTGTGGGATGCAAAGGTTTTATAAATGTTGTCTTGTGTAAAGGCAATGGCAAACACTGTGAGGCCTTTTGTAAATATGCCTGACTGCCTCTGTGTTTGAGCAGAAATATTGAACTTCTAACCATTATACTATAAAATAAAGGAGATTATTTTTTTTAAACATATGATTATCACCTTTTCCTTTTACCTTGGGAATTAAGTTTGAAATTATATATTGTACAAGTATTGAAAAAACTATCTCTATAAAAGAGAATGAAGAATAACAATAAATATAAAAATTTAACACTATGTGTATACAGTTTTCTGTGTCTATAAATATGTGTCTGCATCTTATTGCCACAGCATTCAAATTAGGTTATCTGGCCAGAATTACATACATAATGCTGGACCACTAATTGGTAACAAATTGGCCAGAACGAATCTATTAAAATTCTTTCTCTAGGGCTTAGAATCATTTGAGAAGACCAGTGGTTCACTTGAGAGGAGCAAGCAGTGGAATTTGTTGTATTATGAGAGAGCCTGGCTTCAAAGGTACAAAGCCTCTGTCTCTGGATTTTAGTTCTTCTCATGAGAGCCATAGAAAATGTTTGGTATTTTTCTTTCCTTTTCACATTTTAGGTTATTTCTTTATTGTGAGTTATAAATCACACAAGAAACTTGCAAAAGTACAAATGTATATAGCTCAATAAATTATCACAAAATGAATGCTCATGTAATCAACACTCAGATCAAGAACTAGAACACAACTAACACATAGAGGCCCACAGCTTGGTCTGTCACTATGTGTGCGTTTGTGTGTATGTGTGTGTGTGTATACACACATGTATATACACAACATACATACACAAACTATATATATGAATGGCATATACACCCACAGTATACACACACATATACATATGTAAATACATATAGTTTAAACTCACTTGATTACTTCTTGTGGGTTATGCTAAAGCACAGGTTCGAATAAAGTGCAAACCAGTTGAGGCAACACAGATGTATATGCCGTGACTGTGGAAATGCAGCACTAATGTCACGCATTCATCATAATTTTGCATGGCATACTGACTATGTGTTGCCAGAGAAGAAAAATCCTTTGGACATGTTATGTAATGTCATTGAACATATTGTGTATTGTAATCACGATAAACTATTATATAAAAACTATATATATGTATTTGTCTGTTTCCAGATTTTTTGTTCATCCTACAGTTTTGCCTTAGTTTTGAACTTTATATAATTGAAATCATACACTGTATTTTCATGTATCTTTAGTTTCTTTCCCTTAACATTTACGTGAGATTCATTCATCTTGTTGCTTGTAACTATAATTATTTTTCATTACTCTATAGAATTCCATTGGATAAATATTACGTGATTTATATATTCAATCCTCTATTGACAGATATGGATTGTTTCTACTTTCTAGTTATCATGAATAATTCTATTATAAGCATCCGTTTATACATGCACACATATTTGTCTTGGCTATTTCCTAGAAGTAATTTACGAGAGTACAGATGTTCTATTTTAGCAGACACTGCTGAATAGTGTATCAAAGTTGCCATTGTTGCACAAATTCACCAGAATATATTTTTATTCTGCTTAGCTTTAGCCGTCAGTTTACTGTGTAGTATATACTTTTAATTGACATTTCTTTATTAATGTGTTTTAGTGCATTTTCATATATTTGTCATATATATATACATAATTCATACAAATATATGTTTTTTCATTTAAGGAGATACTTTTCAATTTTCTTGTCCATTTAATGTAGGTTGTCTTCTCCTTATTAATTTGTAGAAGTGCTTTATATATTCTAGATATGAGTCCTTTGTTGGTTGTGTTTGGTGAAATGTATTTCCCACTCCACAGCTCACCCTTTTACTCACTTATCGTGCCTCTTGTTGCAACTTAATTCTTAGTTTTACAGCAGTCAAATTTAACCATCTCTGTCTTTCTTTTTGTGGCCCATGTATTATACGAAGTGATCATATATACATATTCTTCTCTATCTTCTTCTGAAAGTTTGTTATTGTATGATTCTTCTGCCTCTCGCATCTAATCCAAAAACCTACCCGAAATTAATGTTTTTCTCTGTGTGATTTGTGGTAAAATGTTATTATTTTCCAAATTGACCCAATAAAATTTATTGAAAATACCTTCCTTTTGCCGCTGCTCTGCAATGCTAGTTTAGTCATAAATTAAGTGTCCATAGATACTTGGGTGTTTCTAGATGTCAATGTATCCCATTTAACTATTTGTCTATATCACACGTGTCTATATCATATCTTACCACAACTTGATGTGGATAGAAGAGCAGGCCCCTCTACCTTTTCCTTAAGAGTTTATTGAATATTTAAAAAATATAATCCACATAACATAAAATTCACTGTTTCAAACTGGACAATTTAACGGTTTGTATTATGTTCACAATGTTGTATAAACATCACCATTAATTCCAGAACATCTCCAAAATCTGAAAAGGAAACCCTATACCTATTAGTGATCAATCCCATTTCTCCCTTATCCACTTCCCCTGGCAACCTCTAATCTGCCACTCTGGATTTGCCTATTCTGGACAATTCATACAAATTAATCATACAATTTGTAGACATTTTTGTCTACCTTATTTCACTTAACAAAATGTTTTCAAGGTCCATCTATGTTGTAGCACATAGCAGTATTTCCTACCTTTTTATGGCTGAATAATATTCCACTGAGTGGACACAGTACTTTTTTTAATCTATTCATCAGCAAAGAATAGATTTTGCTTATTTTCACTTTTTTTCTCAATTATGAATAATGTCAGTATGAACATCCGTGGACAGGTTTTGTGTGTGAAAATATGTTTTTAGTCCTCTTGGGCATATATGTAGGAGTAGAATTTCTGAGTCATATGTTAATTCTATGTTTAACTGTTTGAGGAACTGCCAAACTCTATTCCAGAGTGGGTATGCCATTTTACATTCCTACCAGGAATGAATAAATGTTACAATTTCTCCATATCCTCGCCAAGACTTGTCACTTTCCACTCTTAAAAAATATGGCCATTATAGCCAGTGAGTGTGATAGTATCTCATTGTGGTTTTGATTTGCATTTCCCCAATGACTAACGATGGTGAACAATTTTTCATGTGGCTATTGGCCATTTGTCTATCTTCCTTGGAGAAATGTCTACTCTAATCCTTTGTTCATTTTTAGTCGGGTTATCTGTTTACTGTTGAGTTCTCACTATTCTTCTTATATTCTTGATATTAATCCCTTATCAGATATATAATTTGCAAACATTTTCTCCCATTCCATGGATTGCCTTTTAATTTTGTGTTATTTCACAAAAATGCACAATTTTCTATATAGAGGTTTCACACCTTTCAGTAAATTCATTTCTATTTGATATTTTTATATTATTAAACATGGTATTTCTATTTTCTATTTATCACTTGTATGTAGAAATGCAATTGACTTTCTATTGACTTTATATTGAGCAATCTTAATTGACCTGTGTATTCTTTTCAATTTACTATCTGCACTCTCACATTATACACAAACAATGGTTTCATATATTCCACTTAAATCTTTGAACTTTAAAAATGTGCCTCTATACCTGTATGTATGCATGCTTGGGTGTATGCACATCGGCGTGTGTGTGAATGTGTGTGCATTTTGAATCACTGCACTCACTAGGACTACAAGAACAATGAACAGAAGAGCTGCTCCTGGGCACCCTTCTCTTGATCTCAAGGGAAACTTACCATTAAGTCCACTATTTGTTGTAGGTGTTTGGTAGATATTCCTTATCATAATGAGAAAGATTCCCTCTATTTTCAATTTAGTATGAGTTTTAAACAGGAATTTTTATTATTCATCTCATTCATAGGTATGTAATTATTTAGATTGTCTTATTCTTTCTCACATCAGTTTTGTTAAGTTATATTTTAACTAGAAATTTACTTTATGCAAAATTTTATTTTTAAAAAAAGTTATTTCCAACATCCTTTCAACATCTTTTTCGTATCTTCAGGATTTGTAGAAACCTCTATTCCTGATATTATTCTTGACACCTCTCTTTTTTTAACTTGGTCAGTAACATCAATATCTACCACTTTTATTAGTTTATTCAAAGAACCAATTTTAGTTTCGTTAATCCTCTCTATTGTATGTTTGGTACAATGTACAATATTTTTCATGCTATTACCTCCTGATTTTTATTATTTCTCTCCTTCTGTCTTTGGGTTAAATGTGCTGTTTTCCCTCAGTTTCTTGAGATGGATGCTTATAATCGATTTTCTGCCTTATTCTTTTCTTATAAGTGTATTTGAAGTACACTTCACCCTAACATTGGTTTTAGTTTTTTTAATACAGCAGTTTAATTTTTATTCATTTCTAAGTATGTTAAAGTTGATTTTTTACTGAAGAAGTATTCCAAAAATGTATATTTTAATTTTCCTAATATCTGGGGATTTTCTGATTCAAATAACTTGTGCACAAAGCACTTAACTCAACATGATGCCAATCCTCTATAATATATTGAAATTTGCTTTATGATTCAGCATCTGATCAATTTTTATAAATGTTCTGTGTATCCTTGAAAATGATATACATTCTGCACTTAAGTGCATTGTTCTATATACATAAATTATATTAAACATGTTAATCATGTTGTTCATTCAGATACCGGAAGATTCATCTTGTACACACCCACCCACCATGATTTTAAGTTTGTCTTTTCTTCCTTTTAGTTCCATCTTTTAAAAAAAATTCTATATGTTAGGCTACATTAAGAAATACATACAAATTTCTAATTTTTAGATCCTTCTGTTCAATAGAAACTGTTCTTGTGAAGTAGTTCCATTCTATGCCTAATACTACATCTAAGTTTTGTTTGAAATTAATAGAAATGTCCCAGCATTTACATTGACTTTTCTCAAAAGAACAACAAATAATTTTAGTAGAAAGAAATGCATGGTAAAGTAAATATATAGGCTGTCAAATCACTAGTCAGAGTGGCAAGTGCATCCATGGAGAGTCAAAGGAGGATTTAACTGGGGTGAATACATATTCCAATAGGGAAAAGTAGCTTATGCAACAACATGGATGGCAATGAATTCTATGTAGCTAGGGTCTGAGCGTGTGGTGGAAAGAGATATGACCAATATTTGAAGACATGGTTTAAGATCAGATTTGAAGGGCTTGATAACAGCAAGACGTTTATCGTTAGTGAGCAATTTGAAGATAAGGCAGAGAAAATTTTGGAGTAGGGTTCTGATGACCTTAACTAACACAAAGCAATCTGAGGAGGTAGTAGAGAAATATGAAAAGTAAAATTTTAAATGAGCTTTAGAATCCTGTAGCATTTCTTTGTGGGTAGTTCTAATAATCTACTGGACATGCAGATCTGGAGTTCAGGAGAAAGTTATAAACTGGAGCTATAGATTTGGGATTTATCAGTGTTTTAGTGATAAATGAAGCATGGGAGAAAAGGAGGACACAAAAGTGATGATCAATAACGGATACTTAGGGGAACATCAACATTACTGGAATAGGCAGCAAAAATGTAATAAGCAAAATTGGTTGAGAAACTTGATAGACATTTCTCAAGTTTGAAGGAGGAAGGAGCCAAGAACAAATGGCGTCAGCAATGCAAAATGTTCTTCAGAGTGTTCCAAGATGATGACAACAAAATTTTGGCCTTCACTATTGCCTTTAGTAAGAGACATTTAAGCAGAAGATTGAGATTAAAAGTTGAACACTTTGAGTGATAAATGGTAACAAAGAAATATAGTTCATCGAATATAAGATTTTCTCTTTTGAGTTTTGCTGAAAAAGGGAGGGAAAAGGGCAGAATAAAGGTTGGAGGGTGGTGATGGAGTCAAGGAAAGGTAGCTCTTGTTTACATATAAGTTATGTTCAAAATTTTAGGTCATCAGAGAGCCTCACCCATATTCTTAGTCTGCTTTAAAAATATCTGCCCAACTTCTAAGGAAACTGTACTTGTTTCTCCTTTTCTTTTCAGGTAAGTATGTAACACAGAGCTTTCATATTTAGACTACTGGGTTTCCACCATTTGGATGTGTCCCTTAAAAGCATCAACTATTTTCACTCCTTTTATTAGCTTCTTTTGTTCAAGGTATATATGTCAAGTAATTTTCACTGGTACTTGTGGGATTATATTCAACTACATTGCTGAAATTTCAAGTATCCTTTTTATGTTATAAATACTCATTATACAACTATACAGAGACACAAAATCAATTATATTGTTACTATCTTTCTTTAGTTTTTTTCTGATAATTACTGAGCATAATTGTACTTTTGTCTATGCCATTCCAATTATTCCAAATGGTGTCCATTTTGTATACTCTTATTGTAAAAAGTTATCTTTTTCTTTCAGTTAAGCCCTTTAGAACACTCTGTCCCCACGTTTAACTTTCCATCCTCTCTGCACAGTCTCAGGCTCACAGATCCTCAGAGCGTTTTGTTAAATGAATAAGTAAGTATGAATGAAAAAAGTAAACGCACAAATGAATAAAATTGTTTTATGTAAATGGCAAGTCACCTGCCAAATGCATACTTCAGCTCTGTCAGAGGAAAGGAGCCACGTTATAAGGCTAAGGGCACTGACACCAAACAGAGTTTGTGTTTTGATTCTACTGCTTTTGAGTTTTATTAATTTAGATCTAACCTAACCTGCAGTTTACTTACCTATAAACAGAGATTTTCATATGCAATTGTCATAGGATTGTTATAATAATTGTTATTTCTATGAAGATGCCTAAGATAGTTCTTTTGCCTGAGTGAGGGTTCATAAGTATAGATAAACCTGGATCTGAGATGCAGTCTGACCTTCCTAAGAGCCCATTTGTTTTTAGGTACCATAAACAATGATCTATTTTTCAATACCATCTGTGTAGTCAGCTGCTCACCATCCATATCACCTTCCCTATCCAAAGTCATGACCTTTAAGTGGAAGAAGAGATTAATACAACACATATGCTATCCCAACCCCCAAGTCTTAGTGCTTTTTACTCAAAACTTAATTTATATAAAATAAATACATATTTTGGAATTCTTCTGACTGACTAAATTGCCTTGCCAACAATTAAGAGTGGGTTTGATGAGTTCTCTTTAGGTCTCAGTTTTGCCTGGAACTTTTATCCAAGAAGAAAAAACACAGGCTAATGTATGAATAGTCAAATTAATAATTAGAAAAGAGGAGCTTCAAGACGGCGGAAGAGTAAGACGCGGAGATCACCTTCCTCCCCATGGATACATCAGAAATACATCTACATGTGGAGTAACTCCTACAGAACACCTACTGAACGCTGGCAGAAGACCTCAGACTTCCCAAAAGGCAAGAAACTCCCCACGTACCTGGGTAGGGCAAAAGAAAAAAAGAAAAAACCGAGACAAAAGAATAGGGACAGTACCTGCACCAGTGGGAGGGAGCTGTGAAGGAGGAAAGGTTTCCACACACTAGGAAGCCCCTTCGCGGGCGGAGACTGGGGGTGGTGGAGCGGGGAAGCTTCGGAGCCACGGAGGAGAGCGCAGCAACAGGGGTGCAGAGGGCAAAGCGGAGAGATTTCCCGTGCAGAGGAGCATTGCGGACCAGCACTCACCAGCCCGAGAGGCTTGTCTGCTCACCCGCCGGGGCGGGCGGGGGCTGGGAGCTAAGGCTCAGGCTTTGGTCGGACGCAGGGAGAGGGCTGGGGTTGGCGGCGTGAACACAGGCTGAAGGGGCTAGTGCACCACAGCTAGCCGGGAGGGAGTCCGGGAAAAAGTCTGGAGCTGCCGAAGAGGCAAGAGACTTTTTCTTGCCTCTTTGTTCCCTGGTGCGCGAGGAGAGGGGATTAACAGCGCCGCTTAAAGGAGCTCCAGAATGGGCACGAGCCGCAGCTATCAGCGTGGACCCCAGAGATGGGCATGAGACGCTAAGGCTGCTGCTGCCGCCACCAAGAAGCCTGTGTGCGAGCACAGGTCACTCTCCACACCTCCCCTCCAGGGAGCCTGTGCAGCCCGCCACTGCCAGGGTCCCGTGACCCAGGAACAACTTCCCCAGGCGAACGCACGGCGCGCCTCAGGTTGTTGCAACGTCACGCCGGCCTCTGCCGCCGCAGGCTCGCCCCGCCTCCTCCGTACCGCTCCCTCCCCCACCCCCACCCCCCGCCCCGCCTGAGTGAGCCAGAGCCCCCGAAGCAGCTGCTCCTTTAACCCCGTCCTGTCTGAGTGAAGAACGGACGCCCTCAGGCGACCTACACACAGAGGCGGGTCCAAATCCAAAGCTGAACCCCGGGAGCTGTGCAAACAAAGAAGAGAAAGGGAAATTTCTCCCAGCAGCCTCAGAAGCAGCGGATTAAATCTCCACAGTCAATGTGATGTACCTGCATCTGTGGAACACCTGACTAGACAACGAATCATCCCAAATTGAGGAGGTGGACTTCGGGAGCAAAGATATATTATTTTTTCCCCTTTTCCTCTTTTTGTGAGTGTGTATGTGTATGCTTCTGTGTGTGATTTTGTCTATATAACTTTGCTTTCACCATTTGTCCCAGGGTTCTGTCTGTCCGTTTTTTTTTTTTTTCTTTCTTTTTTACTTTTAAAAATTTTTTCTTAATAATTATTTTTTATTTTAATAACTTTATTTTATTTTATCCTCTTTCTTTCTTTCTTTCTATTTTTTCTCCCTTTTATTCTAAGCTGTGTGGATGAAAGGCTCTTGGTGCTCCAGCCAGGCATCAGGGCTGTGCCTCTGAGGTGGGAGAGACAACTTCAGGACACTAGTCCACAAGAGACCTCCCAGCTCCACGTAATATCAAACGGCAAAAATCTCCCAGAGATCCGTCTCAACGCCAAGATCCAGCTTCACTCAACGACCAGCAAGCTACAGTGCTGGACACCCTATGCCAAACAACTAGCAAGACAGGAACACAGCCCCATCCATTAGCAGAGAGGCTGCCTAAAATCATAATAAGGCCACAGACACCCCAAAACACACCACCAGATATGGACCAGCCCACCAGAAAGACAAGATCCAGCCTCATCCACCAGAACACAGGCACTAGTCCCCTCCACCAGGAAGCCTACACAACCCACTGAACCAACCTTAGCCACTGGGGACGGACACCAAAAACAACGGGAACTACGGACCTGCAGCCTGCGAAAAGGAGACCCCAAACACAGTAAGATAAGCAAAATGAGAAGACAGAAAAACACACAGCAGATGAAGGAGCAAGGTAAAAACCCACCAGACCTAACAAATGAAGAGGAAATAGGCAGTCTACTTGAAAAAGAATTCAGAATAATGATAGTAAAGATGATCCAAAATCTTGGAAATAGAATAGAGAAAATACAAGAAACGTTTAACAAGGACCTAGAAGAACTTAAGAGGAAACAAACAATGATGAACAACACAATCAATGAAATTAAAAATTCTCTAGAAGGGATCAATGGCAGAATAACTGAGGCAGAAGAACAGATAAGTGACCTGGAGATAAAATAGTGGAAATAACTACTGCAGAGCAGAATAAAGAATAAAGAATGAAAAGAACTGAGGACAGTCTCAGAGACATCTGGGACAATATTAAATGCATTAACATTCGAATTATAGGGGTCCCAGAAAAAGAAGAGAAAAAGAAAGGGACTGAGAAAATATTTGAAGAGTTTATAGTTGAAAACTTCCCTAATATGGGAAAGGAAATAGTTAATCAAGTCCTGGAAGCATAGAGAGTCCCATACAGGATAAATCCAAGGAGAAACATGCCAAGACACATATTAATCAAACTATCAAAAATTAAATACAAAGAAAATATATTAAAAGCAGCAAGGGAAAAACAACAAATAACACACAAGGGAATCCCCATAAGGTTAAAGGCTGATCATTCAGCAGAAACTCTACAAGCCAGAAAGGAGTGGCAGGACATATTTAAAGCGATGAAGGAGAAAAACCTACAACCAAGATTACTCTACCCAGCAAGGATCTCATTCAGATTTGATGGAGAAATTAAAACCTTTACAGACAAGCAAAAGCTGAGAGAGTTCAGCACCACCAAACCAGCTTTACAACAAATGCTAAAGGAACTTCTCTAGGCAGGAAACACAAGAGAAGGAAAAGACCTACAATAACAAACCCAAAACAATTAAGAAAATGGTAAGAGGAACATATATATCAATAATTACCTTAAATGTAAATGGATTAAATGCTCCCACCAAAAGACACAGACTGGCTGAATGGATACAAAAACAAGACCCGTATATATGCTGTCTACAAGCAACTCTATGGCAATAAAATGGACAACCTGGAAGAAATGGACAGATTCTTAGAAAAGCACAACCTGCCGAGACTGAACCAGGAAGAAATAGAAAATATGAACAGACCAATCACAAGCACTGAAATTGAAACTGTGATTAAAAATCTTCCATCAAACAAAAGCTCAGGACCAGATGGCTTCACAGGCGAATTCTATCAAACATTTAGAGAAGAGCTAACACCTATCCTTCTCAAACTCTTCCAAAGTATAGCAGAGGGAGGAACACTCCCAAACTCATTCTACGAGGCCACCATCACCCTGATACCAAAACCAGACAAAGATGTCACAAAGAAAGAAAACTACAGGCCAATATTACTGATGAACATAGATGCAAAAATCCTCAAATTACTAGCAAACAGAATCCAACAGCACATTAAAAGGATCATACACCATGATCAAGTGGAGTTTATTTGAGGAATGCAAGGATTCTTCAATATACGCAAATCAATCAATGTGATACACCATATTAACAAATTGAAGGAGAAAAACCATATGATCATCTCAATCGATGCAGAGAAAGCTTTCAACAAAATTCAACACCCATTTATGATAAAAAACCCTGCAGAAAGTAGGCACAGAGGGAACTTTCCTCAACATAATAAAGGCCATATATGACAAACCCACAGCCAACATTGTCCTCAATGGTGAAAAACTGAAACCATTTCCACTAAGATCAGGAACAAGACAAGGTTGCCCACTCTCACCACTATTATTCAACATAGTTTTGGAAGTTTTAGTCACAGCAATCAGAGAAGACAAAGAAATAAAAGGAATCCAAATCGGAAAAGGAGAAGTAAAGCTGTCACTGTTTGCAGGTGACATGATACTATACATAGAGAATCCTAAAGATGCTACCAGAAAACTCCTAGAGCTAATCAATGAATTTGGTGAAGTAGCAGGATACAAAATTAATGCACAGAAATCTCTGGCATTCCTATACACTAATGATGAAAAATCTGAAAGTGAAATTATAAAACACTCCCATTTACCATTGCAACAAAAAGAATAAAATATCTAGGAATAAACCTACCTAAGGAGACAAAAGACCTGTATGCAGAAAACTATAAGACACTGATGAAAGAAATTAAAGATGATACAAATAGATGGAGAGATATACCATGTTCTTGGATTGGAAGAATCAACATTGTGAAAATGACTCTATTACCCAAAGCAATCTACAGATTCAATGCAATCCCTATCAAACTACCACTGGCATTTTTCACAGAACTAGAACAAAAAATTTCACAATTTGTATGGAAACACAAAAGACCCCAAATAGCCAAAGCAATCTTGAGAACGAAAAATGGAGCTGGAGGAATCAGGCTCCCTGACTCCAGACTATACTATAAAGCTACAGTAATCAAGACAGTTTGGTACTGGCACAAAAACAGAAACATAGATCAATGGAACAGGATAGAAATCCCAGAGATAAACCCACACACGTATGGTCACCTTATCTTTGATAAAGGAGGCAAGAATATACAGTGGAGAAAAGGCAGCCTCTTCAATAAGTGGTGCTGGGAAAACTAGACAGGTACATGTAAAAGTATGAAATTAGAACACTCTCTAACACCATACACAAAAATAAACTCAAAATGGATTAAAGACCTAAATGTAAGGCCAGACACTATCAAACTCTTAGAGGAAAACATAGGCAGAACACTCTATGACATAAATAACAGCAAGATCCTTTTTGACCCACCTCCTAGAGAAATGGAAATAAAAACAAAAATAAACAAATGGGACCTAATGAAATTTAAAAGCTTTTGCACAGCAAAGGAAACCATAAACAAGACCAAAAGACAACCCTCAGAATGGGAGAAAATATTTGCAAATGAAGCAACTGACAAAGGCTTAATCTCCAAAATACACAAGCAGCTAATGCTGCTCAATATCAAAAAAACAACTCAATCCAAAAATGGGCAGAAGACCTAAATAGACATTTCTCCAAAGAAGATATACAGATTGCCAACAAACACATGAAAGAATGCTCAACATCATTAATCATTAGAGAAATGCAAATCAAAACTACAATGAGATATCATCTCACACTGGTCAGACTGGCCATCATCAAAAAAATCTAGAAACAATAAATGCTGGAGAGGGTGTGGAGAAAAGGGAACCCTCTTGCACTGTTGGTGGGAATGTAAATTGATACAGCCACTATGGAGAACAGTACGGAGGTTCCTTAAAAAACTAAAAATAGAACTACCATACAACTGAGCAATCCTACTACTGGGCATATACCCTGAGAAAACCATAATTCAAAAAGAGTCATGTACCACAATGTTCATTGCAGCACTATTTACAATAGCCAGGACATGGAAGCAACCTAAGTGTCCATCGACAGATGAATGGATAAAGAAGATGTGGCACATATATACAATGGACTATTACTCAGCCATAAAAAGAAACGAAATTGAGTTATTTGTAGTGAGGTGGATGGACCTAGAGTCTGTCATACAGAGTGAAGTCAGTCAGAAAGAGAAAAACAAATACCGTATGCTAACACATATATATGGAATCTAAGAGAGAGAAGGAAAAAAAAAGAAGGTCATGAAGAACCTAGGGGTAAGACGGGAATAAAGACACAGACCTACTAGAGAATGGACTTGAGGATATGGGGAGGGGGAAGGGTAAGCTGTGACAAAGTGAGAGAGTGGCATGGACATATATACACTATCAAATGTAAAACAGATAGCTAGTGGGAAGCAGCCGCACAGCACAGGGAGATCAGCTTGGTGGTTTGTGACCACCTAGAGGGGTGGGATAGGGAGGGTGGGAGGGAGGGAGACGCAAGCGGGAAGAGATATGGGAACATATGTATACATATAACTGATTCACTTTGTTATAAAGCAGAAACTAACACACCATTGTAAAGCAATTATACTCCAATAAAGATGTTTAAAAAATTAATAATTAATATCCTCCTATTTTTATTGTTTATATGTCCTTCATAATTTATCTGATTGGGCAGTATCTTGATGGGGTCATGCTACTTAAACTTCTATATGCATTTCTTTGACTTAGTAGATAACAGAAAAAATTTGAAGCTTTAAGAATTCTGCACATATAGTACTGATTTCTATCATTCTCAAGTTAAATTTTAACTCAGTTGGGTGACTTAATTCCATCTTCCAAATTATTGCACTCCTCAAGTAATAATTTATGATGAATTATAAAGGAGATTCATGGAATTATTTTTATCTGATGGAAGAATGCTTTTTACCTTTTTTTTTTTTTTTTAAGGGAAACTATAGTTGTTTTTAGAAGTAGAAAGCAGGGCAGATGGATTGGAGGCAAAAGATTCTATTAAACACATGTATGTTCTGTAGACCTTGAATGTAGATGTTAAAGGTTAGATAAGTTTTATCAACTTTATTAATTATTTAAAACTCTACAAGACTGAGTTCAAAGAATTGATGATGAGTTGACATATTTACATTATTTTAGTTTAGCTTAAATGGCTCTAATTGATTAAATATAGGTTACCTACTATAATATACAAAACCTTTTCTATTACAGCAGTGACTTCACTAGTGATATAAACTGACACTTTCTTAATTTTGCTTTGAAGAAAGGTGTTTCTTTCAAAGGTATTTTATGAAAAAATATATTTATTGCTGTATCCCTCCTCTTAGTATCCACGATGCACGTTAGCAAATGAAGAACTATTAGATGCATTTAAGAGGGAGAGATTTAATTTGGCTTAAGATGCCTTACACCAAATTTCATCAAACTCACTTAAACCATGGAAAGGGTTTTTTTTTTGTTTTTTTTTCATATAAATCTTATAGCTCTGTGAATCAAAGTTGCTCACACTGAATGTGAATATGACTAGCTGTAATATTAAATGTAGTTTGATGTAGGAATAATTAATTCCACCATATTTCAAAAACCTCTACTTTTTTTCCTTTTATCTTGTTACAATAATATCTATATATTCACTCACCCATTCAGAAAAAAATTTATGAATCATAAACAAATATGACTGAGACTCAGTTTCTGCTTTTAAAAGGGTCATGTTAGCACAAACTGCGGTAAACAAATAATTGCCAGCTATGGTAAATGTTATAAGTATTTGTACATAGAACCACAAACTGATTACACAAACGTGCTTTGAGATTCTAATGATATAGATACAATTCTCCAAATTGTCAAAATCAATACCTTTTCAGGGCTCATACGGCTACTGTTTGCCTACTCCTTTTGCTCAGAGGGATCAATGAGAGCAATACCTTAATTTCTCCCCCTGATCTTGACAATCCTAAAGACTAAGCAACTGAGTGGAAGAACTAGAGGAGTTTTATCATGGATGAATTTCACTTAGATCCTACATACTTTTTGTAAAAATCAGTTTCAGTCTCCCACTAGAAGGCCAATTGCATTCATTTTGTCTGTCCTATTTACTACTGCACACCTGTGCCTAGAATCTAGAGTTTAACACTTGGAAGGTACTACATAAGTGTTTGTTGAATCAACTGCTTTTTTCAGGCTGAGTTTTTGGTATTCACGGTACCAGTGATGTCAGCTCATGAACCCATCACCTTTATACTTCAGGCACTTCATTTCTCAAAATTCCAACTTTAACCACAATACCATGGGAGAGAGGTAACCTCTCCAAACAAGTCCCCTCATGGTAACAACTACAGAAACCCTATCACACTTTCTAACCTAGAAGGATGGGTAGAACCAGTTAGAAATGTCTCATAACAAGATCCTTCATCCCCATCAGACTCAGAAGAAGTTCCCAAGTTTAATAATTTTGCAGATAAGCTGATTCTTGGCTATTTAAGCTCTGCTGAAGCACTAAGCCAGAAATACCATTTTCTGGGACCTAAATCTCTGATTCTGACACGTTTAGTATCCCGTTGTTCCCAGTCTGTTTCTTCATTACCAAATACTCTAATGATCTACTCTACTTGCCAGCCCCTACCCTGTGTTTAATTCTAATTGGTGAAGATGCCATAATAAATCCCTTAAGCTTTTATTTGTATGGCAAGTTTCACTAGGAGACTCCATCTCCTGCTAGTTTTTCATCTTTCTGCCGGCTGGCTGATCTGCTCCTGCATGTCTCTATAGCACCTAGAGACCTGTTAAAGCCTCATATTTGGATCTCCAGAGTGGATTCCACCTGCTTGAAATCATGCTTTATAAAGGAATAATATGAAAAAATAAACAAATAAATAAAAGAATAATATGGAAAACCCTATTAGTGTGTTTATTTGTTTTACATATTTAATTGAGAATACATTTTGAAAACAAATATCCCTTTTTTTACCCCTATGTGGAGTAGTTTCTTGGAAACAGAATGCTCTTTATTTCTACATAATAAAGTATAAAAGCAGGTGTTTGGGGAAACTAGATACATGGAGAAAAGTCACTGAAGTTCTTGGTGTTCACAGCTAGTCCTGTAGATAGTGTTATACAAAGTGATTCATAAATACCTAAATGAGCTACAAACAATTTTCAGTTAGTTGGTGTTCATGGTGACTCAGATGGCAGGTGATGAAGCATGGAAATTGTTTCAAAGAATACATTTCCAACATAAACGTACTGTTTTCTTGAGTGATTCCCGAGGAGATAATTTTTTAGTTCCTGTTGGAATAGTTGGTTCTGTAAACAGAATCAGTTCTATTTGCTGTGATTTCTCCTTGTTCATGGTAGATTTTAAAAAATGTAGAAAGATATCAGACCAATCATTTTAATATTACATAAGTTTAAGGTACACAGCATTATAGTTCAAGATCTGTATACACTACAGAATGATCACCACTACAAGCCTCGTTACCATCCATCACCATACCTTCACCCATCTCACCGTGCCCACACCCCCTAAATCCCTTCCCCTTTGGTAACCATCAGTCTGTTCTCTGTATCTATGAATTTGTTTTTGTTTTGTTTGTTTCTTTTGTTTTTTATAGATTCCACATATGAGTGAAATCATCACACCAGTCTTGAGAGAGGAAAAAACAACAACTGCATTTTGCTTTCTTAATGTCCTTTATTTTGCCATGCTTAAGTTTGGGAATTAGGTTGTCCTGGATTGTAAGAAGCAGTTTAAAACAAGGAAATGTGATCCTGCTTCACAGGTTTCAAACTGCTGCCACTATTTTGAAGAGTGACTTCAGGAACTAGATTTTATGATAACTGCATCCAAATGATGGAACTTTCATCAAAGAATGGGGTACATTTTTATTTGTCTGTTATTTGACACATATGTAAGGCTCACTATGGACCAGGCCCTGCTCTGCTACACATATTAATTCACTGGGGACTTAAAATAGCCTTAGCAGGTACATGTTATCATCACCATCTCCATTTCATAGAAAGGACACAAAAGCACGGGGATGAACAACCTACTCCTGGTCACACAGCTAGTAAGCAACAAAGCCAGGATTTGAACCCCAGCAGTGTAGGTCCACAGTCTGTGTCCTTAACCATTTTATCATACTGTTCCTCAAGTGGCCTAATTAAAAGTAACAAATGAAATATTGTACCATATGCCAAAGATGGGAATAAGTCACAGAGAAAGCAAGTTTCAGCAACATCACCACGACAAAGCCTGCACAAGTATCTCCTTGTCAGATGACCAGTGCCCCTCTCCCTTATCAAAGATTAATACGTTGACTAGCATTATAACTTACAACTGGATACCCAAACAGAGAACAGAGCTTCCCTTCAAAGTCTCTCTATCACCTGGCAAAAATCACACAGTGATTAAAACTTGTATTCTGACGTCAGCCAGACTGGGTTTTGGATCTTAACTCTTAATCTTACTATCGCTGAGCAAGTTATTTATTCCTTGAAATATTTAATATTCACTACAACCTAATTAAGAAGGTACTATCCTTATATCCATTTATACACAACAAAACTGAGTCACAGAAAGTTTTAGTAACTTGCCCAAGGTCACACAGCAATGATGGCAGTCTTGTTTCCTACCCAGGCAGTCTGGCACCAGAGTGCAAGCTCATTGAGTCACATTGAGAATTAAATGAGAAGCACCTTCTCTGACATCCCTCAGTCAATTCTTTATTTTGTTTTTGAAGCATCTGTACGTCTCCTTCTGAGCACCTGCAATACTTAGGTAATACTTTATTTTGTTGTAAAGAGATTTTATAAAAATCTGTCTTCCACTGTGACCTAACATGTTGAAAACAGAGACATTGTTGATTTGACTCACTGAATAACTAAAGATAATGCCTTACACCCATTAGGTCATTCAGCACGTCGAATGAAAGGATTAAAGAGTAAATTTATCAATAAATGATAGCCTGAAGTGCTTGGCAATTAGTAAGTGCTCAATAAATAGCTATTATTAAGACTATAAACTGGAACATAATTAATTCATCATACAGCTTTTATGTGAGATCTCCAGCAACTTTAATGATAACCAAAAATTTGGAAACTGTAAATATATGCTTGAAAATATCATTTGCATGTAGTTTCAATGCAGCACTGGCACATTATCAATATATTAGAAATCAATTAAAAAAAATTCCTTTGAAGCTGATTCCCATGATAACAAGCTAAATAATAGCTATGTAGAATAAATAAATGGTTTTGATTAAAACGTTTTTTTATGTCCAAAGACAAGTGTATTGGTAAAACATAGTTAACATGAAAAATACTTAATTCTTATAAATTAAAATATGGAACTATTTAACCAAAATAAAGTACAGTTGATCCTGGAACAACACAGGTTTGAACTGTAGGGGTCCACTTACATGCATCTTTTTCACTAACTACGTACTACACGACCCACATGGTTGGTTGAATCCGCAGATGCGGAACCGTGTATAGGAAGGACCTACTGCAAAGTTACAGGCAGCTTTCAGACTGCGGTTTGGTGCCTTAAGTCCCTCATTGTTCAAGGGCCAACTGTAGACTCAGACTAAAATGCAGACATTGGGAAGGAACCAAAGTTCATCATAACTGTACTTTTTCTTCAATAATTATGTTAACTAGCTATAGATTGAGTGGCTATGTCTTAGATGCAGCGTGGGAATAAAATAGCTTTATGTCTTGTGCTATGCTAAATATAAACTTTTTTTAAGGATGAATTCAGTAATTCTATTACTTTTGTTCATGAGCTGTTTCCTAGAACTAAAATCAATCCCACCTGGAGAGAGAAGTAGAGCAAAAACAAAACAAAAAAATTCCTTTCTATTTCTTCCACAAAATGACTCACAAAATGAGATCAGAATTTGGAAAACATCACTCCATTCCATTTCTCTTTCTTCAATCACCATCACTACCCAAATAATTTTGGCTGAATCTAGCTTCCTGGACAATCTCTGGATAAAAAGCTATATGGTCATGGAGAATGCACACAGACAGCAAGATGATGTAACTCAGCCCACTAAAAATGGATACCCTTTAGCTAGAGGTCATTCTTTTAATTTCCAGGACAAATAACTATTTGTATATACCAGGACAAATTACTATTTCCTTCAGCAGTACCGCCATGATTTGTACTAATTTACATATCACAACACTTCTCAGAAGGTTTTAGCTGTTTCATTCTCCTGCACAAACTTTCTGCAGATTCTAAACGCAAGAGCAGAGTATCCCTTTTATTGCTCATAATCCTTCCACAGTCTATGTGACCTTACATGGTCTGGCCCTTTGCCTACCTTTATAACCTCAATTTCTTTCCCATCTTTGTACTCTAGCATATGGACCTTTTTTCCCATTTCTAAAATTCACTGTGTTCCGTCACCTCCACAATGCCTTTGCATATGGTGTGGTGAGACAGGAGTAATGTATTGAGTCCAGGTCTGAATTACATACTCAGCAGGAGTTTATATCCTGGGCAAGACTATTCAATGTTAGGAGATGAAGTTATACAAGATGTGTTCGAAAAGTACTTCCTTTTGACAGATGCAGTACTCATTTCTTTTTTTAACTGTCATAAGACACAATCTAGAGAAGTATACTGCCAAAACAAATGCCTGGACCACAAAGCAAAGTGGAAGAACAAAGAAACGGAATATTCTGAAACTGCAAACAGTACCAGTTCTAGATGCGTTAGAAAAGTTGAACAGTTAAAAACTCAGCTGAGCCTCCTAGAAACCTGTAAAAGAACAGCAGCAGGAAATTGAACATGAGCGACATCTCCATTGCTACAGAGAAAAGTATTACAGAAATAAAGAAGTTTCTGATGTTTCTAAAGGTGTAGATGTTTTATCAAGGCTTGGAAAAAAGGGAGGGACCACTCCGGGGAGTAGTTCCTGATAGAGGTATCGGGCCTCACCTGACCAACCTGGGAATACAAGCTTCAGGACTATCAATAGTTTCAGATCAAGCTGATTTTCCAGATCAAACACGTGTGAGGTTAAACAATGAACTCTCCCAAGAAAGCATGTTACATAGGCTTAAGTATTTCCATATCTAGAGTTAGGGGTAGCATTTGGCACACAGGACAAAACAGTATTCCTGCTCACAAGAAAGTGTGTGAGCTATGTCATAAGACAGAAACAAAATTCATTACAGCATCAGGGCTCCAGAGATCCAGGGCTCAAATAAGAAATGGAAATTAAAAGGTTTTGAATATATCATTTGGGAAAGAAAGTCACTTCAGTTTATACCTAATGAGTGAGTCTGTCATCTTTACAAGATTGTAAACTTAGCAAGATGGCCGGAAAATTTCAAATGACACTCTCTGGGAAAGGATCGTATGTGCAGGTAGATTTCCTCCATGGTCAATGTAGTGCCATGATTAGGTTAATGACAGAAGTGATCCTGTAGGAGTTCACAGGTTTTGGAAACCAGAGAGCTGACTGACATCTTAGCAAGTCTGATTGAAGTAAGATTTTCGTGTAATACCTTCCTTCCACCAGTCACCACTAAATATCTGATTCACTGCTATAGGATATAGGTCTCATGTTTTCTAAATTTGGTAAATATAAAGCCTGTGCTATAATCATCTACTCACTCACTGTAGTTTTTAAAAACTGAGAATGCACACTAAAGGAATCCTTGAATATTTCCATGAATGTTCATTCACATCAGCACTGTTCTTTGTATCAGGAACAGTAAAAAAGGGACAACGAGCCATTGGAAGTAATACATTGTGGTGTAAGCGATCAATGAACTCTGGCTACGTGCATTAATGTAGATGATTCAGAACCAATGGTAGCAAAAGAAAAAAGAATATTATGGCCAGCATGATTTGATGTGTTTAAAGTTCGAAAACACGCAAAACTAACTGCGAGGGATATGAACTCAATAAAAACTACAGAGAAAATCAGGATGGTGGTTACCTGAGTGTGGAGGAGTATATATGAAGTGCTGAAAGAACTAGAAGCAATTTTATTTAATGACAGCTGCTGAGGTCACCTGCACTACTCAGAAATCAGAACAGTTACCACTGACTCACTGGCTAAGCAAACAAATTCATTTTGGACATTAGATTAAGAATTTTGGCTTTTGATTTACTTGGAGCTTTACATCACAAGGTGATGCAATTAGGGAACTTTAGTCAATCTCTGGGAATTTAATAATGGAAGAATTATACTGTCTATATTTGAGGCTATGTCAGAAACATTATATGATTGCACACTGATATTTATTGTGTAATATTTTAATCTATAATTAAAAACATGGCTGGCAATAATTTGAGATGAGGGAAATTAGTAGTGTCAGGAAGCCCAACAAGTTGAGAGAACCCTAGATGGAGGATGTTGGGTAAAAATCTTCCTTCGTTTTCGTGAGGGTATCCATTAGAGCAAGCCACCTGGCCTTCTCCCAACTCCTCTCATGCCAAAGGTTGTCAGAAGGTATTGAGCACATCTAGCTCAGCCCCCTGTGGGCTGTAGCTTCTCTCAGTGCTTGTTGGTCCTCACATCTCAGTCAATTTCTTTGATTTCATGTGATAAGCTTAGAGGGGACAACTCGGTCCTACCAGGAATGCCTTCACTTGTTCAGTTGTGCCAATACCTAAGTTGGAAAGTCTGCTTAAATCAGTGATGGGGTATTAAGTTATTTGCCTAAACTTTTAAAAATACATTTTCCCATCATCTTTAGAATAAAACTGGCTATTTGACCTCTATTTCTCTGCCTCCTGGGTCTTAATTCCGAATTGATTCTCAGCTCAGGAGGGGAAGAACAGGGTATTATTTATTGATCCCCTAAACCCTAACAGCAGTGAATATAATAAAAAACTGGATGGCATCATCAAATATTTATTATTATCAGATCAATCATTGTTTAACAGTCTTAATTCAAGACTCCATAACAAGACAATATTCTATATAAAATCCACAGAGTGTACACACCCCAGGGTCAGTGGAGGAAGTATGCCTTTTTAATAATAAATCAGTTTTGTGTGTTCTAATTTTTTTTTTTTTTTTGAGGAAGGAAGGCTCCAGGAAGGGATTTATATTAAAAATCTGGCAGATCATTTGGAAACCTCATAGACAGAAGGTAGGAATACAGTAATTAGGACAGCTCTCACTTAGGAACACTTCCTGCCTCTGTTCCCCTTCATCTGAAAGGAAGGAAGGAAGAAATGAAAAAAAAAAAAAGAAAAGAAAAAGAAGTTGAATTCACTTAAAGTTGGATTCAGCCAAACTCACTTCAAATAACCAGCCATCTTTTCTTAGTACCTAAATAAAATAAGGGATGCTCATATGTTAATTGATGTTTGTGAAATTACTTATACAGCACTTCATAAGAAATAGCTATGTGATTTTGGAAAAGAGTATTTCAACTGATAACAACTGAAAACATTAACTTTTGTGTGATTAATGTAAATCTGTTTTACTTAACATTACCCCTGGTTTATCAACCATTACTAATACAAATTGCAAAGGTTTTACCATTATATCAACTTCTTTATTCATGTCCCCAATGCATATCCTAAATGTGATCAAAGGTCATGATTATTTAGATGTTTAAATTTATTCTAACAATTGTATATTCCAAGTACCTATCACTGAAATGCTCATAAACAAAATAATGTTAATGGCACTCAGAAAAAAACTCTTTTTGCTCTTCTTCAATTTTAAAGCAAACCAAAATATGGCCGGAAATAAACAGATTAAACTTCTAATCTATAGTACCAATGCAAAGGAAAATAGACTCCCTGGCTAACGAATTCACAAACCAAGATGGCTCTACCATAAACTCTCTTTGCTGAGAACTACTTATTCCTTTCTTTGTCCCAGACCTACATCAAGATTTCCACTTGTTTCACAGTAACCAGTTGGAGTGTTCTTTAAAGCAGAGTGAACATTATAGATTTCATTAAACTGTAAATGGCTAATGTCCCTTAACTTCCCACAGAGAATTGTATTTTTTTAAAAATCTATGTTTATTAATGTAAGTAATTCCCCCTTTAGCATAATATTAGGCATCTTGAAAAAGTGACATTTCCAACCACTGCCAGGATATCTTGTGAGGAAGTATCATTTTTATGAAACTATTGGAATAATAAAGGTTATTCATTGGAAGAACCCAGATATTCCAGGGGCTCAATGACCTAATGGAAAATTTCCTATTTACCCCAGTTTCCAAATTTAGATCCTCCCTCCCATCCTGAAGCCCATCTCCTTCCTCCAAAGGCCCAAGATTCTGCCTTATTCATTTCTGTATGGGATACTAAATAGAGGTGCTCAAGGCAGAGACAGATTAACGGGCAGCCAGTCAGTTTCACAAACACCAATTGTTTAAAAACATTAAAGCATAATTGGGGAAAAGAACTGGAAATACGAAGCTGGTTAATTTTGATCTTCTAATGCAACTCTTCATATAACTGTGGAATGATCTTTGTCACTCTCCTGCAGCCATACTTGAATATAAAACTTCTCAGGGTTATTATGTATATAGAGCTCCTTCAAGATGACTTGAGATTCAGACGTTTTTTAAACCCCTGCCCAGGCTTGGAGAACTGAAGAATCAGTTTTGACAAACACAGATATAGCCCTGGTGCCACCAATGAAACCTCGATGGTGGTCAGTGTTGCTGAATCCTCTACATCACTAAAGTTACCAGAAAGTTTATGTTCAGTATTCTTAGTCCTGGGACACTGATACAGCCTGTTTTCTTTTTGAATACCAAGATTATTAGCTAAATTATGAATGAAGTCATCAAATGTGGATGTGAATCCCAGGTCTGCCATTGACTAGCTTTATGACTTTAGGAAAATTAACTCAACATTGTAACCTTACTTAACCCATCTGTAAAATGGGAGTACCACCTACCTCTAATGAATTGAATTAAATCAAAGTATTAAACCCCAGTACCTCAGAATGTAACTATATTTGGAAATAGGGTCTTTTATAGAAATAATCAAGCCAAAATGAAATTATATTGAATTAGGATGGGCCCCTAATCCAACATGACTCATGTCCTTATGAAAAGAACACCACGTAAAAAGACACCCAGAAAGAACATCACGCGAGGATGAAGGCGGAGGTTGGAATAACACATCTGCAAGTCAAGGAGTGCCAAAATTGCCAAGAAAAAAAAAAAACAAAACTGAAGCTAAGAAAAAGGCATGAAATTAATTCCCCACCACAGCCCTCAGAAGGAACCAGCCCTGCTGACACCTTGATTTCAGACTTCTAGCCTCCAGAACTGTGAGACGATAAATTTCTGTTGTTTAAGCCACTCAGTTTGTGGTACCTGGTTATGGTAGTCCTAGGAAACCAATATACTACCTAACAAAGTGATTATGAGATTTAAATGACTTGTAAAGCACCTGGCATAAGATAAGCCCGTGATAAATTATTATGAATAATAACAGTGTTGGAATATTTTTGCAACATAACCATTAGAAGACTATGCAACAGCTATTCTTGATTTATTCTTCATTTCTATTTTTGGAAATTTAGGTATTAAAATATTCTGGTCGGAAGGCATTAAGGAAGGCAGGAATTACAAAGGAGATAAATCTCATGCCAGTGTGTGCTAATTGTTTGAATCCCCTGTAAATGGTTTGCCAGGAGAGGAGGTTGGAACACTTAGCTAAATTGAAGTTTGGGGATTATCTGTGAATTTAAAATACCCATACCACTTTGGCCCCTATTAGCACAAGTAACTGAGAGAAAAATCTTGCCAGTTATGCTTTTCCGTAAGGCTTAATGTGGACTTCAATATTTAAGTAATTCATTAGCAGGCTTAAATGGTGCCATGGAACAACATTAAAGGACGTAAGAGGCAGTCTGTGACCTTCATTTTAGAGACGAGCAAATCAGGGACCACAGAGGTTATAATGAACTCAAGATTATATAGTTTACATTGGAAAAGCTGACACAACAATCTTTGTTTCCTAATTTTCTGTTGAAAATTGTGCCTTTCAGGATTCTCTGAGTATTATTTTCCAAATTCTATGGAGCTTTTCTAATTGTCAGAACCCCAGCTCTGCACGTGGAATCTTAAGACCATGATTGGGAGCATTCAGATCCAGAGAGAAGAAAGTGACATTGCAACATTTTCAGTAAAGAAGCCTCAAAATTGCATTAGGTGAAGGGAGCAGTCGTGGGGACAGAGGACAATGATTTTTACGCTAAAATTACAAGCTGTATAACACATTTAGAGAAATCTTTTTTACGTTGTTTAGAAAACCCATTAAATATGGCTTTATAGGACCTTTCTAGGACAAGTCACTAAAGCTCTAAATGGTATTTGGAAATGTGGCTACCTAAGATTGAAATCATTTGCATTAGATTAGAAAACATGTAGGACACTTTGGTCATCAAGATCACTGGGATGGCTGAACTTTGCCCCAACACATGATTTTGCAGATACAGAGTGTACTTATAACCTGCTTAACAACTAACCCCACTTAAATTAAAGCAAGCTGCCCTCTTTCACCTCTGGCATACTCAGCTTTTAAGTAGACCTTGCCTGAAGAAATATCAGACTTTTAATAATAAACTTTGTTTCATTGTTTGCTTTTTTCTCTTTGGTTTATTCTTTTATATTTCCAGACTTTATAGGACATTTCCATTTTGCCTTCCCCAAGAATATCAGTATTGTAATTAAGGGGCCCAGTTCAGAATCTATTCCAGAGACAATCACCCAGTTTTACTTTGTGGCTTCATAGCACAGAACGAGAACTTTTCAAAAGACACTCAACACAAATGCAGGGACCCCTCTGGACAACATATTAATTTGTATTATGAAGTGAATTATGGCTGTACCCACCAGAGCTGGTATAGTTAAGTATCTGTCAGTGTTTCTACTATGTTTTGTGGGCTTCTTACTTGGCTGCAAAAATGCCCTTCGGGCTGAAGCATACAAGGCCAGCCTAGCAAGTCAGCGTTCCCTTTGTTTAGTTTTACCATTTAAAAACACTAGCTCTCTTTTGTGTTTGCTTGTATACATTTTATAAAGAGAGGTTTGATTTTCTAAATCAGCATGGCTGCCAGAATGATGATGGTTTAACGGGTCTCACTAAAGGTCTCATTTCTGGGTGTGATCCACATTGTTCTCCGTGAAGGATGCCAAGTCTCCAAAACTGAGGATTCCAATGTGGTGAAAATGCCCTCCACAAATTACAGGTGTACTTATTAGGCCTCTAAATTTTAAATCCAGGCATCTCTATTTATATCTCGGATGGGCTAGGACTTATGTTTAGGGTTTTCCTCTATCCTCACCTTTCCATGCTCCTATCCTTACCTTGAATCTTTGTAAATTCTTAGCCCCCTTCCTTCAAAACCCAGCTCAAATTTTCTAATTTCTGAGAAGACTTCCCCAACTCCCTCAGACAGACTTAGGGATTCTTCCTATAAGCCCCTTCGCACATAACACCTAGCTCTAGTATAGCTGTTATTAATATAGCTGTTATCACATGATACCATTTCTGTCTTTCTGTTTCCTTATCAGACTGCACAAACTGAGAATAAGGATTATGTCCTATTTATTTGCAGAGCACTAGACATATTAAATATGCTCAGTAAATGTTACCTTACTGAATGAATGAATGGAGTAGGTTTTCCATGAAATAGAAATAGTGAAAAGGAAAATCGAAGGATAAAGTTAGTTTTGAAAAGTAAGAACTGTCTTTAATATGATTTCTCACTTCCAGTCTTTGACTTTCCAAAGGGTACAAAATTCTCACACTACCCATGATAAAGAATCTCCCAGAAAACTGAATTATTTGTAAATTCTTATAGGAGGAAATATATGCAACAGCATTTGTTAAGAAAATTACTGAACAAGGAACTAGCAGATGAAGTGTCTGTTCTGACTTAGTCACTGACTCTGTGACTCTTCAAGTTACTTAATAGCTCAGTGATTCAATCTATCTGCAAATGGTGATAAATAGCAGTTCTTGCCTGCTTCTCAGGGATGTTTGGGGAAAAATATGTTAGTACATCTGAGACAGTTTAAAGAAAAAAACCTCAACTACATATGTTGTATAAATTAAGTATCATTACATTGCTATTGCATACTATGTACTAAATACTAATTTATTGCAAACAAGACTGTCTGGTGAAATCACATTAACCTAATCACAAAATATAACTGGAAGATTTTATTCTTCCACATGTCATGAGCAGTTGGACTGTATCCATTCTATAAAGAAGTAGAATGTAAAGTAGACTGTTCGATTGTTTCTACATTTGGGGATGGTCCATGTGATTTCGATGATGCATAAACTGTCATGTTCTACCTGAATCACCAAACACATTTTCAAGGAGAGGAGCAAAATAGAATTACAGATAACTTTCATAAGTAAAATGATTCTAAGAAATTTTTGTTTTTTTTTTTAAATCACAGGTTTGAGAACAGATTAAACATTGAGGGCTATAAACCTTCCAGTGTAATCCATGAATCATACGCCTTAGTATAATCTAGAAATGGCCAAACCTCATTCTATACGTAAGGAATAATAAAGTTTGGGGTGGAATCGAAGAATCTGCATGTTAAACAAGGTCCCCAGATGATTTTTATGAAGATACGCAAGTTTGAGAACAACTACAAGAGCTTACACTCTGGTCCAGGAGGCGAATGAAGAAAAGTACAGACTGCAGAAGATCAGGAACAGGAAGCTAAACTTTACTGTGTAGCAAAAAGTGATAAACACTTTCCCCTTTAAAAATCACCGAGTATGTTATCTTTTGTGGAATTTGTAAACAAATTAGAAATTAACAGTATAATCCTGTTTTAGGGGGAAATAATTGGGGGAAAACTTGGATAGACTAAACTAAAAAGGGGGAGGAAGAATTGACAGCTCCAGTTTGCTGTACGTTATCAGGGTCCACAGGTACCTTGTACTTATGGGGAAAAAGGAGGACTCCACAGATTCTTTCATTCTTTCTTCTGTAGGGTCCTGAAAGCAAGCCAACCTACTTCAGGTTCTGAAACATTTTGGTACATTTTTTGAAGGGTTTGCTCTCCCAGCAACTATCAAGACAAATTGGGTAAAAATATCAAAACAAAGTAAGGTTGTAATGTGACTATTATCAAGTAGATACAAATTTATTATTTTGTTTCTGTTTGTAAGATAGCACATAGTCATGTAGAAAATTTCAACAATTACAGAAAAGAATACAGAAGCAAATGAAAAACACCTGAAGTTCTGATACAGTGTGTGGCAATTACTGCTCTCGTTTTGGTGAAAATTCTTCTGGAGCTATATGGTGACTGTAGAATATGATTCCATTATATACAACTATAACTATAATTAAATTTACATTTATTTGCATATATAAATATAAATATACACTTATATGTAATTTTATATTATATTTTTATACATTGTTTTTCCATTGACACTTTAAAAAAATCTCATCATCATGGATTGACATTGACACTTTAAAAACTCTCATCATCATGAATACTTACGGTATTAACTGGAAAATAATTAGGCCTAGGTTAGAGCTGCTGTTAGCTGTTTCATCTCCTTCATTCATTTCTTGAAGAAAAGGATTCCCTCTCAGAAATCTCTCTATATTCCTCTTATTTTCAGATCAGGGGTTCCTGGGAAATTCCCTCTTCCCCTCAACAGCTCTCTACCCTAACTTCTACCTCTAAGCCATTACATGTAAAGAGAGAGAGCACAGGTGCTCATTGTCAGTTTTCTGGAGCACCAGGTTATCAGTGAGATCTAAGTAATCCAAGGTCTACAGCTTCTCTCAGTCTTTTCCTGTTCTGCTGACTTGCATCAGCATTTCTTGGAGAGTGCTTTTTTACCACTTGTTCCCTTGGATGCTGAATAGAATCAAATAAGTTTAACATTTTATTTAACATGTATTTAATACATACAGTGTTCTACGTGCAGTGTAAGGGTTACTTTGCTGACTACTTAGAACCACCATATAAGGTGAAAGCCGTTCCTGTGTTTATTGGAATAAAGAGGAAAACTGATTCTCAAGGAGGGTAAGTAAAAAAAAATCCATACAATTTGTCATCATGGAGCAGGTGGGAGAAGGAGGAATGGGGAACAACTACTCAAAGGGTACAGAGTTCCTTTTGGGGGGATAAAAATGTTTTGGACATGGAAGCAACCGAAGTGTCCATCATCGGATGAATGGATAAAGAAGATGTGGCACGTATATACAATGGAATATTACTCAGCCATAAAAAGAAATGAAATGGAGGTATTTGTAATGAGGTGGATGGAGTCAGAGTCTGTCATACAGAGTGAAGTAAGTCAGAAAGAGAAAAACAAATACAGTATGCTAACACATATATACGGAATCTAAGGAAAAAAAAAAAGGCCATGAAGAACCTAGTGGCAAGACGGGAATAAAGACACAGACCTACTAGAGAATGGACTTGAGGATATGGGGAGGGAGAGGGGTGAGATGTGACAGGGTGAGAGAGTGTCATGGACATATATACACTACCAAATGTAAAATAGATAGCTAGTGGGAAGCAGCCGCATAGCACAGGGAGATCAGCTGGGTGCTTCGTGACCACCTAGAGGGGTGGGATAGGGAGGGTGGGAGGGAGGGAGATGCAAGAGGGAAGAGATATGGGAACATATGTATATGTATAACTGATTCACTTTGTTATAAAGCAGAAACTAACACACCATTGTAAAGCAATTATACTTCAATAAAGATGTTTAAAAAAAATGTTTTGGAACTACACAGATGTTGTGAATAGATTGCTAATGTACTAAATGCCACTGAATTGTTCATGTTAAATGGTTAATTTTATATTATGCGAATTTTACCTCAATTATAAAAACAAATAGTAGAGCAGGGGATCAAACCCAATCTGACTCCAGAGACACACTCTTAAGCATTACAAAATACTGCCTCCTATGTGGCTATATTGGCCCCAAGCTTTTAGAGCACAAAATTATTAACTTCTCACTGCAGAAATTTTCAATGTCTTTATCATGCTGATAAACATGCTAAACCTCCCATAGGGTGATGTGGTATATAGGAGCGTGGTAAATAGTGTTTCTCAAATTCCTTTTTCCATGGAATCCATCTTATCTGGGGCATTTCTATAAGAATGTGTTTCATAAAACACCATTACAGAATCACTGTTTTCTTCAAAGCTCTGGAAAAAATGTTTATTACAGAATTATTTTCACTTGGATAGTCTAGTTAGTGTATCAGCAAACTTCATAGGAATTCAGACAATATAATAAAGACAGGGCAGTTTACTGGAATTCCCTTTATGATCATTTCCTTAGCACTTATTCATAATAGAAAGAGTAAAAGAGCAAAGAAAACCAAGCGATTACAACTTTATATTCTATTTAAAAACATTTAATATTTACTTTTTAGTTAAGTTTCATGCAAATGGTAGCTCTGCTATGTGCACATAAAACTATTTAAATTTTAAGATAAAACAAAATATGTAGGGAAGTATAAATTTGATATCCTTTGATTTTTAACACAGCAGCTTCTAGGCTAAGTAAGTCTTTCATAAGCAACTGAAAACACAAACTTTATGCACTTGAAAAAAGATATTTTTATATAGATTTTGTGGGGTTTTGTCAGTTATTTTTCTCAGTAAGGAAGACAATTTCAGCAAAAGTTAAAGGAGTTGGAAATTAAGAGCAATGATGTATTATAAAATAATTATTTACTCTTTAATCATAACCAACTTATATCCCAATCCCATTCCCTTTTTCGATATTAACCGTTATCATTTCATAGAAAGAATATGGGATTTAGAATCGGTCAAAACTGAATTCGCCTGCCAAACTTTATAACTCAATTTCCCCATCTAAACACGGATAGTCCTACCTTATAGAATTTTTATAAAAACTACATAGGCTATAGATGGTAATCTATCCTTCCAAAAACATGTATATACACTTGACCATCCCACTCATCATAACTGAGAATCCTGACTTCTCTGTTTTCCACAAGACCATCATCATCATTACTTTGGTTTCACTTCCCTCCTAACACAGTCTGTAGTCCATGTGAAGCCATTTCCTGGATGCTTTTAATAGCACTCTTCCTCTGGTGAACATCTGGCACTGCTGGGGAAAAGTCACCAAATAATCCTGACTGGGTGCATTACAAACACAGCCTAATATCCTTAGGTTGTATTTGAACTACTCAGCTCTCATATCTCAAGAGTAAAAATGGTATATATCTATATCTATCTATCTATCTCTCTCTCTCTCTCCCTCCATATATATGTGTGTGTGTGTGTGTCTGTGTGTGTGTGTGTGTGTGTGTGTGTGTGTATCTCAATATATCACACTCTCCCATATCAGACTTAATTTTTCCTATTGAAAGAAGACAACACCATTTATTTTATTATAAGAAAACAGATATTATTCAATGTAGGCACTTTTACTTGCACAGAATTAATTTCTGTGTTAATGTTTACTTTTAGTTTAAGGCAATTCTTATCTGAGAGCAACAGGGAACCAGGTATGTTCTCACAGGTGGTCTGTAATGTGACCATCTATGTATGATGGAGGCTGATGAGGGGTGAGGAGAGGTAGAAAGAGACCAAATCTCAGCCAGGCCTGACACACTAGGCAACTGTATCGGAGTGCTCTTAAGAGGTACCTTGGAGAACCACCAAAAGCATTATTTGGGAGCATGTGAGCTCCAGGTTTGTAGGAAGCCCTGAATGCCAGAAATACAGCAGCAGTGACGACCAAAAGAGGGTGGATAGCCCCTTGCCAAGGGTAGTCACACATGGAAATATTCAATTCTTCCTCCCTCCTCTGCCCCAACCCAAACAAATAACAGGGAAGGAGGAAGGGATTTGAGAGAGCAGGGTGTTCTGGCACCCTTTCCCTATTCCTTCATTGCCACTCACCCCCACCACTACCCACAACCCCTAAAACATACAGAACCAATAGGACATCAAGTCTAGCCTGTGCCCAGGCAAGGGGAAGATCTCTGAATCAAATATTAGGTTGAAACTTTCAGATAACCAAAACAATTGCATAACAACAAAAATAAGACATTTTAACAACAAAAAGGGACTGAAATGCTATGGGGTCTCCAACTGCGATTAAGGTAGCAATGACATCGTCCAGTAGGAAAGTGGGTTTGCCAGAGGACAGCAGGTAGTGTTTAATGAAAATAAATACAGATAGAAAGATAGATATTTATATCTTCAGTATTTCAGACTCTTCTACCAAAACAATTTTGTTAATCTCAACAGTAACATACTTGTCAAAAATAATCCTTCTCCCGATTTTATTTTAAGTTGAAGTATAGTTGATTTACAATGTTCTATTAGTTTCAGGTGTACAGCAAAGTGGTTCAGTTATACATACATATATGTGTGTGTGTGTGTGCGCGTGTGTGTTTGAGTGTGTGTATATATATAAATATATTTTTTTCAGATTCCTTTCCATTGTAGTTTATTAGAAGATATTGAGTATATTTCCTTTGCTATACAGTAGGTCCTTATTGTTCTTCTCCCAATTATTATCTGTGACCAAGCAGGCCTGTTGACTCTGCTTAGTCATTCTATTCCTAGCCAGTTCCACTGAGACCCACTAGTAATAGACATATGGTCCATGCTAGTATTTGGCCAATTTGGTATTGGTATTGGCTACGCTGGTTATTAAAATATCAGAGTACTTATATAGAGTTGGTAAATAGGCACTGATTCAAACCCCCTTTCTCCCACTGTCTTTGCAGACTTGGCCTCCCCTCCAGGAGTCCCCAAAACCCAGCAACTATAAGGTTAGTGTTAGTACAGTAGGGGAGCCTCTTGGTCCCTGTTCCCTTGAGTGGACTTCTGTTTGGTTTGCACCAGTACCATATTTTAAATTTTGCAGAAAGATCAGAAGATGAGGTAGATATCTTTGAACCACCAATTTCTCTCTCAAATGAATTGTTACCTTGCCACTGGATACCTCTATAAACAAACATGCTCTAGGCTTTCTACACTTTAAGATATTGCTTTCTTTTCTTCTCCTCCCACCTGATGTTATATATTTGTTCATGTTGAAGTGCCTATATTTACTGCTTTAATGAACTGCCATGGCTGTATCAACAGCCTTCCCAGATAATGGATTTGCCCTCTGAACTGAAATTTCTTACAGTGTCTTGAGAAAGATCTCCTTACAAAATATCTACCCTACTTCTATGGGTAACGTGAGTTCCAGATTGTAGCCCTACCAAGACTTTCCTGTATCCTTGTCTTTGCCACACACCAAACATAAATTTAACTTTTCCACTGAAGAAAATTCATAGATCTTATTGAAATCACTCAAATACTAGTAGTATTGAAGGTCTATGGTAAATGAGAAAACAGTGTTTTATATAAAATTTCAACTCCAGGGCATGGAAGTGCCTTTCTTTATTAACATACAGTGAAATTTTTGAGCGTAAGGGACAGTCTGTGTTTCAGGAAAACACAAGAGCTTGAAGTTGTTGTCCTCCAAGACCTACTCCCATATCTTTGACTATAACATCCTTATAATCTATTTCTATCCTTGACATTTTGCCAGGGTTTCCGACTTATACATAAAACTACTTTCTGACTGTTTCCCTATCTGGACTTCTAAATAATACCTCTTCATCTTCTCCACCATCTCCTCTCAGCCATCATACACATATTACTCAACACACTAACCATAAGAACTCTTAAACCTCAACTGTTTAAAAGCAGCACCCCATTTATGAGCCAGGAAAACCACGTGAACAGGTATTTCATTGAAAGGATATATAGATGCCACATAAGCACATGAAAAGATGTTCAAACTCATTAGCAATTAGAGAAATGAAAATTAATACTACTATGAGATATTGCTACACACCTATGACTAAAATAAAAACAGTGACAACACCAAATGTTGGCAGGGATGCAGAGAGGAAAGGTAGGTGTCACTCTGAGTCCTCTTCTCTTGGCTTGTAGGCAACCACCATCTTACTCTGTGCTCACATGACTTCTTTGTGTGCGTACAAAGGGTGGGGGAGGGGTGGGATTTCTGCTTCTAAGACCACCGATACTATTGGGTCAAGACCCCACCCTCCGGTCATAGAACCTTAATTACCTCCTAAAAGCCCTATCTCTAAATACAGTCACATTGGGGGTGAGATCTTCAACATATGAATTTGGAGAGGACACAACTGAGTCTGTAGCAATTAGTTTCCTTTGCTGTATGACAAATTACCACAAATTTAGCAGCTCAAAACACGCATTTATTATCTCGCAGTTTCTGTGCATAGGTCCAGGCATGACTTGGACCTATGCACAGAGTTAGCTTAGCAAAGATCCTATAGACTAAGGGCTCAGTTTCATAAGAATGTCCTCCTCTCCACATACACTTGAGATGCCAATCTCAAGTCCAAGTTGTTACCCGTGCTTCCAACCAACTGGCTCCCATGACCCTCATCCTTGGGTTTGATTAACTTGCTAGAGTGGCACATAGAACTCAGGAAAGCAGTTTACTTATAGATTACTGGTTTATTACAAGTATATTAAAGGGTGTGAATGAACAGCAAGATGAAGAGATACGTACAGTGAGGTCTGAAAGAGTCCTGAGGGCAGGAGCCTCTGTCCCCATGGAGTTGGGGTGTGTCACCGTCCCAGCATGTGGATGTATTCACCAGCCCATAAGCTCTCCAAACCCTTTATTTGGGGGATTTTTTGGAGCCTTCATCATATAGGTATGATCAATCATAACTCAATCTCTAGCCTCTCTCCCTCTTCTTGAAAAATGGGAGGAGAGACTGAAAGTTCTAAGCTTCTAATCGAGGCTTGGTCTTTTTGGTGACCAGCCCCCATCATGAAGCCATCTCGGATCCCACCAAGAGTCACTTCACTAGAACAAAAAACACTCCTGTCTCCCAGGAAATTCCAAAGGATTTTAGGACCTCTGCATCAGGAACTGGGGTCAAAGACCAAATATTAGAACAAAAGATACTCCTAGTGTTCTTAGGAAATCACAGCAGTTTTAGGAGTTCTGAGCCAGGAACTGGGGGCAGATATATATTTTATATAACACACATATATACAGGTTGTTGGCAGAATTTATCTTATGACTGTAGGAACTGCATCCTTGACTTCTTGCTGGCTGCCAGCCAGAGGCCACTGTCAGCTCTAGAGGCTTTCAGTTTCTTGCCATGTTGTCCTCTCCTTAGACCCTCTCCCACCATGGCAGCTTATTTCAAGGCCAGCAGGAGAGCAAGAGCCAGTCTTCTAACAAAATGTATTCTTATATAATGTAATGTACACATGGGACTGTCACCTCATCACCGTTGTCATATAACATAATCACAGGAGTGGTATCCTGTCCCCTTCTCCATATTTCAATGGTTAGAAGAAAGTCAGAGGTTCTGCCCACACTCAATGGGAGGGAATTACACAAAGGCAGAACTCATGGGAGTCACATAGAATGTGTTCAACATGTTCATTATATAAAACATAAAATTTCAAGAAAAATAAAAGTCACACATATACCTACCACATAGAAATAATCACCATTAATCATGCTGGATGTGTTTCTTTCCAGTCTTTTTCTGTGTGCTTTCCTTGAACCCTATCCCCTAACAAAAGCACATCATATATATAATCATTTGAGTATCTCTGTGTTTCTGTGTTTTATATAAATATGTGTATAAAAGCACATGTATAAAAGAGGCATTGTCTTATAATACTGTTTCAGAGTTTGGCCTGATTTTTAAGAACACAGCCTCCTTAAATAATCTTCAAAATAATGAATTTTAGAAGGTGTAAAATGTCTTAAATATTAATATTTATTTGACATTTTCCCTATGATTTAATAGTTAATTTGGTTCCTATTATCATGTTATAAATAACACTATGATAAATGTCTTACTCCTATAAAAATAACCTTCAAATATATCTTAAATCTATACTTTCAAGAACAAAGTGGGAGGATTTCACTTCCCAATTCCAAGTCTATACCTTTATTACCACCATCTCTCTTTTAGTTCAGACAACAGATTCCTAACTGATTTTCCTGCCTTTCTTCTTGACATCTTCCTATTCCTTATGCTTCTACATTCAACTGATAACCAACCAATTTATCATCACCTTTCAAGATACCTGAGTGTCAAACCCTCCAGGGAGCCAGACTGATTGGAATGATTTTTCCACAGGGCCCCCGCATTGGCACCTCACGCCTATATTATGTTACACACATCATTTTAAAATGACATGTTTCCAAGTCTCCTTCCTTCTAAGATTATAATTCCCCTGAAGGCAGAGAACCTCTATCTCTTTCTTCTTTGCACCCTTAGCCCCTAATACAGTATATGACACACAGTCATTTCTTAATAAGGGAGCTGAAGTGAACTATTAAACTAAAATAGTTTGAGTGTGCTATGGAAATGCAATTTTTCTAAGCCCCCATCTACATTTTACAATGTGGTTTTTCATCCTTGAGCACACTAACAAGGCCTAAAATTAAATCAAAGACATGCAACCTGCTCTTGTACAACATAAAGACCCTTTGTATCAAATGCAATCTTTGTTTTTTTGTTTTTGTTTTTGGCCCCGCTGCATGGCTTATGGGATCTTAGTTCTCTAACCAGGGGTGGAACCCAGGCCCCAGTATTGAAAGCACTGAGTCCAAACTCTAGACTGCCACAGAACTCCCTCAAATGCAATCTTTTAAAAAAAAAAGAACTGATACTAAAAAATGATCAAGAAGTTCACAACACTTCCTTCACCAAAAAGAGTGCACAAAGATAAAGACAAATATTATACTATAAATGCTTACATAACCTCAAGTTTACACATGTAGAATCATCTCTTCTATTCACAGAATGATCGAGCTGGTTGTTTACAAATTTAACACAAAACTGAACTCATTACAGAAATGGGAAGGAGTAAAGGACATTTATTAAATGTCTATTATGTAGCATGTATAAGAGGTGCTTTAGGACAGTTAAGTCATCTTAATAGCCACACAATCCCTATGATAATTATTACTAAATTCATTTTATATCTGAAGTAACCTTCCCAGAATTCCACAGCTAGTAAATGACAGAGTGGCATTTCAAACTCAGGAAGGTCCAAGTTCAAAGCCACGATCCTCCCATTTCCTCACACTATGAGAACACCTAGGAAATGCCCCAGTTTTCAGTTCATTACCAGAAATGTTGCTCCCTGGAATATCAGGGGAAAGAGTAGAAATGACTAACAGCAGGCTGGAGGTTGAGGCTGTACGTCTATGGGAAACCGAGATTATTTGCATTGTGCTATGTTTGATTTAGTTCGCTGCCAAATGTCATGCCAAAGCCTTGACACAACAGAGATTTGTGCCTGGAGACATTCATTCCCTGTCTGGCAGAGTACATCGGCTGGCATATTTTCCTTGGATATTCTAAAGTCATACCCATCTCTGAATAGGGACTGAAAATGACTAAGAGGAAAAACATATGAAAAAGAGTCAAGAAAAAAACTAAGTGTGTTTCAATGTTAAAATCTCAGAAAAGTATCCATATATGCAGATGAATAGCTTATTCTTTCATATAAGGGTAATGTGGAACACATACCATATATTTAGAGCCAAATTTAAAATATAAATGTGTATGTAAGTGTATTTTCCCCAAAACTATGCATACAGACATCAATTATTATTCATGTTAGCGTATATAGCCACATTTTTCTTATAACCACAAACCAACTTCCAACTTTTCTTTCAATATAAAATTACTTTATCACGCAGAAAAATAAAAAGAACTGCCTTGCCAGTTTCTGTGTGGGGTTGGAAGGACCCCCAGGTAGAGTAAATGATCTAGAGAAGCTTTAGAGAAATTATAATCAGACATTTGTGAATCCATTTGATACTTAAATACCTCTAAATAAACAACATCAAACCTTCTATCAATACTTTATCACTTAAATTCCTCACGTGTTAATTCAAGCAAGTCTTCTCATGCTTTCTCCATAGTGAAGGACAGGTTTTAATAGCTCTTATTTGTGAGTTTCATTTTCACTTTCATCTGTCTTCGCCTTTGTCCACTATAGCCCCTGACAATCTTAGTTCCTTTGGTCTTAACTCAGAGCTCCCACCAAGTACTTTTTATTCATTATATATACTTTCTTTTCAGCTCCCTCTTAGGATTCAAGGCTATTACAGTTCTTGATCTTTATAATGTTCTTTGTTCCATTTTTTTTTTAATTGGAGTATAGTTGCTTTACAATGTTGTGTTAGTTTCTGCTGTACAATGAAGTGAATCAGCTATACGTATACGTACATCCCCTCCCTCCCACCCTCCGCCCATCCCACCCATCTAGGTGATCACAGAGCACCTAGCTGAGCTCCCTGTGCTACAGAGCAGGTTCCCATTAGCTATCAGTTTTACCCATGGTAGGAAAGCATAGGCATCCTGTATCAGCCTTACACTGGCCGCCTTACCTTTCATGTAGCACATGTATATACTTCTTATTTAGCTGTGTGTGTGTGTTTACTTTCCTGTTTGCTTCCTATTTTCACACTGATTTGTAATTTTAAACTAATTTCACCATTTGATTCACCAAAACCTAGACACTCTTAGGTAGTTCTTGACTGGTAATTTAACTGACCTATATCCTATTTCAGTAATTTACTCATCAGCGTCATTAAAGACTATGTTAAATACCTTCCATCAGCCTTAGAATAGTTCACTGTTTTACTTGCAAGAGCATTAGCGACAATAGTCCTTTGAATATAGGTTGTGTGGATTAAGGCATTCTGTGGCCAGGCAATGCTATGCATTTAATAATCAGATATTTTATTCTGATACTTTATCACTAGAATCATATTTTGCCAGATGAAAGAGTATATATCATATACATAAACATGTATTATAATTCCATATATCTAAGCCTGAGACAATAATGTAATTATTATAACATTTTTATACTTTACTCATGAAGAAAATTTGAAATATATTTTAAATGTGCATACCTTTGTCCAAGGCACATCCTGCTGTGGTCTCAGGATAGGAACCTATTGTAAAAAAAATATATATATTTTTATTAATATACTTAGTATTACAAACAGATTGAGAAATACCAATACATAAAACAAGACATGGTTTAAACCTCAACCATTGCTCAAAATGGGTATCTGCCCATTAACTTCAGAAAGATGGTCTATCTTTTGTCTTTTTTAGATGAAGTTCATTAAGAAAAAAAGGACTGGCGCTAAATACTCTGATATATCTCTCAATCTGAATCTCCAAAGGAGCTCTATTCCTTTATGTCTTAAAATAATTTTTTTTCCCAGAAAGAAATATAGAAGCAAATTCAGCTTCTGATACATAAAAGTCAATTTTAGGCAAAAATTCAGACACCACTTTTCAAAAATCCTAAATGAATTACTATGTTCAAAACAGGAAGATGAAGAGGCAGGTTAAACAGGTTTTATAACAATAAAAGCCTTAGAATATTTGTTGATCAAAAAGTGGCATCAGCGCACCAATTAAAGTTAACAGAGAATCATTTTCACAGTAATAATGTTTCAAACTTTCAGATAGTGAGACTAAAATATGTGCAGATAATAGATGTAAATATGTTCAAATGAACTTGAGTATTTTAGAAATCAAAAGAGGAAACAGAATCACATATTGCTGTGCTAAAGCCCAATATTTCCATCATTTCTATTTTATTATTCTATTAGATGCAGTGACACATTTCCAAATATGTCCAGAGACCCACCCACATAAAAGGACAGATCTAAATCTAAGAACCCTCATTGCAAATGTGATAATACTAATTACAAGGACTTCAATTAAATGCAGAATGAAAGAACCACTTCATTCATGGTTTTTGACATTCTATCTGCCTGAAATTTCCAGATGTGGGGAAAAAAAAACCCAGAGAAACAAACTTCCTTTGTGATCTCTACCAGTATGTTGGGATAAAAATTTAACCATGAATAATAAATAGCACCTATAAAATAGAAATAAATATAATGTTTTCTTCCATATGTAAAGATCACTAACCTAAATGAATTTAGTTCTAGAAGGCACCGGAGTGGTAATCCAGTAAACTGGATTCAAACTCTGAATTACAAAGTTCTCATTTTTATATGGTAATGCCTCAGGAACTTCTGGGCTATGGGAAGAAACCAAGACTCTACGTTGCCTATAACATTCCTTCAGCCATTATTCAAGCCAAGTAGCCATGTACAAGTGCATACACAAACACATACACATTGGTACACACTTTTCCTCTCTCACTTGAAAGGTCTACATAAGGTAATGTTTAGTGACAGGATTTTGTTGCTTAAAAAAATACACACACACACACACACACACACACACACACACACAAATTTAGGCTATCTTTTAAATTTTATGGCCCAAACTAGAATTTCACACTTTTGGGAGCTGAACTTTGGTCCTTGGATTACTAACCAGTTTGGATTTAGACAATGTACATAAACTTATCTTAGCCTCAGTTTATCACTTATAATGAAGTTGTAAAGATTAAATGAGTTAATACAAATAAATTGCTTAGAACCCTTCCTAGGGCATAAAAGTGGCCAATAAACATTAGCTATTAAAAACTATAAAATGTTTGAAAAGTAAAAATAGTTCAAATATATTAAATTATTTAAATATCTAAAAAATATTTTAACTCATGCTTTCTAGTCTATTCATCTCTCAGTATGAAAAAAGTTTGTAATGGGTTGGCCAAAAAGTTCATTTGGGTTTTTGGTACCATGCTACAGAAAAACCCAAACGGACATTTTGGCCAGCCCAATATTTCTTCTATTTTAATACAATTATATTTATATCCACACAATTATAATTAAGTGCAAAATAATTGAGAAACACATTAAAAAACATGAACTTTTATTCATGAAAGAAATTCAGAGAAATCAAAGTAAAAGTGGCATTTTTTTTTGTCTTTTTGTTTTGTTTTGTTTTGTTTTTGCAGGGGAATGAGGTATTTTAAGTGGTATTTAATAGCTATCATTTATGTTCTGTGTTTTACTTATGGTCTGGCATGACTAGAGGAACAGAAAATCTTGGTAAATGACAGGGAGGCACTTAAAGTTTTCACCAGCCAAGCAAGAACCCAGTTGTGTAACACCCATGGGAGTAGAAGCACAGGGTGAAGAGAAAGCACGAAACTCTGCAGAGTCAGCATTACAGCCAGACTATAATGAATTTATCACAGAAAAACATGGTATCAACAAAGTCAGGGCTGGATTCACAGAAAAAACCATCCCCAAATTCTAAAATCTCCATTTCTCTGGCCAGTAGGAATAATTGGGGTTTTAAAGATAGAATTAAGGGTGTTTGCTCTGATTTTTCTGACAGGAACATATACTCCTATAAATGGAAATAAGTTGCAGGAGGAAAGGGAGGAGACATATTTTAAAATAGTGGTTTAATTGAACTTAGCATAGGCTAGAATTAGGAGGGGGAAAAAAAGACTTGAGAAAATGAAAAAAAAAAAGGAAGAATAAAAAAGACAAGAATAAAACACCTATAGACTCAATAAGGAAAATTCTAAATATCAAACCTGATAGATAATATATTTGGAAAACTATGTTTGGACCAGCAGCTGTTTTTTAGATCTGCTGATGGTGGTGAAGGGGAGGTGGTGTATCATCATTTCATTGACATCATTTAACTGTTTTAACTCAGGCATTTTCTCCCAGGGCTAATTTCCTCCCTCCACTCCCATGGCCCGGAACATTCGGCAATCCCTGGAGACATTTTTTGTCACAGCTCGGTGTAGGGTGCTGTAGGCATATAGTGGGTAGAGGCCAGGGATGTTGCTAAACAGCCGACAATTCACAGGACAGGCCTCCACAAGAAAGAATTTTTCAGCTTAAAATATCAATCATGTGCTTAGGTTGAGAAAACCTGTCTGAATTAACAGGGGATATGGGAGTTTCCTGCTACCTCAGCTCTTCACAAACCCTCCCAAATTACGAGATCACATCATTTATGTAGAGTGAATCTTCAGGAAAAAGAGTACTAACCCTGGTCAAGAGTCCTACTTAAACACTGCTCACTTAGTACTTAATGAAGCCATGCATTAAATTCAGGTTGATCAGGTACTAGTCACGAAGTTTTTTACACTGCCTCAATCTGAACCCTATAGGTAACTGTATTCTCACTCCTTTTCTCAAATGTTTTTCAAGGTCAGAAAATATTGTGGTGGATTATCATTTTTCAGTTTTTTTTCTCTTAAAGAACACTAAATTTAAGGCCATATATTATGCTGCTTGATATAATTCAGTTTAAGAGATAGGTTATTCGCCTTATTATTAGAAATTGGATAATACACCATAATTCAATAGTTAACAACCAAAATAAAAAATAAGGTGGTTGAATATTACTGTTCTATTTTTTAATTTACATAAAAATAACAACTAACCTTCTTTAAGCAAATCTAAGATACATGGCTATTGAATATTTACATAAAGAAACAATACGTGTGGTGACTTGGACTAAAACTAAACTTTGATAACAGTTTGTTACTATTTAAGGTAAACTAAAGTGTAATTCTGCACTGGTCTTATTTTGCTCATTTGAGAGTATCTTATCATTAGCATGGTGCTAAGAGTATTTAACCTGTAAACTATAATTTTTTTTAATTTTGATTTAGTGGTATTTACAAACTAAAAAACATACCATGTTTTAATTTGTAAACTGCCCTCAAGGATCTTCTCTGCAAAAGCCAAAAATCTCAGGAGGAAATTCCCTAAAACTATTCATTAATTACAGGTGAATTTGGACAGCTAAAAGCGATGCATTGGGGAAAGGAGGAGGAAAAGAATAGGAGAGTTTATGGTTTTACTTTTGTGATTCAAAAGAGAAGCCTATACTTAGAGCAAACTTAGAAATGGTCAAAATGCATAGCAATGAAATGTCGCAGGACCTACATGTCCTTCCTATGTTTTGAGCACAAGAGGTGTTCTTACCAAAGTATATCTAAGCCAACAGTTACTTCACCGGAGCCGAAACACTATTTTACTCCAAAATAAATAAGCAACACAGTGATGTATGCCCCTTATACCCAATATGAATACTTCAGAGATTTTGTTATTGCTCCCACCTTTATTAACTATTAGTATCCAATAAATTTGACTATATAATGTATATAGCTAATTTTCAGACACAAAGTCAGTATTTTATACCATTTCTTATCCCTGTCTATTTCTTTAGTGGTACCAGGTAAATAGTTGTTAATGTATGCATGAGACGGTGCATGTATTTAAAAGCTACATTTAATTTTTTTCCATACGTTATTCATATTGTGAAGTACAGAATAACTTTATGTCATTTATGGTCACAATTGGATGTATCCATTTCCACGTGACATATAGTCGGTTTGTAAGCATAAGCCATAGAGCTTATCATGGAAGACTTTCTCCAGGCTACATCGTTTTTCCCTGTCAAAACTGTCAGAAGATCATAAGGATAGGGGCAGAATTACTCCTCATTACCTTATTTAAATGTTAGGTCCTTAAAATGACTTAATTTTTCAACCTATCTCGGAGAAAATTTTCACTCCATTTTCATTTCCCTACTGATATATAACCCAATTTCAGGAGCAAGTTCAATAGGTATGCTGTTATGACAGCTCTAGAAAACTAATGCAATTGGTAATTTCCAAAGTTAGATTGCAGCTATACACAAACATGCAACAGAGGTAAATATTATCTTCAGTGTTCTCCCATTTTCTATTTAATACTTCTCTTTCTCTTTTATGGGCTTATTTCATAACCAATGCTCTCCTGATTTTTCCAGGTTTCAAGGGCTTGTCTATCAGTGGACACAGCTTCCGTTTCCTGCCTCCCCAAATGTACTTTCAAAGTGATTCTCTCCTGACCTAAAGAAAGAGTCTAACACAAAGATTTTAATTACTGAGAACAGCTTGACCTATATCTATCTTTGAGGGAATTTGTTTACAAAAAGCAAATAATACCATTTTTAATAGAGCAAACCTTTTGCGATATTTTGTTTTGTTTTGATAGTGATGAACAGGTGTGATAAAATTGCCATCTTCACTCATTGCTGGTGGTAGTACAAATTGGAAAGCAATTTTCCAGCACATATCAAACTCTACAAGGTAGTTGCTCCCTTTCACCCACTTATTTCACTTCTGGAAATCTCTCAAAAGGATGTATCAACATATGCTGACACAAACATTTATGTATTCTGATAATCCATTTCAATATTATTTACACCAGCCCCTCTCCCCGCAAAATGGAAACACACTAAATATCTTATAATACAGAAACTGAATTGCTCCCACAGATAAGGAAATATTGTGCTTTAATTTGTAACCATATTTTCAAAAACAATTTAACAGCATGGGAATATAATGTGACCTTTACAATTTTAGGTGAACACTTCAGGATACAACAGGATTCCATTGTGTAAAACTAAATCCCAAAACTCAGGAATTCCCTTTAGTCTAGCTCCCCCTAAAATGAAGAGTCTCCTTTTATAAATTAGTGAAACATTCAATTCCAAGAAGTAGACATAATTTTTTCAGCAGAGTCCTCCATTACCTCAGAAGAAGCAGGGAGAAAGAGATTTTCCACAGTTATAATCTGTGACTACAAACTGGCAACTGCTTCACTCTTGAAATGAACTGCCTCTGTCTATTTTACAGCCAAAATAACTGGCAAAGATGACATCCAATTACAACTTTCCTTTCTCATTTGGAGGATCAAGAGGTAGTCTTCCTTTATTTCCTAACAGAGGTATCACCAAGCATCTCATGACATAAGCCATAAAGACTAAAGAATATTCCATACTTTGATCTATCCCCTTTGTTATGAGGTACATGCATTGTTCTATTGGAATAGAACAGTCTAAACCTTGTTGTACCATGATGGCCAAGTGCTAAACTCTTTAGCAAATCCTTATTTTCAGAAATAAAACATTGTTTTACTATTTAGTAACCTATGTTCTTGGGCAAATCGCTTATCCTCAAAGGGGATGATGATTGAATAATCTCAGTGAATATGATCAAGTTTAACAGCCCACTAAAGTCATCCACCTGAATAAATATACGTACCTATAAAGTGGTTGCTCTCTATATGAACAACTATTTCTATTTATCAGACACTGAAATTTTTAGTTTGAAGGAGCCAGTAGCAACATGGTTGCCTAATTATACCTTTAAATATGATTTAGGCACCAACAGAAGCCTCGAAGTGGTTATTTAAAAAAAAAAAAAAAAAGATTCTATGTAAATGTTAAGCACTATAGTGGGTTATACTCAACATATTTTTTTTTTGTTTGAGTTTTATGAACATACTGTAAATCTGGCAATTCTTAAGAAGGATTGATTATAATATTCTTTCCCCATCGTATTCATGACAGCACTTCATAAATGCCCAATTTTCAAAAAAAAAAATCAGAACCTACAGCAGCAGAAAACAAAACAGTGGATTTAATGTGGAGTAACGGCAGCGCTGCCTGTGTGCTGGGTTTGCACATCATTATTCAGAATGCGGCATTAGCACCTTGCAAGGAGGCAGGATGGAGGGAGCAGGTCTCTCATTATTTCTGAGAGCAGGACTTGAGCACCAGTTTGAAGATTTGAATGCTCCATTATCATCAGTCAATAACTAGCATTTATGGATCTGACACCCCACTGGATCATCAACTAATTACATTAATAATCAGATCTAATTTTCCTTTGTCTTTTTAATTTTAACCACAGAGAGTTTTGTCCGTGAAGGTCACTTGTTTTATGGTACTGCTAACACAGACACATCATTAATACTTTCGTTAAAATATTTCTATGAAGCTTAAGGGCTGGTTCCTTGTGAATTTTAATATGTGTTTTTTGAGAAACAGGAGATCAGGGCCCTCAATTCTAACTTTGTTGGAAACCCTCTGGTTTTGGGCAAGTCATTTAAAGTGTTTGACATCCTTTTCTGTATTGTAGAATGAAATAATTAGAGTTTCAATCTAAGGATTCACTGATTTTTGAGTATTTACAGTTCTATACCTAAACTTTTTGGGGAAGAAGAGTGGTAGACGGGAGTTTTATATAGCATCCAGAAGCTAGAATCTTCTAATTAATCTCTCTTCTTTAATTCCTCATCCAATCCATCTTCTATTCTATAATAGGCATATTATCCCAAGTGTAAATTCTGTTTGTCCTTCTCCCACTAATGTCCTAAAAGAGCTTTTCATCACCTAAGACAATATATAAACTTCTTGGTTTTGGCATTTCATGAAGTAAATAGTTCCTATCTTGCTCATTTCCCACCATTCACTCATATCACCCTTCCGCTCCAAAATAAACCCAAACCACTTGCTATTCCCTGAATATGTTATGTTCTTTCACTTCTGTGTTTTTCATATTCTGTTCCTTGTTCTCTGAATACTCTTTTCCTGTTTCCCCTTCTGGCTAAGTTCCTACTCAGGTTGAGTCCTTCATAGCTCAGCTCATACCATCCCGCTTTCGATTCTTTTCTTGAGCTTATTTATATGACCCTAAAATAGGTATCTCTTATATGCCTTGCATTCCTGTACCCATAACCCAGTACTCCAATTGTTGCTTTAAAGGTAAGTCTCTTCCAAAGTACTGATCAGTTCCTAAACAGAAGGGACTTTGCTTTGTAAGTTCTTTTATTTAGCACCTAACACAACCTGGCACATAATAGGCACTAAGAAAACATCTGTTGAATGAATGGATAAAAAAATTAACCATGTTTCATAGAATAATTTATTATTAGTTGCTCCTTTTTCCTGTGCAAAAAAAAAAAAAATCCAAAACAGTCTAATCCTTTTATTTACAAGAGAATACTGAACATGTTAGTTTAATAACCTAATCAGCCGTTACATGTTAGAATAGAGATGGTGACTTACACTAGATGTTTCCTTATCTTTAAAATGACTTTTTTCAAAATCTTAAATTGAAAACAAAAAGATCAATATAACCTCATAAAACACCATTTATATCCTCTTTCCAACAGCTGTTCACTTCCACTTCATAGCACACCAGACAGCGGACCTTACTCGTTAACTAGAAAATAGCCAGCTAATTTTATGCACAGGTTTTCCAAATAGTCAGTATGTACTTTCTCAAATCCTCTGGGTTGAAAGGTATAAATTCAATTTTCTAGTCATCCTCTAAAAATACTTTTTAAGTTGAGCATCCACGTGAGGATATTTTGGGCACCACTGAAGAGTAGTTTTATAAATGTGTACCTTGCCATATACAAGCTCATGATATGCTATCATGGTTAACCTGTATTATTCTAAGAGCATTGGAACTTACGTAAGAAAACTAGATACACTCTTATCTCTGGGTTTCAGATCTTATACTATATAAAATGAGATGATCAAAATATTTTTTTAAATGAAGTTTAGAAATCTTATTTGAGAAGAGAAAAAAATACCACGGGTGTCTGGTACCACTTTCCCCTACCTATCCCCAACACACGTACAAACACACATATGTGTATGTACAAACACACAGCTAAAGGAATAGTTCAAAGAATAAATATACCTCCTGAATATAAATATATAATTTTAGAAACATCAATATTTTACACTAATTTTTAAGAAAGACCTTACTATTCTCTGTAAAATGTATTAAAATAAGTGAAAAGCATAAATTGCAAGTGTCTACACAAAGAGAATTAGAGTACCACTGGTGGGGAAAAAAAAATACATTCTTTAACAGAATCAGCCCAAAGGGGTTTGTACATGAGTCATTGTCTAAAATGCTATCTGCATATCAGAAGGGAGATGATAGAAAAGCCTGGACAAAGAGGATACTCCAAGGGCAGGAATAAGGGCTAGCTGTGAGTCACTAATAAATGGCAATGGTGAGAATGGAAGAAGAAAATTAAATTGGATCATTTTGACCAATAATAAATAGCTGCCTAATTAAAGTGTTACATGTGATCCCTGTGAAGAGCTACATGGAGATATGTAATATATCAAGTAACAGAACACGTATAACTCACCAAATACTGCCCAAAACCGAATAGGCCCTCAACAAATATTAGTTTCCTTTCCCTAAACTAGGTTAAAACTTTTGAAGTCGAAGTTTATCCTTAATGAACTTTCAGAATTTCTCAAAAGGGCTATTCCTTCTGTCCAGTAGGTTTTTACACCCTCCTTTTTCCTAAAAATACTACTTCCCCCCGTTATCTATTAGCTAACTTCTGTTATTTGCCATATCTCAATTTAGATAATCTTTCTCTGGAAATATATCCTGGTGTGTGTGTGTGTGTGTATGAGCATGCACAAATGAACATGGCAGTCTCTTAGTAAACACATGCTAGATGACATAAGATATACTGTCTATTGTCATATGTATAGATATAGATAGGCCATTACAATATATTTTGATGCCATTATTGAAGTTATAATTGAAAAAGCAGATAAAAATTAAGATTTTCTAAAAATCCCTAACTCCTTCAGACCCATTAAATGAAGGAACACATTTGCCTACTTAAAAAAATTATTGAAAAACAAAGACCTTTCAAAATTGAGGTAAATTAAAAAATTATTAATTGAGGGAAATTGAAGGAATCTTTTCTAAAACTCTTTTGACAGAACATGAAACCTAGGCTAAGAGAAGTTAAGGAATTTGTTTAGTCTTATGCAGGTAATTAATGGCAGACCGAAAACTGGATCCCTAAGTACTGACCTTTCCATCCAGTACATGCTGTCTTTGGGGAAGAACTTCTACAATGAGCATAAATAGCTGTGAGTGATTCATGTGGAAAATAAAATAAGGACACAAAAGGTTGACTCAGGAGTTTTACCTCCTTAACTGTGCTATACTGTCAAGTCCTCAAAAGTGTTAAAAATTCCATTGTTTAACAGGTAATTTTCAATTTAAAGTCAAAATGCTATGTTGAATACTCAGGAAATCTTCAAAATGAAAGGAAATTTCATTATTTTGTGGTTGGTATACCTACTTCCATAGAATTTACCTAGTTTAACGTTATTCTTCAGGTAATTATAAGTACCAGTCAACTGATTTACATTGTTTAAGGTATGAGTAGACAAGCCCAAGATATAAACTAATGTAATTTAGATACATGAAGGTAAATAACCAAATTACCATGGAATTTGTTATTCCCCCTTTATATTTATATTTAATCATTTTGTTTAAATTCTTCCCAGGTTACCAGAGATGATTTCTATTCTTTTAAAATTAAAGAAAAGAGAGAAATATTAAGAGCTTTCTCCCATGCAAAGTTAAGTCTTAGTAATTTCTAAAAGTACAGTTGCTTTAGATTCTGTGTGTGTATTATACTCTCAAATGATATTTTCTTGCTCATTATAGGAGATATGTATTTTATATACCTTTAGTCTTTTTAAGTATATTATACAGTGCAATGAGAAAAATTAATTTTCAGTTTCTCTCTTGCATGAAATATCTGAGCTAATAATTTGACCTAGAAGGACTAGAATCTTTTTTCTTTTCATTAGATTTCCCCTTTCACCAAAAGCTTTGTTAGCCTACTGAGTCATGACGAGTAATCCTTTACATGCTAGGGTACACTGTTCTTCCTGATGAACTAACAAATTAAAATGTAATGTGAAATGACGACGCTGGGAATATTGAGGAACAGCCATTGATGTGGGAAGGGATCCATGATTAAACCAAGATATGCATTTAAACTATAATTTTATCAGACTGATAATACAGAATAAAATGCAGTTTGAAAGAATCCAAGGACATAATAAGCAGCATAAGAAAGCTATTTCAGAGCCCTTGCTGTCTCCCCTCCATTCTGCTGTGTGGCCCTCCTCTCACCCTCCGCCTCCCCAAAACCTTATTTTGTTATATCTCGCCAAGAATTAGGAAGCAATCAAATGATTTTTCACCACCTTCATCTCAAGCTAAGGTAATCATTGGTCTGGAGTTTTTATTATTTTTTTTTTCTCTTTTCTTTTTTCCTTAAACTTGGTTTGCTCAAGAGTAAAATGAACCACAGTACTTATCAACTAAATGCATACACAAGTGATACTGAAGGCAACCAACCGAGACTGAAGCCAAAGGTTAGCTGCAAATCCATTAGTGATTTTAAATAGTGGGGGGAAAAACTTCTTGGTGAGTCCATGATAAAGCTGAATAATTGCAGAAGTCACAAAATAAGACAATGTAATTTGCATGATGTCATCAGACTGATTCACAGAAAGCTTAAAAGAGTGCAAAAGGTTTCCTGTAAGATGACCAAAGCCATATTTGCTGTTCATGTATCTAAAAACAAAATTTCTTTTTTTTTGACATACAGTACATTTAGTAGCTACACAGACCCAGAAGCTAACATATCTAGAAATTTTTCTCACCATCTCTGAAGCACTCACATATCACAGAATTATCTAGAATTTGTAGAATATGCTGTGGAAAATTCTGAAGTATATACCAGGGGAAAATTTAGTGACAATTTTCAATTAAGTTTGCATACTTTTTATGATTTATTTGGTGTTAATAAACTTCCAACCATGGTATCCACAATTTATATTTAAGGAAAAATGAATCTTTAAGATCTAATCTCACCTTCTAGAATTACAAATTACTGTACTGTTTGCTTTGTTCCTGTTATACATTTTTATTTTCCCCAAAGCTATGGTAAACTTTAATAAGGGAGCTCTCACATCAGATATTTTATCATCATTAAATAATCATAGCACTTCTTATTTTAAGAATTTTTAATTAGCAGATCAATGACATAATAGAGACCATACTGATTCATTCAAAGCATTTACAAAGCATGGGTTCTTTAATGGAGCTGTGGTGGCTTAAAACTAGAAGGAAATTGCAATGTCAATATATATTTGCCCATGTATATTACTAGCATATATATACATAACTATATATATATATGATGTTATGAACAGGGTTTGGTGTGGGGAAGGTTTGAATGAATGTAACTCACTGTACCAGCAAAATTTAGTTAAAAACATGTTTTGAAAAAAGAACTCTAAGTTAGCTAAAGCCTTTGGAAGGAATGCTAGTCCTAACTAATAAATAGGAACAAAAATAAGAAACAACATATTTTTTTTTCTGCTTAACAGTAATAGCAAGTAACAAGTGACATAAAGCCTATTATATAATAATAAATAGAGAAATAATAAGGGAAATAAAAATCACCATCAGGTAAACATCACAACAATAACTGCTGCAGGTAAAATTCAACAATGGATGCTAAAATAATTGGATGAAGCAGGATATTCACATAGCCTTAAAGTATCTCTCCCATTTTTTTTTTTTTTTTTTTTTTTTAGTTTAATGGGAAAAATAGTAAATTTAAAGTGGAAAGCCTAGGCACATGCTACCTTAATTGAGTACATCCAGAGGGATAAAATATACCATATACCTTCTGATATGATGCACTGAGAAGGATACAACACTGCTTTTGTGGCACTGCTAAAAATACTTCACCTTGATCTAATCATGAAAAGCATCACACAAACCCAGAGCAAAAGTCATTCTACAAAGAAACTGACCACTACTCAAGTGTTGCAAGGTCATGAGAGACAAGGAAAAATTGAGCAACTCTCATAGATTAGCAGAAACTAAGAAAACAGCAACTAAATATAATCTGGGATCCTACTTTGGATTCTGAAACAGAAGAAAACATATTTGGGGAAAAAACTGGTGACATTCCAATGAGGACCATGGATTAATTAGTACTATTGTTCCAGTGTTAACTGTACAGCTGTACAAAGACATCGTTATGACTATGTCACGTGTTAACATTAGGGGAAGCTGGATGATGGGCATATACATATACACTATGCCTTTTTTTGCAACTTTTTTGTTGATCTAAAATGTTTTCAGGACTTCCCTGGTGGTCCAGTGGTTGAGAGTCTGCCTGCCAATGCAGGGGACACAGGTTCAAGCCCTGGTCCAGGAGGATCCCACATGCTGCGGAGCAACTGGGCCCGTGTGCCACAACTACTGAGCCTGCACTCTAGAGCCAGCAAGCCACAACTACTGAGCCCACATTCCTAGAGCCCATGCTTCGCAACAAGAGAGGTCACCGCAATGAGAAGCCCAGGCACCGTGGCGAGGAGTGGCCCCTGCTCGCTACAATTAGAGAAGGCCCGCGCACAGCAACAAAGACCAAACCCAGCCAAAAATTTTTTTTTAATTAATAATAAAAATTAATTATAAAAAAAATTTTAAAGTAAATAAAATGTTATCAAAAATTTTATAGCTATTATAACAGAGATTCAGACAGGTAATTAGATAAATCAAGCCAACACATTTCAAAACTTTCTTTGTAGCTACCATATTATTCCAATGTCACCATTTCACTGAATTTTATAATCACTGTTCTAGTTCTTTTTTCCTCCATGTAAACTGATGAGAATACATTACTTCTCCATATTTCATAATCAATAACATGAACCAAACCGATTGCTTAAGCCTATGTTTTCTATTTTCATAACAACATTCACCTATCCCAAAATATTATCTTGCTTATATTATTTCTTCAAACTCAAGACAAGTATTTATTAATTGCCACAACATGTCTTGTACTGAAGATGTAATATGATTTACAATGTATCTACCTGCGTAGATTAACAAGATCTAGAAAAATAGTTTATGTAATTTGCATCTTATATGCCTACTGTAAACCATTATCATGTAAGTGAAAATTATTTTGAAGGTTATTGATACATCTGCATTCATTTAACGGTTATACTCTTGGTTGAAAAAAAGCAATTAGCATCAATGAGCAAAGATCAAGAACCTGAAGAGTTTTGTCATCATTTGATTTGTATATAATGGTATAAAATCATATAGGCAGAAAGAAGGAAATAAATTACCATGTAATGAAAATTTTGTAACATGAACTTTACATCTCTGGAAGAGAATGTGAAAAGCACGATGGAATGTCAGAAGAACAGAAGCACAGTGGAAAATCCCTGGCTGGGATTAGCAATAAGAGGTGTATTTAAAATCACTTGCAGATGAGCAGTTCTAGATTCTCACTTTAATACTAGTTTTCTTATCTTTGTGTTTTTAATCACAAATTTTATATTTTCCCCATAGTTCACTGAAATAATTTATAAAATATTTTATTTCAAAAAGGCACAAGAACTACAGTATAATGTTAACACTATCAGTAGAAAATGAGTAGGTGGTAGAGAGTACCACTTCACCAAACATAAACTGTTTGTTAGCTGCCAGGTGAAAGTCCAAATTTGCCTACGAGATTTGGAATTGGGACATTGCAATACAGTAACACTTTATGCTGCACACAAATTGAAATTAGTATGTTGTGACTTTCCTGTATATGGGTAAGTAACTAAGGATGATGGCAAAGAAGCATTTACAGATAAAAATATAGGAATTATTTCAATAAGAAAAAAAGTCAAATCTCTCATTGTCCAAAATTAATTTAATTGATCAATTTAGTTTTCTCTGTTAATTTTCTTTTGTCACAGTTTTCCTTACAGTCTCTGTCCTAAATACATAAATTTTGTGAAAAAGAGAGTTAATTAGATTCCAGAAAAAAAAAAAAATAAGGGAAGGGAAACTGGAAAAATAACAGGTATAAGGGATTTGGGACACCTAATATAATGGATAAGGAAAAAGATGATAGAAGAATTGTATCACAAAAGGTCAAAGACCTGGGAAAGATCAAAGCTCCAAAGAAAATGAAAAAATTAAATCTGTACAACATATGTAACTTGTATCTTATAATTAGCAGAAATTCTTAACATCAAGTAAAACTAAACCATGAAGTTATAATTTTTCTAAAGCTGTTTCCCTTTTTTTTTTCTTTTATGCATATCTTAATATATGGAAGAAGAGTACCTGACAATATTTTTCTATTATAAAAAGTCATGTCATAAAAAAATAAGACCCCCAAAATAGTTCTTTCATTAAAAGGCAGTAACATTTTATTCTAACTCCATAGATCAAAGTAAAATATTAGTCTGATATAATAGAAAAAAAAACATTTAGTTAAAGGAAGGAAGATAATAAGCAAAGACCAACCAGCAACTGGGTAGGTTCCATGCTTCCAACATTTTAAAATTTGGCCAAATTTGGTCAAATTTTAAAGAAGTATTATTTTGTCCACCTGAGGTCAATGTACAATAAGGAGTAAGCTGTTTAAAAAACCATTTAACTCTTTCATATTCTTCATCTGGAGTGAAAATTATATCTAAAGTAGAAACAACTAGAAGAAACCAATGCTTTAGTCATGGATTTACTCAAAAGTCTTCAATGTCTCTCTGATGTTTTCAGAAATTGATTCAAATTCCTTTGCTGAGTATATTGCTATACTCCATTACCTAGGACAACACCTGGCTGGCTGGCTGTTTCCTACAGCATTTCTTGCCTTTCCACACATTTAGCATTTAATGTAGGCTACTTTGTATTGTTAATTATTTTTATGGCTCTGTATAGTTCTTTGTAAAAAGGAATCGCTTATGAAAACATTTCTGGAACCAGACCTCTATCCCTGGTAGAGAAAGCTCTGAGACAAAACCAAGGTAAGACTCATAAAGTAGAATGACTAAGCCTGTATTCAAGCTTCCATTTTTTATAGCCACTCAGTGAGTTTCTCAGCACATAACTATCTAAGCATGAGACTACACTGGATGTCACACAAGGTGAGGTTCATAGGGTACAAAAAGACCCAAATAATAAATTGTTTGCTCCAAAATATTTCATCCTGAATTGTTATCTCTGTTCACAAGGCCAAGATCCTCTACTGGGGGGGGGGGGGTGCGTGGGGGGGATCAACATCTTACCTGGAATTTACCAAGAGAAGGTGGGAATCAAGGTTAAGGTGAACTGATCATCCTGACTACTGAAATCTCTCTTTCAGTATAAATAGCCTGGATAAGTTTCAATTCCATTTCTGCCTTCAAACATGGAGCTTAAGAGCTTGAGTAAATATTTTATCTATATTTGTAGAATACTTAAAGAATACAAATAATTTCTCATCTCCAAAGGATCAAAAATTGTCTTTTCAGTGCTGAACTTTTCTGATCTGTTCCCAATTTTCCTCTAATTCTAATGTAGAGGCAGGAATATCTAGCTCAGCATCCTGACGCTACTTTTCAGTAGCTCTCCATCCTGAGGTTTACCTTAACTGGATCTCAAGTCACTCAACTGTAAAAAGTGACAATTTATACAGCCCATGGATTTTTTTTTAATGAGGGGAAAAAAAGGAAAAACATTTTATAAAATACTTACAGTATAATCATAATTATCATCACCATCATCATCTAATTTGTTTTCCTGCCCCCAAGACCTATGAGCCCTGAGAACAACACCTGTTTACTGTTTGAGCAGTTGTTTTGCCCTGTTGTTCAGTTTCCTGTTAAAACCTAACTGAGCCTCTGCTGCCCACTGCAGGAGGAAATGAGAAAAAAATCATCTCCCTTCTGCCTGGATTCTCAGGTGGCTTTATCGCTAAGTGTTTTGTTTGTTATTCTGTGATTCATTATTTGAAGAATACAGTTTACTAGATATCTTCATACGATGAACTCAATGGTAGTTTAATACGTATAAAAGATAAGTTTGATTAACTATTATACCAATTATACAAAACTAAGAAAAATGACCGAAATTCAAACAGCACATAGTGACAATTATCTTTGTTGTTAGTTATGACCACTATATAGACATTTCCACAAAATGTTTGGCATTCCTATTCATTTCCTATATTTTCTATTTTCCTGATATAATTACTTAATGGATCTATTCAAAACGTGTAATGCATTTCAGTCATTGCCTAGAACGGGGCCAACTATTATAGTAGACAACAAATCATCTTTGAATAAATGGATATACACAAATATACCAATACATGTGAAAAACCCACACTAGTCTTATAACACGCAGGGTAACCAGTTCAGTTTGAACAGGCTCTAGAGTTTTTTGGTAGAAGGGTGAGGTTTCAGTATATATCATAAATTTATAAAATGAACAGGAAAACGTAATAGGTAATGTGCTGAGTTTTATTTTTAACAGTTCATAATGGAATATACCGAGAAGCTTTCCTCAAAACTTCTAGTACAGTAAAATCTTATTACGGATTTTTCAGGGATTATAGAAAAATGTTTTCTTGAACTGTCATTTTATTATGTTCCATATTACTATAAATATGTGGATTCTTACCTGAGATTTAAAAGACATTTTTTCATAGCTAAACAGAAGTCGTCAGTCAATTTTGTTAGTTATAATGAGATTACACCTTTAAAAATAAAACGAGTGTACTGGAGTTCTTTGTAAACTGCTCACATATTTGGGCTATAAAAGATCTGTAAGATCATTAAACCATAGGTGTATTTTTTAAAAGCTGAAATGGACTTCAAAGATGATAAATTTAAGGAGTTTGTTTTGAACCTGTTCAATTATGATAATGACCTTTAATTCTTCCCTAATGGCTTCCATGGAATTAATTGGTTATTTCAATATCAGGGCTCATCTTGTTTGGAATTTTAAAAGAGTCTCTTCTTTCCCATAATGGGTTCTATCAAGCCTATTTTAAATGTTCTGAAAGCACATTTTTAAAAGCCTTGACATTCTCCCTCTACCATCTCTCTTTCATCTTTCTTCATTATTTTCAGTAAAGAAGAAGCCATTTTTGTTCCTTTGTAATTCTGCTTTGGTCAAGCTATCATTTAGACCTTACTAACAGTCTTTTCTTAATTACGTTTTCTATGTTGAGAAAATTTTGTGATTGGAAAGATATTATTTATAAAAATCTAGAAACTGTTTCCGCTTAATGGAAGTTACAAGCTATCAAATTTCTAAACAGGTGCCATGCTGCCATCTTCTGGTTATTTTGTAACAATGTTTCAAAGCTTATAAACTTCATTTTTAAAATGCCTCCTGATGTACTTTGAAATATTAGAAAAATCTGTATTAAATTAAAGACAACAATTTGAATGATTAGAGTCACTATATCTAGAGTTCAGTTGGCCTGAAATCCTGAAGATAATGTCTTATACATTTAAGTATAATAACTGATTGGGTCCAAAGATAGAAAAGATGGGGTCCAAAAGATAGAAAAGTGTTTTATACCATGATCATTTACCTTGGACACTAATGAGACGGTTTCAAGACATTTTTTTTTTTTAATCATACTACTTTTTACATAATTTCTCTCACACCCTTTCAGTATGGTTTCACTGAGTGTGAAACTTTCCCAAATCTACCATTCCCATTATTATTAATAAGTGACGCTATTTAATGGTGTTGTGAGTAGCACTGAACAATTTTGCAATTTAATTGCCTTGTTTTCATGTTAAAACTCTCCAGTACCTATAAGTAGCAGCATAGACCAAAGACCCAGAAGGGATGGCTAGAGAAACCAGGGTTTCACGTCTTTAAGAGATTTTGTGTTTTAAGGGATCATTAAAACCTGTAGAACTTTCTTTTTTTGTGCGTTAGTTTATTCTAACAATTTTTCAGATTTTTTGTGTGTGAAAATGCCTATTCACTCCACTAGCATTCTCGTTTTAGTAGCCTTTAAGAGAAACATAGAATGATTTTATGTAAGATAAATTGATGTCTCATACTGAAAAATTATTTCAAAATGTAAGGTATTAAAAACATTGTTTTAAATTCAAATAAGAAACAGTGTCTTTAAGTTCTATGCTTTTTCAGATGACTATATGAGAGTATAAATCATAATAGCACATTGAAAATCAGGATGCAAATGGCCCAGTAAATGTTTAGCAACAGAGGATTTTCTCAACTGTTTATTAAGTGCAATCCAAAATCTAAAGCAGCTGAGACAGGTGCTAATTTCATTCCTGTTATTAGTAATTAGTGATGAAATTTAATGGTGTTTGTAAGTAGCTCTCAAGCGTTTGCCATATTAAACAGGGTTTGAATATAAGGGGCCATTAAAATGTAGTTTTTAAGCTTAATAGACTTGGGCATACAGGTATCTTGAATAATCAACACCTCTGAGAGCATATGCCAAGTTTAAATGGCAAAATCGGCCCACTTATTGTGGGCACAGAGATGACCTTGTAACTGCTGGATATACTGTGCATTTATGTAGATTGTACCATACCCAGATGGTTGATAACTATTCTGTTTACTAAACTCAAGGCACCTGATACTCCTGCCATTGTTTTGCCATGACAGAACTACTTTTTAGTCTCTTATATTCACAAAAAATTGCTATTATCATATGTTGACAGACAGCTATCAATTAAATGAATATTTCATCATTCCACAGCTTTCCTATGAATAAAACAGACTTCTCTATTTATAAAATGTGCTGTTTGATTCATCTGAGTTTTGTGTTAGCTTTCACTGTTGGAGGGAAAAAAGAATCTTTAATAGCCACAAATAAAAAGAAACAATCTGGGGCTTCCCTGGTGGTGCAGTGGTTAAGAATCTGCCTGCCAGTGCAGGGGACACGGGTTCGACCCCTGGTCTGGGAAGATCCCACATGCTGCGGAGCAGCTAAGCCCGTGCACCACAACTACTGAGGCTGCGTTCTAGAGCCCGTGAGCCACAACTACTGAAGCCCATGTGCTACAACTACTGAAGCCCACGCGCCTACAGCCCGGGCTCTGCAACAAGAGAAGCCACTGTGATGAGAAGCCCACGCACCACAACGAAGAGTAGTGCCCCCTCGCCGCAACTAGAGAAAGCCCGCGCACAGTAATGAAAACCCAATGCAGCCAAAAATAACTAAATAAATAAAAATAAATAAATAAATAAAAAGAAAGAAGCACTCCTACCTGGGTCAAACCCATGACTCTGTATTCATTAGCAGCAAAATAGCTGAACTAAATGTATTAAAACACCCATACATATGCATACATTAAAAATATATGATTGGGAGTTTGGGATTGTTTAAAATAGACAACCAACAAGGACCTACTGTTAAAATATATATATGTACACACACACACACACATATGTGTATATAATTAAATAGCTAGATATAATTGCCAATATGCTTCTACTATATCTCTTTTATGCTGTTAAGATTATCCCAGGTGGAAAATCAAGATGGCAAAGTAAGAGGAAGTGGAGCTCACCTCGACCCACAAACACATCAAAAATACATCTACATGCGAAATAATTCTCAAGGAAAAGTAACTGAAAACTGGCAGAAGGATGTCTATATAACCAAGGCTACAAGAAAGATTTCCACATAACCAGGTAGGATGGGGGAAAAAAAGCACTAGGGTCAGGACTTGTGCCCCTAAGAGGGGTCTAAGAGGAAAAAGAAAGACTACACTGGTGGACACTCACCCTAAAGGGTGAACAGGTCAAGCCACAGACTGGGTGTCCTAGTCCTTGGGTCCCACACAGAGGAGGCAAATCCCCTTGGCTGCTGGGAGAACGGCTGGCACAGAGATAAAAGGTCTAGAGAAGCCTAGACTCCACTCACGGTAAGTGCATGAGTGCTGACTTGCCAATAGGGCAGAGAGAGCTCTACAGGCGTGGCTGCCACCTTGCCATACTCACCAATCTGAACTGGGCAAACACCCCAGTCCCACTCACTCCACAACAAGGTCTGGCACAGGATCTAGGGCAGCCGAGTCCTGGGAAAAGACTCCATCTAGTAACATGAAGATGGCCAAGGAGCCAGGTGTGTGATCTAGGTGGGGTGGCCGCAGCTATTGCTGGCACTGGTAGTGCCAAGGAAGCCGCTCAGACCTCTGACAGCAGCACAGCCACTTCAATTCCTGCAAGCGCAATGCCCAAACCCCCAGTCCCAGCCTACTGAACGCTCTGGCCCTGCTCAATCCGTGTCACAACCCTGCACTAGATCTGGGACGACCATCAGGGAAAGGACATGACCTTGGATTGCATCTGAGCAGAGCCACAGATGCCGTAACAGGCGGAGCATCAGACCTCTGGGAGCGCGTGATCCTCACTGACTTCAACACTCCCCTCCTTTGAGGCAAAGACCCCAGTGAGGGGAGAACAAAAAATACACACTTAAAGAGAAGAGAACCTACTCAAGTCAAACCCTGAGGGGCTTCCACTTCAGCAACTGGGGAACAGACCCCACCCCTGAGAGGGTGGCAACAGTCAAGCAGCAGAAAGGAAGCCCTGCCCCACACTCTGAGCAGGCTTTAGCTCCTGCAATACCAACCACCCCCCATCAAAGTGACAGCTGCCAGCACACCCTGAGGAAAGACGGGGCTGCTGTCCACATCAACTCCAGTCCTCACAGCAAAGACACTGGGCACACAGGCTACACAATGATGCTCCCACATAAAAGCACTCCTTTAACATCGCAATAGCTGTTTCACCTAAATTCAGAGACAGAGAAACACAAGTAAAATGAAAAGGCAAAAGAACTACGCCCAACAGAAAGAGCAAGAGAAAACCCCTGAGGAAAAAAAAAAAAGAAACTGAGATAATTAGTCTAATAATACTGAATTTAAAAAGTTGGTAATAAAAAAGCTAACTGAATTAAGAAAGTACAAATATAAATGCAGATTATTTTAACAAGGAACTAGAAACTATAAAGATGACCCAATCAGAAATAGATAATTCAATCTAGAAGCAATGAATAGCCTGCTAAATGACACAGAAGAATGCATAAGTGATATGAAAGACAAAATGATGGAAGTCACCCAATCAGAACAACAGAGAGAAAGACAAATGAAGAAAAACAAAAGCAACACACTAGATCTATGGAACAATATAAAACACGCCCAACTATGCATAACAGGGGTTCCAGAAGGAAGAGAGAGAGAGAAGGTGACCAAAAAACATATAGAAGCAATTATTGCTGAATACTTCTCAAACCTGAAGAAGGAAACAGATACCCATGTATAGGAAGCAGAAAGGGTCCCAAACAAGATGAACCCAAACAGACCCACACCAGGATATATCATAAATAAAATTAAAGATTGAATTCTAAAGAGAAAAACAGTCATTTACAAGGGAACCACCATAAAGCAATCAGGTAATTTCTCTGCAGAAAATTTGTAGGCCAGAAATTTCTCAGACAACCAAAAATTAAAAGAATTCAGTAATAAGAAACCTAGCCTGAAACAAATGCTGAAGGGTTTCCTCTAAATGGAGAAGAAATGTAGAGGAAAGGGAAAATCCTAATAGGAAAGGCAAATATATAGAAAGGATGGAAGATCACTTAAATAAGCCAGTACATAGGATTCAAAAATGTGAAAGCAACTACAACTATAATATACAGTAAAGAGATGCACAAAGATGTAAAATATGACATCAAAACCACAAAATGTGGGGGAGGAAAGTAAAAAAAATCAGATCGTTTAGAACGTGTTTGAACTTAAATGATTACCAGTTTAAAGCAAGTAGATATAATTACGGGTCAATATATATGAACTCCATGGTAACCACAAATTGAAAACCTACCGATAAAGAAAAACCGAAAAAGATAGGAACTAAGGCATATTACAAAAGAAAACCACGAAACCAAAATGGGAAATAAAAAAAGAAGAAGAAATGAACAAAGAACTACAAAAACAGAGAAGTTACTCTGATACACATCCTGAACATAAATCCAGAGGGGGAAGTAAGAACTTTATTCAAAGTTCGAAAAATAATTTCAAATTCAACTCAGGTTTACTCTAAGATGATATGCCCTGTGTAACAGTCAATGCATTTCATCTGTTCTTTCTCCATGTTATTAGTCCCTACTGGATTTCCATTAGATTAAATCCCAAATTCCAGGTAACTTTAAGAAAATATAAAGGATGAAATTAATAATAATCTTAAGATAAAACTTTCATCACTACAAAGTTTGAGGATAAAACTGACTTTTAGTTGTATGATACTGGAAATATTTTATGAAATACAACCCACCACTTCTTAAGATGAATAATCAAGAGAGTTAGAGAATAACCAAAAGGGGTAAGAAATACTGGGATTGAATCTAATTACACCAACGTGTATTGATCTCCTGTTCTATGCCAAACACTATGCTAGGTTAAAAATATAACTGTGCCTGGCACATCTCCTGTCTTTAAGGTATTTCGAGTTCATCAAGGGAGTTAGGGGAACATCTAACTACTAAACAATGTGATAAGTGTATGAATAGAGTGTTTCAAAAGCATGGGTTAGGGGTCCATTAATCATGTCTGTGATGACCAAGAAATGACATATGGACTGGGCCTTAACGGATGATTAGACTTTTGCAAGATAAAGGAATGTGTTTCTGAAGAAACAGGAGCACCATAGATAAAGGTCCTGAAAGGTGATGTATTTGTCAGGCAGGTAATAGGGACAGTGAACTTGTCCATGTGGCTATTGCAGAGTAGTCACATGGGCACAATGTAAGGGACCAACACAGAAAGGTAAGTGAAGGACCTTAAATGCTAAGCTAACCAGACAACAAGGAGAATTACAACTCTTTAAGGAGACGTGTCTTAATAATAATTAATAAAGAGCATTTGTTGTCCATTTTACATGTGAGATCTAGTCTGATCTTCACAGCAGCCCTAAAAAAAAAATGTCCTTCATTTTACGGAAAATAAAATTAAGGCTTACAGAAGATAAATATTTTGTCTAAAATAGGTAGTAAGTGACTCAGCCCTGATTTCGATCTAGAGGTCACATTTATCTACTCTGCACAGCCACCAAATTAACCAGACTGGTGTTTTAAAAAAAATAGCTTTACTGGTAGAGCTGAGTGAGAGTAAGTTAGAGAGAAGAGAGCCTAAAAAACAAAGAGAGGAGTGAAGATGCTGCGGCAATAATCTAAACCGGAAATAACACAGGTCTAAACGAATGCAGAAAGTGGCTGCGGGGAAGGCAGCCTTACCTTGAAGCCAAGAAGCTTGAACTTCAGGGTCTTCACTGGCACAAGCCACAGCCAAGGCGCTGGAGGATCCCCAGCAGGGCTTCGCATGGTCATACACATTTGTAATATTTGGAAACGCATTTGCCACAATGGTTAAGGCTGCTGTGTCTTTCTACTGTGCCTTCAAATCTATCCATTTTTGCTCCTATCCTATGGCATTGGAGAGGCCACTTGTATTTGGCAATCTGGCCAAAGAAATATTTGGGGCATATATTTATCTTGGGAATAGTGGAGTCCATTTATGCAGTTTGCAACAATGCCTTTGCATAAGTAAGTTATGAAAAACAACTCCATCGTAAGAAAAGTTGTCAGGAATACTGCTCCACCAACTCATTCAGCTTTAAGATACGAAGTTATAAGGCCAGAGGTCTGATCATAATACGGAGGTCCACTGTCAGTCAACACAGAAGTATGTGGATAGTGAAGGAGAAATAAGACTTGTTCCTCCGAAACAAGTCTGAGGAAAATTCTGAATCATCGTGCAAATAAATTATAAGCAGAGTATTGTGTTCTCCTTGATACTTAGTCAAAAAGGGATGTCAAAAAAGTAATTAACTCTGTGAGGTAATAGATCATACACAATTATAAACATGCCATCTACTCTTTTTCTCCCTTTTTGGTGGGAATCAAATAAAATAGGTTTACTCAGGATTTCTGTGTTGTAGGACATGGACCTACAGCAGTACTTCAAAGAGCACACCTGCCTGTGGGTGAAATTGCATGTTTTATGTGGTTTCTCATTTTATTGGATGTATTAGTACATCTGGCACGTCTCTTGACAGTGTATGGTGGTTCCAGACTAAACAGCAAGTAAGATAGCCACTGACAGAGCAAAATGATCGAACCATACTAGAGGAAAGCTAATTATGTTTCCATTCTCTCTACAAAAAAATGTTAATATAGGACTATAGTTATATGAAGAAGTGATTGATGACTATGCGACCAAAAAAAAGTTATGGAATTGTGTCAAGATTTCTTTCTGAATTTTGAAGTATTTGTTAGTCTTTTAAAATGTGCAATTTCTTGTCATTACGCTTAACATTCTAATTAGATATTCACTTTCAAATATGTTTGCACTCTTAAACAGGACCTTAAAATTATAGCAAGTTTTTGTCCTATAAAACCATGGTTCTCTCTCTTAGTCAAAAGAAAACAACAACAACAAAGAAACCGGAACATTTGAGAAACTTTTTAAAGATAAATTTGCTCATACTCTGTAATATAATGGAGTGGAGAGTCAGAGAAAATTCCAGGGTGCCTCGTATGGGTTTCTGGGTAGAACATGGAAAATGATTCTAGGTTTGCATGGCAGACAGCTGAATTCCAGATATGTTATGTTTGAGAGGAAATATAGAGGAATAAATATCCAAGAAGATA